>NW_027527956.1:5838985-6057868 GCF_008692635.1 Crocuta crocuta
TTTTTTTTTTTTACAAATAGTTTATTGTCAAATTAGTTTCCACATAACACCCAGCGCTCATCCCCACAAGTGCCCCCCTCCATGGCCATCCTCCCTCCCCCCCCACATCCATCAGTCCTCAGTTTTTGTCAACATTCAAGAGTCTCTCATGGTTTGCCTCTCATAGCCACACTCTCCACAATAGCCAAAACATGGAAAGAGCCTAAGTGTCCATCAACAGACGAATGGATCAAGAAGATGTGGTTTATCTATACCATGGAATACCACATGGCAATGAGAAACAATGAAATCTGGCCTGTGTAGCAACATGGATGGACCTTGAGGGTGTTATGCTGAGCGAAATAAGTCAGGCAGAGAAGGACAAATATCATATGTTTGCACGTATAGGAGGATTAGGAGGAACTTAACTGAGGAACAAGGGGGAGAAGGGGGGAAATGATGGTCTTAATAGTCTTAACCCACCTCCTGAGGTCTTACCTCAGATATGCCCCACTCTTCAAGCAGAGGTGATGATTGGCAAGGTGAGAGATGGCCTAGCCGGTGTTCCTCCAACTTTACCCAGGCTCTTTCAAACCCTGCCCACTACTCTAATAACCAAGAGAAAATGGCCTTTCTGTCAGAAAGTCTGTAAGTAGGTCCCTCAAGTTTTATCTTTACTTTGATGCTAAAAACTCGATGCCACTGACTCCCCAGCAACAGGGGCTGTGGTGAGGCTGAGGCTTTGGGGGCCCCAGCAACACCACCAGCACCCTCTGCCCCTGCTTCCTCCCAGAAGCCTGAGACTGAGCTGTGAACACAACTGTGTGGGCTGAAACAAAATCTTTCTCTTTATAAAATAGAACAGTGGAGAATCTTACGGAATACAGTGGAACAGTATAGAAAAATCAAGTCTACCATGTTATGTCATATATATGGTAAGTAAACCTCAATTTTGTTTCATTTTCCATATAAATATATACTTCTCCTTGACACTAAATGTATTTCTAACTGCAGGCTAAGTGAGATAACCAGGCTGAGAGAAAGCCAAAGTGATGTCTCTTTGGTAAGGGGTAAAAGAGAATAAGGGTGTGCCGAAGAACAAAAGACCAATACTGATAATAAGTTCATATTCATGCTCAGGAAAACATTTAGAATGAGTTAACATTGGGGCTAAGAAGAACCAAGAACCACATCAGTTAAAATAAAGAATGACTTTGTTTTGTCTAGAACCGTATATAAATGCCATAGAGATTCCGTCTATCTGTATAGACCTATAGTTAAATAAGCAAAGTTTTTTAGGAGTGAAATATTTGCATGTAAACTAAATTAGGTCTTCGAAATCTGTTCTGCTTTTAACCCATGTTGCCCAGGAATGTGAGGCTCCCCAAGAACGATGGTAGGTTCCTATGTGAGCCTCAAATGATGAGCCATTTCTCTCTGAGCTTTAGGAGCAAACACGCCCCACGCCCCCTCCGCCCTGCTCTCAGCCATCAGTGCCCGGAATAAACCTAACTGCTGTCGGGACAGGCTGCACCTGTGGCCAGCACCCACGCTGCATGTGCGGGACATGGAAGGGAAGTATTCACACGTGCGTTACTGGGGCGTCATTTCCACGAGCAGGACGTGCAGCACCATGAGGGGAATGACACGGCGGTGAGAAGAAAGCCGCTCTGCGCTTTCCCTTCCAGGCATCGGGTCTCAGACTCCATCCGCCGGTGGCACTGGTATCCCAGCCCCTGATCTCACCGTGTGGCTCCGCTAGTTTACACTGGCACGCTCTGCCGGGCTGGGAAGCCATATGCCCGAAGGGACAAAGGGGGAGAGAAAGACAGGACACGAGCTCGTCTTCTCGTGGCTGTCATGGATGTAAAATCCTGGCAGCACAGTGGGACTTCTGGTAATCAGTGTGACACAATGAATTTTGACAAGACAGACTGTTGATATGTTCATTTGCATACAGATGTGCACACCCTTCCTTCAAGTTACACACGGTGGGCCCGGCGGGAAGGCCCGGACGCTCCTGCAGAGGACGGCCCCATCCCTTCAGCGAGGCCTCCAAAATTCTCTACGCAGGGAAAGTGGCATTTTGTTGTCGAAAGAAGAATTTATAACAGAGAAAGGATATGAAGATAAACAAAGGACGAGATTATGTGTAGTTACATGCTTCCGTTTAGTGAGTGAGGGGATCTTATGAGCCCATCTGCGCGCAAGTGACCTTGCAATCCACGAGTGACCTTAAACGCAGACACGGGCTTGCCAGGAGGAAATACGCAGGTAATCATTTAAGGACTACATCTAACCATTAAGAATTGATTTCACTCATCAAGTCCTATCGCGGAGCAGGCCTTTGTTAGTGGATACGTGGGCACCGTGGATGGAAGGAACAAGAAAGATCCATCACATTTGGCCTCCGGTGACCTTCTTTTCAAAGATGGGTGTTGAACTGTTTTTGCCACATTGGTATTTTCATTTTCAAAGAAATGGAGTTCTAATGAATTAAGACATTTTAGGAGGAGAGGAAAGTGATACCTCTGTATTCCACGAGAATAATTGCAAATTTAAGACCCATCTGTTGGTTTCTGGATTTTGTTTTAAGCTCATCAGGAGGAAACTGAATGGAATCATTTAGGCATATTACCCCCCAGTCCCCCAAAATTGACAAGGACAATAAACGTCATAAGTGTTAGCTCAGGAGAGCATGATGGGTAGGACTGATGTATGGTTTGTAAAGAGGGAAATAATGACAGTTACGATCTGTTCTCTCCTCTAGACTTTGATGTGCGCTCGTCAGTATTAGATAAATATTAGTTACTGGTAATAAAAATGGTGTCCACTCTTGGTCTATAAGATTTTAGAATCTGAAAGCTCAGTTTTGGTAAGACAGAAGCTACATTTATGACATGAGACCTCCCTGTGACACTTAACATGGCTAACGTGCAGAGTAGAGGGCAAGCTTGTGGCTCACTCCCCGCAGGGTACCGGCCCCCTGGACAGCTCTGGCTGTGTGCCCACCCACCTGGGGTCCAGGCTCCTGCCTTCGGGTGCCCTGCCCTGATCTCCCTGGGTCTCCACTGAGCTCTGAAAAGCTCCCCGGAAAAGCATTTTCCTCTCAACATGCAGCCATTACCTATTTATTAAAAACAGTATTGTGTTTATAGGATTCTTTATTTCTGACTGCAGCATTTTCTAGAACATCTGGTTGGTTACACTTTACATAAATTAACAGACTGTCATCCCCTCTTGACAGTTACCTGTTTACTTTCACTTCATTAAATGCCATTTTTCAGAAATAACACAAGATATATGAAACACAACATGTAATTAAGCAAAACAATACAAATAAACAGAACTAATCATAATGAGAAGGGGAAGGAGGAAATGCATCGGAGCACGGAGCCAGCAAGGTGACGGCTGCCTGGCTGTTGAAGGGAAACTGGAAAGTGGCAGCGATGTGCTGGGAAAGCCTGCTAACCAGTCCCTGTGTGTACACAGCGCTTCGTTTAAACCAGATGAAAAGTCTTCCCTTTTAAATATATTCTGCAGGTGGGGCCGAGTTCCCCATTTTCAGTGCAGGAAAATGCAAGTCAATGTAAGCAGAATGTTAGGGATGCCCGGGAAGATACGAGGCAGGAGGGCGTGGCATGGGCCGAGCGCATGGGCGACAGATGGGCTGCAAGGCTCCGCAAACGCACTGACAGGGCCTGCAGCCGCCGAGCACGGCAGCTTTCGAGGACAGACTCCAGTTCTGCACTGGAAGCCCGCAAGTCATCTCCGCAGAGGTGCTGGCGGGTGCCTTCCTGTGTCTGCTCTTTTCTCTCCACTGAGGCTGCTGCTGTCTCCAGTCTTATCTCAACCAACTGTCTACAGAAGAGTTTGATTTTTATACATTGCTGCATCGTGTACATGGGAGAGCAAACCCTCATTCAGAGGGAGGAGGGTTTTTTTCAATTTGTCTTTTTTTTACTGTTTCATTTTTTTATCTCTATGTATCATCTATGCATCTATCTATCCATCTATTACCTATTATCTATCTATCTATCTATCTATCTATCTATCTATCTATCTATCTATCTATATCTATCTATCTATCATCTGTCTGTCTGTCTATCCGTCTATCTACCCATGTATCTGTCTCTCTATTACCTATCTCCTATCTATCCATCTGTCTATCCATCTATTACCTTCTATCATCTATCTATCTATCTATCTATCTATTTATCTATCTATCATCTATCTATCATCTATCTATCCATCTATTACCTATCATCTATTTAGGTATATATCTATGTATCTATCTATCTGTCTATCTGTCATTATCTCCTCTAACTTTCAGCGTGATCCCTGGGCCAATGGAGAAGGAAATAAAATAATCCTATTGTGTCTTCTATAATTAGCAGTAGTTATAAATCTCCTGTTACTAGTCATACCAAAATCATGTTTAAATAATTTAATTCTATTGGTGCTGAATATACATTACTCTCAACAGAATCTAACATTTTTTTCCTCACAATATACATAATACATCTCTTTTGCCCCTCCACATATTGTCACTCTTCTGCTAAGTATGTCACTCATAATTTCTTTCAACTGCTCACATTTCAGGGCCGATACCTCTGAGGTGAGCGGCGGGAGAAAGACGATCTGTTTCTGCCAGGTTTGGGAGAGATGGGCTCCATAGGCTCGTGACTATTTTCTTCCATAAATCAAAGTAAAGTGTTAGGCAAATACACCCAAACTAAAAATTATTTAACTCATGGAGAAAGCGCAAAATTTATACTCTGTATTTTCTGGTCTATTTTCAACTTCCAGATGAACTTTTTTCCCCCAATAACAGTGCTAATAGACTTGCCAGGCTTGATACATAAAGGCTGTTAAATGAGAAAAGGGAAAAACAAAACCAGCTAAAATAGATGAGTCTGTTCCCCACCGGTGTGGATCTATGTGAGGCTTTCCAGGAGAATGACAACTTTATGGCCTTTAAAATACCAGGAAGCCTTTGGCAAACTAAGTTGGCCAGAAAAGGCATGTAAATTAAATACTTAATGTGTGTGAAAGAGAAAACTAGGCATTTCAACTGCACTGATATTAAACATTTTTGTGTGGCCAGGAATGATAAATAGAAATCAAGAGAACCAGAAGGCTGGGAATATTTATGGCGCATGTAATGAAAGATTGCCATCCCCTATGTACAAGCATCTCCTGAAAGTCACTTAAAGATTACCAGAAATCTGAGAAAATTGTTAATATGAGCAGGTAATTCATAAGGACCGGTAAACATACAGAAAGATGTTAAATTTGCTGAGAGCCATGGGGATGGAGCGGAAAGCAATAATGAAGTCAGGCTGGCCACGCGGTGGGGGTAAGCATGCCTTCCGAGGCCGCCGAGTGCAGGAAGGAGGGGCTCAGACACGTCCAGGGGATAGAGTAGTGCCAACTTCTTGAAAGTAAGCTTGGAAATATTCTTCAACTTAAACATATAACAACTCTTGAAATCAGCAACCCCCCTTTCAGGAATCTATCCTAGGAGAAAACACAAAAACACAAACCCAGCGCCAGTGTATAAGAATGCATTCTCAGGACAGAGTACGCACTGCTCATGGTGGGCGGCCAGACACCCGGATCAGAAGAGCGGTGGGTAAGTCACAGTTTATCAGTGCACAGCAAGGTAGACTGTGCCAGGCTCAGAGGCGCCACAGAGAGTTGTGCGGTGAGTCCCTCTGTGCCAACTTGGGTATTTGAAAGCGGGAGCAGGGAGATACAGGGTCTGACACAGGGGTGATCTCAGCTTTCTTTTTTTTTTTTTTTGGAAATGATCACATGTTTGCACAAAGACGGCTGAAGGAGACCAGGGGCCAGAGGCTGACACAGTCTGCCCCGGGACGGAGGGTCTGGAGAAGGAGCGGAGCAGGGACTGTTCTCTTTTCAATCCCTTCACTGGTACAGCAGCGATAAGGGCCGTATGTATCTTCCGTAACTCAGAAAATAAAGAATAGGAAGAAACGAACTGTGTCTGCAAGACACAGCCTGGGGAGAGATGCCAAAAAGCAGGGGAATTAATGTCACAATCTGCCACCTTTCTTAGGAGCAGGAAGGTGACCCAGCGACGCACAGACAACAAGGGACCCGCATGCCTGTCTTGCTGCCGCTACGAGAAACCGTGGGGAAATCCCGGAGCGTGACTTGAGGTCAAAGCCTGAGGGGTCAGGCTAACGATGTAGATCCATCTGGGAGGTCGGGCCCACTAGGGACTCTCACAGCACGGCCCGGTAACCGCCTCGGAGGAGGCGGTGCTGAGGGTGCGGTGGGCAGAGGGGTTCTGGTCAAGGAGAGGGGTCGCCCCTGGACACGCGCAGAGCTTCTTTTCCGAGTGTCTGCCCCTCCCGGCTCCCCTAGACCAAGGCCTAGGTGTCTGGGTGAGGTCTAAACAACAGTGCTCGGCAAGTGAGCAGGAGGGGAGAATGGCTCTTCCTGGCCTTCAGCCCCTTCCTGGGCTGAGCTCAGGGTGTGGGTGCCAGTGATGTACCAGTAACAGCTGGGCAGGGCCATGGCCACAGGTAACAGGTGCAGCCCCACCTGGAGCCGGGGATGGAGGAAGCAAATGATGGATTCCCTGGGGTGTCAGAAGGACCAATGGCCTGGGTGCCGTGGGCCAGACTCCAGGAGGCCCTGGGAACAGGCCGGGATTATTGCCAAATGGCAGATTTGGGAACGGAGTGCCCTGCCCTGGGAGCTGGCATCGCGCCGGGCTTCCTGTGCCTAGAAGCATGGGTGACACGGATGTCAAATCTGTGGCCGCCCCTGAATCCCCAGGCTGGGTGTGCTCTGACTGGTCTGCTTCAAAATCAGTCAGGCAACAAAACACATCAGGTGTTAAAAGCAGGGGCGCCTGGGTGGCTTAGTCGGTTAAGCGTCCGACTTTCGCTTAGGTCATGATCTCGCGGTTCGTGGGTTCGAGCCCCGCGTCGGGCTCTGTGCTGACTGCCAGCTCAGAGCCTGGAGCCTGTTTCAGTCTGTGACTCCCTCTCTCTCTGACCCTCCCCTGCTTGCGCTGTCTCTCTCTCTGTCTCTCTCCTAGAAATAAATAAAACATTAAAAAAATTAAAAAAAAAAAAAGTAAAAGGCCAAGCAAGGGGCGCTTGGGTGGCTCAGTCGGTTAAGCGTCTGACTTTGGCTCAGGTCACGATCTCATGAGTTTGGAGTTCCAGCCCCGTGTCTGACTCTGTGCTGACAGCGCAGAGCCAATAGCCTCCTTCCGATTCTGTGTCTCCCTCTCTCTCTGCCCCTCCCCCGCTTGCACTCTGTCTCTTTCTCATTTTAAACATTAAAAAAATATAAAAGGCCAGGAGGGAGAAGAAATTGTATATAGTCCAAGATTCAAGTTAAGACATGTTTGGGTCACGTTTTTTGGAGCCTAAATCCCTTGAAGGCGATGGCTGTGTGCTTGTGCTGGTGGCTTAGCATGGAGGGCGTTCTAAATCCCTCAGGAGCAGCATCGGTGAGCCCCCCACACCCACCCGCGCACAACCGCCCTCTTAGGGGGTGAGGCATGCTGCAGAGACGCATGGGCCACCTGACACGGACTCTCCCCTGGGCAGGGGGGATTGTGTGCTCTCTTTAACAAAGAACAGGTACACATCCTCTGACTTGTTTCTTTAGTCCCTTTTTCTACTTTATTTTTTAAATTATTTTTGAGAGACAGAGAGACGGAGTGTGAGTGGAGAGAGGCAGAGAGCGAGGGAGACACAGAATCCAAAGCAGGCTCCAGGCTCGGAATGGTCAGCACAGAGCCGGATGCAGGGCTCGAACTCACCAACTGTGAAATCATGACCTGAGTCAAAGTTGGACACGTAGCTGACTGAGCCTCCAGGCGCCCCTAGACTTTCTTTTTAGATAAATGCTATTTACTAAGTGATCCGAAATGCAAGGGCTTGATTCTGTTAGCTCTAGTCCTGTATGAATCTTTTGTCCTTTTACATTTTCACCTTCTCTTGGGTCAACTCCATCCAGCTCAGGACTCATAGTGTCTGTTTGCCGGGGTGCGACCCCCCCCATGGACCCCACAGAGCCTGTGTCTCCTGCGGGAGAGGGAGGCTCGGGCTGCACCTGTCTCTCTCCACACTGTTTTTGGCCTGTCAGGTGCAGTTTATCTCTGAGTCCCTTGCAAAACACCCCGCCGTTTTGTTTTCTTCGGAGAGTGTTGTCTGCTCCCAAACTCCCCTGCGCTCCCCCCCCCTCACGTGGGCCCTTCGGAGATCAGCCCTGCACAAGCTTCATTCCTGGACGTGGGGACGATCGTCACTGGCCGCTGACGCCCACGCTTCAAGAGAATGAGATTTGCGTTTCCAAGTCAAGGTGACAACACAGGGCAACAAGGGTGGCCGTCAGGAGGGCTTGCTGGAGGGAGGGGCACCCCCGCGCCGTCCACGTGGCTGATGGGGACCCGCACCCAGGTCCAGCCCGTTGGGAAGTGAGGGAGTCAGTGGGGTCCCCCGTGATCTGGTCCACAGGTCATGCTCGTCGGACGGATATTTTACAGTGCTGACTAAGCCGGAATGCTTCCCTGGGATTGATCGGCGGTTTTGGAATTGTGCACAGCAAACCGCAATCGCATCGCACGCGCTGGTCCCGATGCGCCTGTTTGCTGACGCTGACCTCAGCTCATGCCAGCGAGGTCTGGCATTTAGAGCAATGGATGCGACAGACAACAGAGCAGAGTAGTGGAGACCGCAGGACAATGCAAGAATCAAGCATCCAAGGGAACGGAAACCAAGAAAAATAGGGTGTGAGGATCCAGCACAATTGTTTAGGGAGCGCGGTAAGGTTGAGACCAGAGCTACAAAACAGCGTGTCAAGAGTCTGCAGGTGAGTTCACGGGAGCAGGAAATCTCTTCTCTGATGATCTGCTCATTCCAAACATATTTTTGAGCACCTGTACTATGGTAACTCTATAAGTAAAATTTATTAACAATGTGATTAAATATATTGAACTAATACCTGGTTTTTCAGAAAACTCAAGAACTTACAATGGCATGAAAAAGTGAGAGATGTATATGGCTTTAAGCACCGACAGTGACAATGCAATGGAGACGGTTAATACATGATAGAGGACGTCTTTCCTCTGTCAGTCTTCACATTTGGCGTAAGTTATTTAAATTATTTTTAAAATGGTGCCAATATTTTTAGTGGAAAACAATGTCCTCTGCTAGGAAGAGCATTTTCATGGTGGGTAAGCATGATATTATTGGCATGCCTGATGAGAATCTGAAAGCATTTGTTTATAGAAGCAAGGTTAAAAGGATGGCTAAATATGCTACAATAATATTATTGGTAATGAACTTTAAGTTTATTATAATTTAATTCTATTTAGTCCCAGAAGCCAAGCATTGTGTCAATGGGAAGAAGAATGTATGCATTCAGCAAAGATTTATTGAATGTCCTAACAAAACACCATGGGAATTAGAATTAATTTACCAGCCAAACTACAAGTGAAATTTTGAGCCAAATCTTCCATCAGTTGGAGACGGCTTATTTGCATCCGTGTGTACAGATGCATTGAAAGATCTGCTGTCACTGGGCGTGGAGCTAAAGAGTGAGTCCCACCATTTACTTGATGCTTGACCTTGGGCAAATTACCTCGCTTTTGCATGCTTCTGTTTCTTCAGCTGTAAAATGAAGTAGATAATAGGACTACTTACCTCGTGGGGTTGTTAGGAAGATTAACTGAATTGAACTCAAAGGGTTTGCCATGACTGCCTGGAAAGGAGGAGGGAACCTATTAGTATCGGTACTTCATCAGATGCTTTTGCCACCTTTGGGGACAATCCCGTAGATTGTGCCCTTTGAGATTGCTAATACGGTGAATTACCTTCATAGGCTCCCAAGTAGTAAAGAATCTAGCATTTCCAAGGGAAACTCAATTTGAGAATAACACGTTATCTTATTTTATGCCTGCTGCTTTAAATTGGCTGAAATGTTACTGATAATATTTGCAAGTGGACTAAGATTGGCTGAGTGTTTTCCGTTTTTTTATTTTTTTATTTTTTTTTATCGTGCCTACCTAGTTTGACACTCGAATACGACTGCCCACGAATGGGGGAAGTGTTTACTCTTTGTTGGCCAGTGTCTTTGTTTATTTTGTATCCAGAAGAATTTAAAGTATTGACTTGAATTTTAAAAATATTACAGAAATACTGTTTTTTTGTATTTATATTTTTGTGATAAATTGTTCATTTTGTCTAAGCTTTTGAACGTATTGGCATCAGTTGTTCATAATATTCTCTGATTTTTAAAAATCTGTTGTATTTGTAATTGTGACACACTTTTTGCACCTAATCTTGCTTTTTAGTGTCTTCTATGCCCTTATGAGTCTTGAAGATTTTGGGCAATGAAGCCAATTCTGGCTTTGTTAGCTCATTCTATTATGTTGACTTTTTTCTTTTATCAATTTTTGCTCTTTATTATTTCATCCTTTTATTGAGTTTACCTTCTTAGTATATTAATCTTTTAAAAATAAATTGAATTTGGGGCGCCTGGGTGGCTTAGTCGGTTGAGCGTCCGATTTTCGCTTAGGTCATGATCTCGAGGTTCGTGGGTTCAAGCCCCACGTCGGGCTCTGTGCTGACTGCCAGCTCAGAGCCTGGAGCCTGTTTCAGTCTGTGACTCCCTCTCTCTCTGACCCTCCCCTGCTCACGCTGTCTCTCTCTCTCTCCTAGAAATAAATAAAACATTAAAAAAAAGAAAATAAAATAAATTGAATTAATAGTCTACTCTTCTTTTATAACATTAAATTTTAAGATTACAAATTGCTCTAAGTATGGTGTTAACCAAAATTGTACATTTGATATGTGATATTTTTATTATCTTTTGCTTATGAGTCTTTTATAATTATGACCTCCTTCGATTATTCTTGATTCTTTTAAAGAATTCTAAATGTAAATTTTAAAAAACAATTCAGGTTTTCTTTTCTAACTATTAACTTGTAACTTAATTGCTGATAATTTACAAATAGGGTCTAGATACTACTCTTTCTGTAAAATGTGTTAGGATTTGCATAATGGCCTTGAAAAGTTTCAGTTTTCGTAGAACTCCCATATGTATTTGAGAAATACATAGTCTAAGTGTTGTGTGATGGAATCTCTGTATATACATTAACTCATATTTGTTAATTATATGTTTCCACTCTTCTGTATCTTTACCAATTTTTGTTCCTTTATCAATAACTGGATAGGTTGTAATAAATCTTTCCACTATGATCATGGATTTATCAAATCCTTTTTTAAAATCTGAAAAGTTTTCTTCGCGTGACTCGATACTTTTCATCAGACTTATATGTATTTAGAATTAGATGTTCTCACAGAATGTACTTTTTATCATTAAAATAATTTTCATTATTTTTAATAAAGTCTTTATTTTAAGATGCTATTGTTTCTTACTCCAACTTCTCATTGTTTAAGATATCTTTCCATCTTTTTACTGTTGACATTTCTAAGTTCTTATGTTTTAGCTGTGTAGTTAGTAAACACACCCACATACCCCCTATATAATATTGGTCATAATTGGCAGGTTTAGATCATTTACATTTATTGTCATTACGAATGTATTTCTACCACTTTAATTTGTGGTTTCTGCTTATTTTAATTTTTCAATGCAGTGCTTCTTTGCTTCTGCTTTGTAGCTCACCCTTCGTTTATGCATTTGGCTCTATTATCTTCCCCAGTTCAGTGCATCTCTTTCCTGGCTGGATTTGTAAAGTACTGTTTTCTGTTGAAATATTCTCCCATTGATAGATATGTGTGATCTACCTGCCTATTCCTATAACTGTCACGGTATTAAAATTTTTATCTTTAAAATATTCTTGTTGTCCAAGTGTCCTTGTTATTCTTTTTCAAATGGTTTTGAACATTTGTAGGTTTATATTCTCCTAGATCCATTTAAAAATTAGCTTTTAAGTTTAATTTAAAAATCATTGGAATTTTAAGGATTGCATCGAACTTAAAGAGTTATTATGGGAAATACCATCTTTAAAATACTTAAGAACAGGGGCGCCTGGGTGGCTCAGTCGGCTAAGCGTCCGACTTCGGCTCAGGTCATGATCTCACGGTTCGTGGGTTCGAGCCCCGCATTGGCTCTGTGCTGACAGCCAGCTCAGAGGCTGGAGGCTGTTTCAGATTCTGTATCTCCCTCTCTCTTTGACCCTCCCCTGCTCACACTGTCTCTCTCTCTCTCAGAAATAAATAAAACATTAAAAATTTTTAAAAAAATAAAAAAATAAAATACTTAAGAACAAATGTGACATAGCTACCCATGTTTTTCAGGTATTTTTAATGTCTCTTAAGAATGTTCAGGGCTGGGGCGCCTGGGTGGCTCAGTTGGTTAACGCTCGACTTTGGCTCAGGTCATGATCTCACGGTTTATAGGTTTGAGTCCCGCATCAGGCTCTGTGCTGACAGCTAGCTCAGAGCCTGGAGCCTGCTTCAGATTCTGTATCTCCCTCTCTCTCTGACCCTCTCCTGATCACGCTCTCTCTCTCTCTCTCTCTCAGAAATAAATTTAAAAAATTTTTTTAACTTAAAAAAAAGAATGCTCATAGTTTTTTCATAAACATCTTACAAATGTATAAATTGAGATTTGTTAGTTTATTTATGTTGATTAAAGTTTACTATCACATTTAAAATATTATTATTATATATTTGTTTTTAAATTCACTACTAGAATCTGACTCTATTTGAAGGGACACATGTTTCATTATTATTTAATTTCTTCTGCAGTTTTCTTTTCTAGTTTTCTACTACATCCTTCTCAAATTTTGTATTTTATTTTTTAAGGGTAATTTTTATAAATAGATGTATACATGATAGATTGACTTAGAATTGAGAATTCTTTTTTTTTTAATGTTTATTTGTTTATTTTGAGAGACAGTGCATGCACTCACAAGAAGCGGGGGCAGAGAGAGAGAAAGAGAGGAAGAAAGAGAATCCCAAGCAGGGTCCCGTCTCTGGGCTTGATCTAATGAACCATGAGATCATGATCTGAGCCAAAATCGAGTGGGACGCTTAACTGACTGAGCCACCCAGTTCCTCTGAGAATTCTTTTGTATTTCAGTCTACTCTGTACCAAGGGTTATGCTATTCTTTATTCCTACTACTCTTTATAGATGATAACCATCATTATTTTTTGATAATAGTTATCATTGGTTTATGTTATTGGGTTCTAAATAAAACTCTGACCTTTTGAACATTTCTACATTTTATATGTCATCTTTAAAGCTGGCCACGGTCTTCTTCTATTTTTATTTTTTCAAGTTTAAACACTGGTTCATTTCTTTTCTTATTTTAGTGACTTACAAGGATTTATTTTCCTCCATGTCTGTATTTTTTTGCCTGTCACAGGTCTTAACAGACAGAAGTGTCCTTATTATTCTTTTCTAAATTGTGATTTCTCTCATAATTTTTATAACCCAAGAATCATCTTGATATGAATGTTTTAATTTACAGGCAATTACATTTCAATGACAAGTCTTCTGCTATTAGTTTTTAACTTATTCAGCATTGTGCTTTTGTTTCCTCAACTTTGTGTTTTAATGTTGTTGAATTTGGCACTTCCTTTGGCTTTTGCTAATGTCTGGTGATTTTCTGTGCACTCTTCTTTGCATCTGAGGTTAATTAATTTTAAAATATTCTTCACGTGTTTCCATGGAGAGCATTTGGACAGAAGCAGGGCATATAGCCTTTACCACAGCCTGTCCAGTATGAGGATGTCAGACGAGTCAGCCACGCAGATAGGCTGCTGTCATGAACAGACTAATTTCCCATGTCTGGGTTCAACAAACCAAGAGCCAACATGCACTGCTTTCTTCTGGGGCAAGGCAGAAGGGATGGCAGCAGGTCAAACTGGCTGGCTATTTCCCCTTGAATATCATTTTAGTTGTCTTGGTCTCTGTATGCTGGTCTCGGGTATAGAACATCCTTGGGAATCTCCCATTTTATATATCAGCCCTAAATCATCTTGGGCTGTACGTTATTTATATCAATGAGAAGTCTAACTGCTATCTATTTTTCACAGATTTTTTAGGGCTTCTGGTCCTCTGGGGATTCCACATCCCAGTTTCTTATTTCTTAGTGCAGTTATGAGTCTGTGTATACCTTCTATAGATATTTGACCAAGAAAGAAAAGCTGTGCCTATGGTCCTGATCCACCATCTTGAATTAGAACAATGGATTCTTTAAAACTATACCATATGGTCTAAAGGGATACACAGAAGTGAGGGAAGTTTTCAAATCAATAATCTAAACCTCCACTGATATATGCCACAAAAATAAGAGCATAATAAACCCAAAGGAAGTAGAAGGAAGGATAATAAAGACTTGCATAGAATTTAATGACGTTTACAAATGAAAAAACAATGAAGGAAAAACTGGTTCCGGAAAAAAGTCAATGAAATTGATAAACCTCTAGAAAGACTGACAAAACTAAAAGAAAAGACAGATTACCAATATGAAGAATGAGTTTTGGAATTTCACTACGGATCCTGCAGGCACTAAAAAAATAGCAAGGGAATATTCTAACAATTGGTGCCCGTAATTCAAAATTCATAAGAAATGGACCAATTCCTTGAGAATCAAAAACTACCAAAACTCTAACAATAGGAGATAAGTAACCTGACTTATAACCTCATCCAGGTCATCAGAGTCAGCATCAACAGTATGGGTCATTTTGCCATTAGGTACCCTTCATGTGCAATAACTGGAATGAAAAGAAATATGGAGAAAGCAAATGCAGCAAAAGATTACTATTCCTATATATATTGATTAAAAAACCCCCAACAATTTCCAGGAAAAAACAAACAAAAATATCTCCCAGCTTCTATGACCCTACCTGCCCAGCTACAAAGATAAGAGTACTTCTGTGGTCTTCCTCCCCGAATGCATGCCTGTCATCAAGCCAGGAATCAAACATCAGACAAGCCCAAGCTGAGATGCAGGCAGATAGGGTCATCGAAGCTGGGTAAGAAGACCTAGTCTTTTTATTTGCTTTTTTCTGGAAGTTCTTTTTCTTTTTAAATCAATGTATATAGGAGTAGTAATATTTTGCTACATTTCCTTTCCCCCATTTTTCTTTTCATCGCAGGTATTGATTTGGGGTCCAAAACAAATTTCTGCATCAAAGTAGCTGTCCCGTGTGGGACATCAGACCTGTACCTTTTTCCCCATTAAGGGCTTACTTTAACTAAACCAGTGTGTAACGTCAGAGCTATAATATCCAATAAATAGATCTGCTGATGTCTCTCACTTCTATTTTCAGAGATTCCAAGATCTTTGCAGCTTGTTAGAGTGCATCATTAACCACCAAGCCAACCCATCGGAAACCTTCTGGTCCCTGTACATATTTAGCTGACGGTAGATTTTCTACTTTATGGAAAGATACAGCGCAAATCCAGAAGTCCCTAATAGAAGACATATAATATGATATGTTGCAGTTTGGAATCCAATACCCACTTTTAAATTTTATTTTAGTCTTTTTGAACAACAGATTGCTCAGCATAAGCATAGGGTGAATGATATTTCGTAGGTCATAGATTCGTAGCTTATGGCTGACCAATCGTTGATCACATTTCAACTTTCTTCCTGTGCCCAGCAACATGATATAAACTTCAAGGTAGTTGCTTAATGTGGAAACTATGAGGGACTAGATGGTATTAAGAAAGCAAACAACTCACTTTTATATACAGAGACCAAAGATAGTAGTTGAGGCTTGATGAATAAGCTCCCCTCGCTGTTTCTGCACTTGCCTCCTCCCCTACCCAGTCCCCAGGCAGGTGTGAGAGTGTGTTGTCCGTGACCTTTAACCACTGGGCTTTCATCGTGCCTTCCATGTACCCAACACCCAACCCCACGCACACACGTACTGTCTCCCCTTTCACAACAAACCCAAGTCCTTCACTGTTCAGATCCTTCATAATATTTTCCCCTGATCTCCATCTCTTATAATAAAAAGAAAAGGTTATTTTGTGACATCCTTCATTGTCTTTACCACTTATGCCAATTCCTCATAATGCACCCTATTGAATCAAGAATGGAAATAATAAACCCTCTACAAGCTGTAGATAAAAATATCTGAGTGGCTGTGTCAACTCTATTCGCATGCATGTTTTGGCCACACACTGTTATAGACTCGGTTGTAATCTGTCTGCATTGATAAGCCTCTGACCTGGGTACTGGTGAGCCAGGAGATAAATACTCCACAGAGAAATTCCCACAAACTCCTGCCTAATGACTACTCAACAGCTTTTTATCGTTCAATATTTTATCTCACTCCAAATATCTACATGGTGGGAATAGGCATCTAAACCAAATCCAAACTCCTGTTTTGTCTCCAAAACTGCTTCTTCCCCTGTGGTCTTCTGAATAAATTGCAAGACATTCCCTCCACTACTCAAGCCAAAATCCTGGGAATCAGACCTGACTCTTCTGTGTCGTATCCACCGCCAACGTGCCAGCCAGTCCCACGGGTGCTGCTTTCTGTCCCGAGGACACCATCCCTCAGCCGTAACGCGAGCCTCCATCATCTCCGGCCAAGCACTGTGACAACACCTCTGCTCCTGTCCCCTCGTGGTGCAGTGTGTATACAGAAGCCATAGTAGCCCTTTCAGAACTGAAGCCATGCCGTGTCACAGCGCCCTGCGTGGGGCTGGAAAGGCTCCAGGGTATTTTAAAGAGAGCTTAGATGGTCAGAATCTTGTCCACATCACCCCGTCAGTCATAACAGGCATACCCCTGGCTCACGCTGTTCCTGCCGCACCGACGGACTCACGACTCCTTCAACACAGCAAGCTTGTTCCCACACCGGGACACAGAAGTGTGCCAGCAAACACGGTCCCTGCCTTCATGAGAACTTGCACAAATTGTCTGGCCATATGGAGAAAACAGTTCCATAGAGTTTTTGTAAATGTTCATTTAATCGGTGTTGATAAAGCACCTCGCATAGTAATTAACACAGTATAGGAAATTTCTAAAAAATATTAGTTCTTTAATGCTCAGATAATTAATTTTAATTTTTCTTGTTACAAAAGAAAACAGTTTCCTGGGATAAAATTATTGCTATTACAACTTTAGCAATATTCCATATTTTTTAAATAAATGCTTAATGGCGCTCTCTCTTATTTCCTAGATTTTTGCCTTCGATTTTGATGCCAATAATTCTGTTTAACTTCATTGTTCCCATTCTATCATCTTCCCACCCATCTCCCCATCTGGCAAAATTTCAGCTTTTAGACCTGCCTGAATTTATACCTGTTTTTTTCACCTATGGATATACATTTTTTTCAATATTTTCTGCATTTCTTTTGATAGCCACAGTTGATAATAGGTATAAAAAGTCAATATTGTTCATTCGACTTTATCTTAGCCAATAATGTAAAATTAAATGCATTATCTCTCATTGGTAATTACAAGGTTCAATAATTCTCTTTTTCCCACACATTGTTGTTTCTTTCATTTTATTGTTCTTATTCCCTATATTCACAAGCTGGCGGTCCTCATCACAGATGTGACTTTTGGTGACATGCAGTTTGGTTTCTATGATACCATTTTGTCTTCCATTGCTGCCCCCACGGGTCTGGTTCCTTGATTTTGTTTCTATTTCCCATTTATATCTGATTGCCTCTCTGCCCTCTCGTTTTTCTTTTCTTCTATGAAGCTTCATTCTTCTTTAACATTGCCACATGCACGTGCTTCTCTGAGGTCACTAGTCACATGTCTCCTGAATTCTCACCTTCTTGTGTAGAACACCATTTTCCCCAGGACATTTCAGGTACTGCTGGAAGTGACCCAAGTCCAGCATCACAGAGTCGACAGGGAGGTGGCAGGGGAAGGGGAAGACGCTCCATTTACTCAGAGACTCTGGTTTCCAAGAGTCTATGTGGTGGTGACACCCTCGCATGTGGGGCCAGAAGATGGCAGCGGGCCTGGTGAACTCCAGTGCTCCTCCAGGAAGCGGTCTTGTCAAAAGGGTAGCAGGTACTAAATGAGCCAGCATTTCTGTTTGAGTTGGATGTCCCAGTTCCTGGGACCAAGTGGTGCCCGACTCAGGGCAAGGATGGATGGGTCATCTGTACTCAGTTTGGGTAAGTTATACTGGAAAAATCTAGGACCGACTTGCAGTGCCTCCCTCCCCATGCATTTATTTTGTCATCTCGCCAAGTGCCCCTGTCCGCCTAAGGAAGGCTGTGTTGGTTGGACTCTGGATAGACTCTTGTTGTGAGCAGTATTTTCTAACAGGGAGCAGCGCTGGGTTTTTCTCTTCCTTCTGGGTCATCTTCCCTCCAATCACCCCGAGAGCCCCGGCTAGGGTTTGTGAGTGACTTCAGTTGCCATCAGCCACCTCCTGTCTGTGAAACAGGATCGCCGATGAAGCGGGGAAGCCGCAAAAGGACCGCCTTGTGGATCTTCCTAGAGCCGCTCCAGGTGTGTGAAGACCGAGGCTTGAGCTCTTCTGGACCCAGACACCCAGTTAACTTCTCTGAGTGTTTCCTCTCCCCCTAAAGCTCAGACGCTTCTTCTTTCTCACCTGCCCCCCCACCCCACCCCCATCCCCACACCAAAATCTCAGCATCCCAAGAGGTAGGGTCCTGGCAACAACTGTTTGTAAACATTGCTCCAGATTGTTTCGATCTCCTCTCTGATTGGCTGACGATGTGGGAGTAACCGGAGTAGCAGACCGACTTCTCAGTGTGACAGATGGGCCAAGGTTATTTCATTTTTAGTCTGTTTTGTTTAGAATTTATGTTGACAAAAAGAAAAAAAAAAGGAAGGAAAAGATTTCCTGGAAACAGGGAGGTGTTTGTTGTGTTTCACAAGATGCCTGAGAGGCACAAGATTTCTTTCAGCTTCCATCCAGAAGGGATCAACTGCCTGAGGGCTATCAACAGCCGCAGTCTGGCATCTCAAAATGCAAATTGGGCCCAGAGACCGACAAAGAAAAGACATAAAATTGATATTCTACTAGTTTTGAAAAAGCCCAAAGTAATATTTACAAATAAGATTTTTGATGATGCCAGGAGAAACCGATTTTTTTTTAACAAAACGGAAAAGCATAAATTCCTCTCGAAGCAAATGGAATCGCCATCCCCAGGGTACCACTGATCCTGTGGCAGCCTTTTTTGGTGAATGTGCCTCTACTGCTGACACATGAGGGAAACACATATGGACCCATTAAAGCATGGTTCGGGGTTTCCAGGTTAAACTGAAATTGCCACAGGAAAGTCACTTCCAGGTTCAGTGATTTAATTTTTGGTTGACAAGATTAAGTTTATGCTACGCATGAGAGAGAAGATGGTGGGGAGGATGAAGACAAGGCGTGTACTTTGGCAAAGTGGCTAATTCAGCGCTCAGTTATCTTTTAATTATCCTTTGCGATGATTATTTATACTGTAAATATAACTTGCTACCCGTCGTTTCTTCTATTTTTTCTTTATGACCTGGGTCATTCGTCATTGTTTTTGTCATTGAAATCTGAACCTTTTTTTATAGAATCATGCATTTCTTTTTGATAGTTTGGGAGATGTTGATTAGAAATTTCTGATATAGAGCTTGTAAGGTTGGGGATATAAACATGAAGGTGCTTAGCCTTTACTTCCTATGCTATTTTTAATTTAAAAATAAAACCGTTCTGCTTCACAACAGTTATTATTATTGGCAGGACCCAATTCTTAGAAAAAAGCTCCCCCCCCCCCATTATTTTTCCAGGATTTTTTTTCCCTCTTCCAGAGTGATAAACAGCATAGTAAGTACTCTGTCTTTCTTTTTTAGTGAAGTGAGCTTTTTCATCAGTTGGAATTCCCTTTCATCCCCACACCATATACCTGCCGGGTTTGTGTTCTGTCCTTCTTTTTAATTATTCTCCATTTTCTCCGACTGGGGGAGGGGCTGACATCTTCCTTAGACGTCTGTGTCACACAGTGCCATCCCACCTTCCCCACATGCTAAGCCACTGCCAGGGGTTTTTAATTTGTTCCTTTGACCAGGTTTTCTTAACAGTGTTTAAACGTGGGGCACCTGAGTGGCTCCGTCAATTGAGCATCTGACTTCGGCTCAGCTCATGATCTCACGGTTCGTGAGTTCAAGCCCCGCATTGGGGTCTCTGCTGTCAGCACAGCTCCTGCTTCAGATCCTCTGTCCCTCCCCCACTTGTGCTCTCCCGAAAATAAATATTAAAAATAATAATAAAAATAAAATTTTACATCGTTTTTATTTTGAATTAATTACATAACTGTATGTAGTTTTAAGAAATCTTACCACAAGATCTTGTATACATTTCCCCTGGGAAAACTCTAGCACAGAATCACAATCCGGAAACTGGTGTGTGTGTGAACTCCCAGCCTGATTCAGATTTCACCAGCTATACATGCACTCACTTGAGTGTGTGTGTGTGTGTGCGCGCGCACATGTGTGTATGATGGTCCCATGTGCAGGTCTGTGTGACCAACAAAACAGTCCAAATACACAATTTTCATGACAAGGACCCCTATGTTGCCTTTTGTAACCCCAGGCGCCTCCCTCCCATCCTGTCCCCAAGCTCTGGCAACACCAGTGTCTATTCTGCATCTCTACCGTTGGCTTTCCAAGTGTTATGAGATCCTCTTATGGAATCACACAGTTTGTAATCTTCGGACATTTCCGACACCCTTTGAATCAGGCCATACGGCCCTCATGCTCATGGGCACAACACCGTTGTTCTCGAATGCACCTTTCTGCTCTGACCGCATCGTCTCCTTCTCAGTTATTTCTCTCTGTAGTAGCAAAAGTCATATTTTGCACCTGGCACCCAAAGGTCCCGTTTTTAGCAATTTTCCTCTCTGCCCACAGCTGATTGGTTCTCCCCCTCAGCTTGCTGAGGACAGACACTCACCCCCTTAATATTCACTTTGAATAGTTTGAAGTCTGTGCTACAATAGAAAACAGACTACTTTTCAGTTGAGAGGGAGGAAAGACTTCTATAATGAGGCCAGAGAAGTGGGCAGGCCCACACCATGGGCTGAGAAGCTTAGATTACCTGAGGTCAAAAACCGCTCCAAAATAGTGATGTGCACAGCTGACATTTCGAGCTGTCTCCAAAGGGGCAGCTGCCATCGTGGGTACCTACTACCTTCCAGGTGCCAGGGACTTCGTTCCCATAGTTCCCCACTCAATGCGCACCACATCTCCATGCCCGCTACATGGTCCCGGGAACTCCTCACCGAGATTAAGTAACTTTTCTTTAGTCGTGCAGGGTGTGGACAAGGACTAAATTTGCCATCAAGATGGGAGGCCCCCATCAGAATAACCTTACATAGGGTGCCATCAATGCCCCTGCAGGAGTTTCTGCAATGAATACGCACTTCTCTTTATGGGATAATTTCTTTTCAGTTCTTCTTCTAATTATGTATGAATCCTTTAGAAGAAATTTATGAGAGATTTATTATACTTACTGTATTGTGCTAAAAATTGTTTAATTTATACTTCATACTTACAACTTTTAAAAATTCTTCCTTATCTCGGGGCACCTGGATGGCTCAATCAGTTAAGCGTCTGACTCTTGATATCAGCTCAGGTCATGATCTCACAGTTCCTACAGTTCCTGGGACTGAGCCCCACGTTGGGCTGTGTTTGGAACTCTCCTTCTCTCTCTCTCTCTCTCTCTCTCTCCTTCTCTCTGTCTCTCAAAATAAATAAACTATAGAAAATTTATAAAATTCTTCCTTATCTCCATTATTTTCCCCACCATTCTTCTTCATTTTATGTCACACCAATACCTTATTTCCAACACGATATCCAGTTTTCTACCACACACTCACATTCAGCTGGAACTCTTCTGATCAAATTCTTATGCTTTCTTTTAAGTCTCGATAGATGTACATTCCTCACTGTCCACCAACCTACCCTTCAGACATCGTAAGCCTCAATCCAGTAAACGACATGGTCTTGCTTTTATTTTTAATCTAACTACACATATTCTACACCCTTTTTTTCTCTTTCAAAGTAAATAAAAATAAGTTTCAGGATTTAAAAAAAATTTTAGTGTTTATTTATTTTTGAGACAGAGAGAGGCAGAACATGAGCAGGGCGGGGGCAGAGAGAGGGGGAGACTCCGAATCTGAAGCAGCTCCAGGCTCTGAGCTGTTGACATTGTTGCACATGAATTTAACCTCAGTCCTTTTATCTTGCCCCAGAGTTTACCTTCTGGGCCTGCGCTGGGCTACGTGACTATCCTCAGGTGCAAGGGAAAAATAAATAAGAAGACAAGGGTTAATGTTCCCTGTTAATGCTTATTTTTGATACAGTTTGCATACTTTGTCCTTGAGATAATGGCTATGCCCTTGAAACTCCCCCAAACCCTAAACCGTGCCTTCAAAATAACCAATGTTTTCCTACACACCAGCATAAGGGCTGTTCTCTTTATCACTTTGTAGCCTTTTTACGGTAACTGCTCCATTCTGCTTCTGTCGTACCCGCTTGCCTGCTTGCTAATTATACGAAGCCCTGGGTCCTTGGGCTCGGGGCCGCACATGTAGAGTTCTGTGCGCGCTCTGTGTGGTCCCGGCTGGTAATAAAGGTTCCCTGAATTTGGCTTCAGTGTCGCGGTGGGTCTCTGTGTCTCTCAGAGTAACAGGCACAGAGCCTGACTCAGGGCTCGAATTCACGAACCACGAGATCGCGACCCGAGGTAACTGACTGAGCCCCCCAGGCGCCCCGTGCTTTAGGATTTTTTAAGGCCTCATTTAGCCTCCCGTGAATCAGCACAAATGAGTAACAGTCACACATTTTATGAAAACTGGCAGTCCCTCCGTCACGGGTGGGAAGAGAAGACCTCCCGCTGTCCACGGCGGGGGCGCGGGTGGGTATGGTGACATCAGAGCTCTGGAAGGCTGGAGGGAGGCCTCCATGCCTCCTGCCCCTGGGGTACACAACAGGATCCACGAACTCCTGGGGCTTGGGGCTTTTCCTTCCCCGGCGGTGTGTGAGATGTTAGCGGTCTTTGCGAGGAACAGCTCTGTTCTTTGGGGCATACGCTTGATAGACTGTTTTTGTTGAATCCTGAACTTCCCTTTACTAAGCTTTTGGCAGGACTTTTGCATCATTACCACGTTGAAAAAAAACGTTTGGACTTTTTCCCGGGCAATTTTCTCTATCCTAACTAGGAATTCTTCATTATTTCTAATAAACACAGAGGGAGAGGGAGACAGAGAGAAAGATGGAGTGGGGGGAGAGAATTTCTCTGCCCTTCTCTCACTGGGCATCCAGCTTGCGGGACATCCCGCTGCAAGGCAGGATGGAGCTGGGTTTTCAGTAGCCCGGGGATATCTGGAGTCTTCCTCCTTTCCGAGAACTTCACTTCGGGTGCACCTGCTCGCCCTTGAGCGGCTCTCACGGGTTTCTGGCAAACCTGAGTTTGAGTTGGCCTTGAAGGCTCCTCTTGCTCTCAAAACAGTTTTGTTGCATTTCTGGCCATTAAACATCAGCCAAAAACAAACAAGCAAACAAACAAACAAAACATCACCTCAGCTGTGTGTGCAGCCTGCTGTCCACTTAGACCAGCACAGACCACAGCACAGAGAAGCCACCTCCTTCCCAATCTTCTCAGTGCTTTTTCCACTGGCCAGAGAGTCCTGAAAAGGTGAGATTTAACTTCTTTTTTTAAAATAAAATTTTAATGTGTATTTACTTTTGAGAGAGAGAAACAGAGCATGAGCAGAGGAGGGGCAGAAAGAGAGGGAGACCCAGAATCTGAAGCAGGTTCCAGGCTCTAAGCTGTCAGCACAGAGCCCAGAGCGGGGCTCGAACTCAGGAACGATGAGATCATGACCTGAGCCCAAGTCGGACGCTTAACTGACTGAGCCACCCAGGTGCCCCCAGGATTTAGCTTCTTAATCAGTGATGTGATATGATTACTGTGAACAGTAGGTCAGCATCGAATTTCCTAATCATCAGAGTTTCAACATTTGTCCTTTCAAAGGAAAAAAGGGAAAAAATGGTATGGAAGCTTTGGGAAAATACCTACTCTAACTACTACCTGCTAGCAATATGAAGGCTGGTTTCTGAAAATAATAAAAAGAGGGGGGAGAGCCCCAATAAGCCCTCGAGGCATACAAAACAGACTATCTAAGCTCATGAACCACGTTGTAACTTTTAAAATCTCTTCTCTTAGTTGATCTAAATTTTATTCCATCCTCTGGATAATACCCAGTCAAAAACTCCCTCCAAGTCTAACATAAAATAATTAGACGGGCAGTGTATCCTACAGGTGTTATAAGAAGAAAATGGAAAGCCTTTCTGGCTTCCTTTTTATGGGTCTGATTTTTAAACCCTTGGGTGTGTCAAGAAGTAGGATTTAAGTAAGTGCTGGGAAACTTCTGAACACCGCCCTTCAACTTGTCAATTACTTTCGGGCAGTGCCAGATGGATAGAAATGTATCCGTTTGATCTTGCTCTTCTCCTTCCCCAGGATTTTCTGAGCTTCCCCATTATTCAACTAAGCACAAATTGCTGTTCCTACAGACGCACTGCCATGATTTCTGATTTGCTGGCTGTCATGCCCATTAAGACCCAACGAGGCTGTCAGACTGTCACTCCTTGGTGTTGCAACGATTTGTTTCATACAAGACACTTGATTCGAGAGGGAGGGTGAGGGGAAATAAAAACCCCTCGGTTGTCCTGTTTCTTACTGGGAAGTACACAGGAGTTGTGCAAAAGCATTAGGAAGAGACACCGACACCATGCTCATGCCGAAGAATTAATTGCCACCCACGTAACTTGGATATATATTTTTAAGTGGAATGAACGCCCCGCCTTGGAACTTGAAATGTAGTGGAGTTCAGATCAGCTCTCAGGAACACTCCCATTCACATCCAGGAGGTGCATCCGACACAGTCCAAAGCGCGTCCTCCAAATGGAGAGCAAGCCCCCATTGCTCAGAGCAGGCTGCTGCGGTGCCATCGTTAAGCACCTAAGGTTGCACGTGGGCCAGCGGCTCTGAGAAGGAAGGCCTAGTTCTCTGAGAGCCCGAGATGCGGCCGTGGAGCGAAGTTTAACTGCGGGGCCCTCAGTCTGCAGGGTGCAGCGCCCGGCACAGCGATGGCCACCAGCCTCCCTCCCACCCAGTCCCCCGGAGCAGGTGCCTCTCCAGCCCCGGCCTGTCCTCTGCTAGGCGGGAATCTTCCCACTCATGATGGTTCCTTCCTTCCCACCCATTTCCTGCTGGGGAAGAGCCCCGCTCACAGCACAGATGACTCTGTGAAGGTCCCAGCGTCCTTGGTGGGGGTTCACCGGGCAGCGCCTGCTCTGGGCTCTGCCCCTTAGCTAGCAGCCCTCTGTCTGGAAGCTTCCTCCTGCTCCTTCCTTCTGCACCCCTCTCTCCACATGGCCAGCCTCTCCCTTTGAATAGATAGCGCTTCTCTTTTGCCCCTTTCCTCCGCACCCCCTGTTGTCCTAAGGTTTTTAGCCCTTCTTCAATAAAAGAGCCTTAGATACTGTCGGGGAGTCTTTGTTTCTACTCTGAAGAAGGAAAAGAAAGACCTCACCATGCAGGGATCCTCTCATAAAATCCTTTACAGACTCGTCCGTCCTGTGCTCCAGTCTCCTCGGTGAGACAGCCCCCCACTGCAGCAGGCGGGTTCCATCAGGGAGACACCCCAGGCTCTTCCTCATGGGAGCAGAGCCCTGCTAACGGGGACCATATGAAGACTTCTGATGTCTTCTTCTGAGCCTCTCTACTCCAGGCTGGACCCCTTCACTTCTTCTTTTTTTTTAAAGTTTATTTATTTTTTTTTTTTGAGAAAGACAGACACAGTGCACACAGGGGAGGGGCAGAGAGAGAGAGAGAATCCCAAGCAGTCTCCACACTCTCAGTGCAGAGCTTCCATTCACGAAACCGTGAGATCATGACCCGAGCCAAAACCAAAAGTCAGACACTTAACCGACCTAGCCGCCCAGATGTCCCCAAGACACCTTCTTCACTTTAAACCTCTCCAATCATCTCACAGGATCCTTTGTAAGATGCGATTTCCAGACTGCAAACCATGTTCTGGATGTGATAGGCTCAGCACAGGATACATGCTGATTCTCCTTCCTATTATCTTTATACTTTATCCCATTTATACATCTAAGTTAGTTTTCTTTTTCTTTCTTTCTTCCCGCCCGCCCCCCAGACACACTGTACCATTGTACTTAGTCAACTTAGAGGCACTGAATGTCTACAAGGAATGTAAAAAATTTAGTCATTGAGCTGTTTGGCATCCAATACCGTGCATTCAAATCTCACAGATGTTTGGGACGAATTCTCCATTTGATATGGACATTTAGTCATGTTACTTCCCTCCGCAGTTTGTAATAATTTAGAAGAATAAAAATTTAAAGAATAGTTTCTAAAAATCATTGAATATATGGTGAATTGGAAATTAAGCTTATACTCTAATAAAAAAAAATTAGTAACAGAATAAAGCAAGGAAATTTCCATACCGTCTAGAACAATAGCCTTAACTTTCATATCACAGAGCAGGTGACCAGTCACAAGGTAGTCGCCCCTGCATGAAAACAGTGTTTTATGCAATTCAGGGGCTCCCTGTGAAAACCTCTCCCTCTGTCAGGAATAAAAGAAATTCGGCCACAACTGTGGTAGAGGGAGACCGAAATCCTTGAGGAAGAAAAACCAAACTTCAAGAAACAAACATAAAAAAAATACTTTTATTACTTTAAGGTAGGAAAAACATCCCTTAAACAGGACACAAAAAAAGCTTTAACCATTAAACAAAAGGTTGATAAATTGCAACTCATTGGCATTAAGAGCTCTGATTTAACAAAAGCCACCATTAATAGAATCAAAAGCCATGGCGCAGACTGGGAGAAGATATTTGTAATACATCTACCCAACAAAGGCATTTCATGAGAAAAACATCTCGATGAGCACACAATAGGGTGTCCGCCGTCATTCGTCATCTTGAGAATGCAAAGGACACCAACAATGAGACGCTACTGTGGCAGCCAGCTTGGGGGATGGTGTGGAGCGAGTGGTATTCTTGTACATTTCTGGTGGGACAACGCATTGTCACCAAAACTTTGGGAAAATGGTAGGCAGGAGAAACTAACACTAAACATGCACCCACCTTTCAACCCAGGTAACCTGTTCCCAGGTGCACACGCAAGAGAAAGTTGTCACTATTTCACCAGGCACGTGGAAGTACGTCCCCATTAGCTCTGTGTATAGTAACCAGAAAGTGAAAACAGCCCAATGTCTCCCAACAGAAGAATGATAAATAAATCATGATATATTTTATGAGGAAATATTACACAGTCCAAAAAGGAACAGGGGTGCCAGGGTGGCAGTTAAGCGTCTCTTGGTTCCAGCTCAGGTCATGACCTCACAGTTCATGGGTTCGAGCCCCATGTCAGGTTCTGTACTGTCAGTGAGGAGCCTTCTCGGGATTCTCTCTCTGCTGCTATCCTGCTCTAGCATGTGCTCTCTCTCTCTCTCTGTCTGTCTCTCTCTCTCAAAAATAAATAAACATTATAAAAAAGGACAAAATGACTGATAACAGCAACAATACAGATAAATCTCACAGACATGATGTTGGATGAAAGAATCTTGCTGCAAAAGCATATAAACTGAAGATGTCGTTTATAGGGAGTCAGTAACAGGAAAGACTGGTGTCTGATTTTCGAAATCTGAAGAGTGGGTATCTCTGGAGGGGGGAGGTTATTGGCAGAAAATTGGGGTAGAAGAGGGCTAGAATGTTCTATACCTTCATATCAGTGGGGCTATGTAGATGTGTATGCATATATCTGTGTATATATATTAAGCTCTATGTTTGAATTCAGGCACCTTAGTGCCTTGTGCCATATTCTAACAAACAAGCACAAAGAATGGCTTCTGGAGAAAAAAAAAAGTGTGGTGAAACTTAGAAGGTAGAAAGCGGTGACCCTAACAAGAGCAACACAGACAAACTATATAAAATCATAACTTCTCTTGAGACCATCAGAAAGGTAAGGGCACAAGGAAACCCAAGCAGCCCTAACTCCAAGGACAGACGGATGAACAGGGGCGGGGCGCTTGCTCTCCACCTGTGGCAGAGTTTGTGAGGCTCCAAGCGTCACACAGTTGAAAATGTGAGGCGTTTCCAGAGGCCTTGAATGGGCCGGTGTGAGAGGCAGTGGGAAGTCTGAGAGGCAGGGACGCTCCCACCCACTTGGAGGCTTCTCTTCTCAGATGTCCACCGGTGCTCGTGAGAGACACTGAGCAGGGTGGGGAGAGCAAGAGCAGCTCCCTGATGACACAGGCCTGGAGAAGAGGATTGAGCACACCATGGGGGAGGCGTGAAGAGCCGCCTGACTCTTCCTCCTTATGGGACGTGAGCCTCCTTTTCGGGAAAATGCAAAATGTGTGCTGTCACCAGGTAGAGGCAAAGGCTCACTGTGGCTCATGGGGGAATGACAGAAAAAAGCCCCCTACTCTGAGGGAGAGGCTGGAAACTGCTGGGTTCATGATCCTATATCCTATACCACGAGAAAGGCAGGACACCTTCTCTTAAACAAGAACCAACAAATGCTCAAAGCAGAGATGGGTTGCAAGAGGGGGAAATCAAAACCAACAGAAGTACTGCCCCTCAGACTCAGGTGCACAAAGTCTGCTAGGGGTGAAGGACGGACCAGAACTACGCCAGCCAGAAGTCAAAACCTGCCACATTGAAGCACTGAGAGGGAACTGCAAATTCACAACTGTAAATTGGTAGATTTTAATCCAAACATATTAATAACTATATTAAATGTAAATGGACTAAACATATCGATTAAAGAGAGACATTCTCAGCTTGAATAAAAAAGTAGTCAGCTCTAAGTTGTCTTCCGATCTCTACTTTAAATATAAGGGTATAGATAAGTTAAAGTAAAAGGACATGAAGAAGTCACCCCATCTTGACACAAGTAAAAAGAAAGTGTGGTTACCTTAATATCCTATGAAGTAAACTTCAGAAAAAGGAAGATTTCTGGGTGTAAAGAAGGACAATAAATAATGATGTAAGAATCAATTTACCCAAAAGACATAGCGATCCTAAATGCATATGCATCTAATAACAGGGTTATAAAACACAAAAAGAATAGGCTTAGAGACTGAACAAAGAGATAGAAAATCCAAAATTCTGATCAGATTTCTGGTTTCAGCACAAAGATATAAGGAGCTTGGAAGTCATCACATCATCTTCAATGTTACAACAAGAAAAACCTGAGCAAACTGAAAATTCACAACTTTTACACATTGCTAGTGGGAATCTACAGCCACTCTGGAAAATGGTTTGACATTTTCTTATGAAGTTAGACATAAAATTACTTCATAATCCAGAAATCTCACCCCTAGATCTTACCCCCAAGGAAAAAAGCCTTACATTCCCACAAATACCTGTCTATAAATGTCCAAAGCAGAATTATTCATCATCACCTGAACAGGAGATAATCCAAATATCTTTTGATTGATGAATGGAAAAGGAAACAGTGAGACATCTATAAAATGAAATACAAGCCAGTAGTAAATAAGAACAAACTCCTAGTCCCTACAATATGGATGAGTCTTACATGCATTTGCCAATTGAAAGAAGCCAGACCCAAGAGCTTACTTGTTCTTTGCCATTCTATAAACATTAAATTGTATATATAGACCAGTGTTTCCCAGGGTTTGGGGCTGGAGTAAAGGGTCACCACAAATGGACACCAGAAACCTTTTAGGAGTATTGATCATGGTGGTGGCTATGCAGTTATTTTCATTTTTAAAAATCTAATAAAACTGTACACTGAAGGAGAACTTAACTTGGGTAAACTATAACTCAATACACTTGATTTTATAATGACTAATGTGAGCTGTGTTGTCTGCTATAGTTTAGATAAACTTTAGCCAATTTCTACAGTTTAATGAAAAAGAAGAAATCTAATTTCTGGCTTAAAAAGTTGAATGTAACAAATCAAAGGAGTGATGACTAAGCTAATGTCAAGACACATGCGTCTTTTATTAATGCTTCATCGAAATGTATGTCCCTCCCAGTCCCCGATTGCACACTGATAGGCCCCTTTATTTGTTCTTAAATGAATGATGGTAGTGAAGAGGGGACACAGTACCCAGTTGAATATCTGTAAGAAGAGTGAGTGTGTGGTTTTATACATTCAATGCTTAGGTCTCTCAAACTCCTTGCAGTATTTGGAAGCTACAACTTTATAAAAGACCCTTGAATGGTAGCTTAGAGAAGTGGCAGTGTAAAACATGCACGTTTCACGCTGCATCCATCAGATACCCAACCTGTGGTCCATCAGAAAGGGGAGCTATGAAGAAAGAACATACTTGCCTTTGCTTTCCCTTGCCCCATCTGGTGGGGGTGTCTCCCATGGGGTGAACCCATTGGCTGGTAGATGACTGAGAGGCTTGTAGATACAGTCTGCTAGGATCAGCCTCACAGCACTGAGAGCTGGACGAAGTGAGTGCGGACCCCAGGGGACAGTGGAGACAGCCAGCAAGGCATCCTTCCCAGAGAAGAGTAATTCAGGACGAACTGTCAAAGCCTAGCTATCTTACCCCGCATGGCTTATGTTCGGAAGTCTTAAGAATTCTTGGTCTAAATGCTTTCTAGGCTTTTTGCACCCCAGTCTTCTGATGATATGGACTTTAATTCCACTTTCTCTTGGATACCTGAATTATCTTTCAGTCTAAACTGGAAAAGCAAGTCAGCAGGCTTTAATAGGATTGCCATGAAGTCATCCAGAGATTCCATAAAGTCTCATTATTATGTTTAAGAATCCAGAAAGTCTTAGTGAACTAGTAGAAATACTTAGGTCCTTTTGTTCACAGGAAAAATGTAAAGCAACTTGGGACAGGCTGGCTCTGAAGGCCCAGAGGGGGCTCCCCCAGAACCAGCAAAGAGGGTCCTTGGCTTCGTGCAGGAGAGAAATCAAACATGAGCCAGTAGGAAGTGAGAGCAGAGATTATTGAAGGTGGGGAGAGAGAGAAAGAGAGAGAGAGAGAGAGAGAGAGAGAGATTGAGATACAGAAGGAGCATCTGGGAGACTCGGAAAGAAAAAGGAGCATAAATTTGATCCTTGCTTGAGGTCTGGGGTTTTTACTGATGACTGTCGTCTGGTGCTTGAGTCCCCTCAGGCATCCAGGAACTGGTCAGAGCAAGAACCAGGGCCCAGGTGTCCATCATAAGTCACTTATTCCCTGGATCCAGGAGGTCTTGGCGTCCAGATGTCTAGCTGGTCTGGAGTAGCACGTGATGACCTCGCCTGGTCACTCCTTAGATATTATCTATTGTGCTGAAGGCTCCAAGCCAATCATTAACTCCTTGTCCCTTACGAGGGGGACATGCATTAAGGCATATGTAGGGCAGAGGGGCAGGTCCTGGCCAGAGTAGAAGCAGGAAAGGGAGCATAAAGCAGATTTTCAAGGAGCCTTTCAATTTCCCTGTCTCAAAACTCTACACAAAGCCACAGAAAAAAAGAATGGTCCTGATATTAGCATGATGGATAAGAGCTCAGACTTGAAAGCCAGTCTACTTATGCATGAATTGCAGCTCCAGGGGTTAGCTGTGTGATCTTAGATAAGTTACTTATCTCCTCTGTGTCTCTTGTTTTTTCATCTGTAAGACAGGGTTAATAGCAGCTTTTCATGAGTTAACACGTGTATACTTCTAAAACAGTGCTGATGTGTATTAAGTGCCATGGAGGTACTTTCCATAAAATGAAAAATGGCATGCCTTAAACAACTAATGACATGTAGGAAAAGAAATCAATTTGACCTTGATGTTTTAAACATTCTTTTTCAAGGGGCACAGATTTAGAGAAATAGGCTCATATTTTTTTTCCACCAGTTCAAACTATCCGGTTCTGATATAAACAAAATTATATAGTTCTGACTGAGGTTTGATATTGCCTTCTTTAATTTTTTGAAAGAGTCCATGGACAGATGAGAAGGCAATAAAAATTACAATAACTAAATAAAAAACGCGATGGAATAGCTCACTAACTTTGCAAGTGAAGGAATTAGGGACAGCTGAGAATTTCTAGATCCTGCCTCCAAACACAATCACGTTGGGGGTTAGGGATTTGACGTTCAAATTTTGAGGGGGACACAGTCCACGACAACATCTGATGTAAATTATATTAACCACCAGAATAATAAAGAATAAGAGGTTAATATTATGAATGAATAATATGAGTGGGAATTGGAAAAAGAGGAGGTTTATTTTTAATGTAATTACTTAATGTATTTTTGGAATTTTTTTTAACTACATACACATATTACTTTAAAAACAATAAGAAATATACTTTAGAAAAAGCACCCCCAATACTAGTTGTTTGTAATGTGCTAACTGATATCCTTATTCCACGGTTATTTTTCTGAATTGAAAGGAAGGCAAGGCAGAAACATGGCCGAAATCATCGTCAAAGGGCTTTGTTAAGTGAGTCAAAGAGAAAAGGAATCATCACGTATCTTTACAGGGAAATATAGTTTTAAATGTTATGTTTTTGGTTTTTAGAAATCCTTTTTTCCTCTTGAAGTTTTTAATAATTAGGTCTTTACAGAGGAAAGGAAATAAGATATTGCCATAATTGAGATGTAAGAAAACTTCAAACACAGAGGTTGTTTTTTATGATTCCCCAGGGGAAAATCTGATAGTTATTTAGACCAAGAATCTGAATAACAATGATGTGTGCATAGCTTTAAAAATAATTTGTTGGTGGCTGTTACAGTTTAAACCAGGAACTTCTTCCTTCTTTGTAAGGTAAATAGCTTTTTTGACTTCCAAATTGCAAGGACAACTTAGGGTCAAGATCAGGTGTCTGGCTGATATGAAATAAACAAGACTGTCAAAATGGCAGAAGAATGGCACGCACCTGCCCCAGATACTGACACAACCACCTATTTCTGGAAGCATGTGGACTCCAGGGAGTACTCAGAGGGTCCAGAGGCTACTTAGTCAACCAGCCAGTTCTGGAGTTAGTTAATTTTGGAATTCATAATTCAATGCACATACAGCTGGTGTTTGAAGCCAGGAGATCTTTAAACTGTCTACCAGGAACTTTCAGTCCTAGCTCTTCTTGGGAAGACAGAAGCACTTCTTTTAAAAACAGAAGGAAAAGGAGGCCAAGGTTAAACAGTGTGCTGGGAAGGTAACGGCAATGAACAACAAGAGATGAAGTGAGCAGACCACACTTCCTCAGGACTGCATGTCTGTGGGACCATTGGGCTCCTAATTGAGCCAAAGTGCTGAAAATGGCTCTTTATTGTGGTCCCCATTCTTCTTCCCTCTCATTCAGCACAGTATAGGACCAAAGAACAGAAATCCCAGGGCTGCCTGGGTGGCTCAGTCGGTTGAGCATCCGACTCTGGATTTTGGCTCAGGCCCTGATCTCATGGGCTTGAGATGGAGGCCCATATTCAGCTCTGCTCTGGGTGTGGAACCCGCTTAAAATTCTCCCTCTCCCTCTCGTTCTGCCCCTCCTCTGCTCGGTTACTTGCATGCAAGCCCACAGTCATCTCTCTCCGTCTCTCTCTCAAAAAAAAAAAAAAAATAGCAACCCCAAAGACTTTAATAATTACTTTTGAAGGATGTTCGATATGAGCTATCATTTACCCTAATATTTTAAAGAAACAGAATTATCTCAAAATTACCTTCATTAAAAATGTTTATTTTTTTTGAGAGAGAGAGAGAGAGAGAGTGAGGGAGAGCAGGGAGGGCCAGAGAGAGAGAGAGAGAGACAATCACAAGCAGACTCTCTGCTTGTCAGTGCAGAGCCTGACTTGAAGCTCGAACTCATGAATCCATGAGGTCATGACCTGAGCCGAAACCAAAGGTGTGATGCTAAGCCGACTGTGCCACCCAGGTGCCCCAAATTGCCTTCATGTTCAAATCTCACCTTTAACCAACTTGAAGAGTTATCTCTGCCAACCATTTCTAGCAGCCTACCTTAAAATCTGTGGGTCCCCTGGTATTTTCTAACTCAATGTTTTGTTAATGAATCCTATTGCAACAGATTCTCACTGGTGAGACTGTATCTCTACTGCACTGTAGGAATCATAAGTTTCCATAAGCACATGTCCCCACACTTCCCTTGTTGCAAGAATATATGTTAATTTTGGGGTTGCAGGGGCAATTACAGCAGCCAACAGATACCCTAGCAGCTAATCAAAGTCACAGCCTGAAAGTTCCCAACTTCTCACAAGACTGCGTCATCGCCTCGTCTGAGGCAAACCCAACGGCACGATGGCTTCCTACATGGCGACACCACCAGGTTAAATGAAGTTTTAACCAAACCATCACTTTGTAAAAGCATTCTGAGTTTCGCTCAAGAGAACACATAAAGAGGACATTCCATTTAAAAATAAAGACATCTGTTGCCTCCTGCATCTTCATGTCTCAGATTGCCAGGTTCCTGGGGACGGCTTTCGGTCCACTCGGATTTCTGGGACAGGCAGAAATCTTCCCAGTGAGCTCTGAGGAGCGTGCACATCAGGACTTCAACAGCCGTATTATGAGGTAATAAATATGAGGCCGATGTGGCTCATTTCTTGAAATGCCTCTCCTTCTCATGGTAAAACACTGCAGCGCCCTCGACCAAATCAAATAGAAGGGAGGGGAAAACACACGTATCTTCAAATAACAACCCACAACGAAAGTTATTTCCTAGGGAAGAAAGGGACCCCGTTGTTGGGATTCCCTCAGGTTTTGTGGTGAGTGTCCATTTCCGGGTTGTGTTACACTTTATTGCCTCAAAACATGAATGCATCTGTTTCCAATGATCCTGGTTTTTTCCAGCCATTTCCCACGGCATTGGTGACAAGAACCCATCCAATGATGCTCCATTCGATTTCAGCTTTATCATATCACTATACGCAGAAGGGCTGAATGCAATTTTTGAGAATAAAATCAAACAATGATTTTGGCCATCTGAAACGTGCACTGAAGACTCACGTGAAAATTTGGTGGTACGATGATGTGGGTACATGAAAGGAGGAAAACGCCTCCACCTGAAAAGATGTCTTTCTGTTGAAATATAAAATACCATAAATTAAAAACTACCTGCCCACACAGTCCCCAAAGGTTAAACAGAAATCTGGATTAACTACATAACTTGCAGATAGTTTCTCCCCGAGCCCGACTTTATTCTCAGGATCTCTTTATGGCATTCTGGGCAACACAACAGTTTTGAATTTTGAATGTTGATGAGTTCAATTTCCGGATTATTTTCTTGTATGTATCCTGTGTACGGGTCATCGGAAAACTCTCTGCCTACCCTCCAGTTATAAAGACTCTATATTTTATTCTGAAAGTCATATAGTTTATGCATTGTATTTAGACCTGTGATCTATTCTGAGACAGTTTGTAGAAAGTGTAAGATTTACGTGGAGTTTATTTCTTTGTATGTGGATGTCCCATTGTTCCAGCCCCATTGGGCGAATGTATCCCTTCTCCACTGACTTGTCCTTGCATCTTGGTAGAAATCAGTAGAACTTATGTAAGCAGGGCTATTTATACTCTGCATTCTCCACGGGTCTGTGTGTCGCTGCTTTACCAATTCTACGCTGTTTTGGTGACTGCACATTTGGAGTACAGCTGAATATCAGGTAGCGCCAGCCTCCCATTTTGTTCTTTTTAAAAATGCTTCAGAGGTGCCTAGGGGGCTCAGTTGGTTAAGCGTCTGACTTTGGCTCAGGTCATGATCTCATGGTTTTGTGAGTTCAAGCCCCACATCAGACTCTTTGCTGACAGCTTAAAGCCTGGAGCTGCTTCGGATTCTGTGTCTCCCTCTCTCTCTGCCCCTCCCCTGCTCATGCTCTGTCTCTCCCTCTCTGTTTCTCTTGCTCTCCCTGTCTCTGTCTTTCTCTCAAAAATAAATTAACATTAATTTTTTTAAATAAAATAAAATAAAATGTATTAGCCATTCTAGTTTCTTAACATTTCCACCCACGCTTGAGAATCAGTTTGTAAATATCTACCAAAAGTCTACTTGGATTTTGGTGGCAATTGCAATGAAACTGTAGATCACTCTGCAGAGAGCTGATGTTCCGTGTTGGGTCTTCCCATGTGTGAACATGGCCTTTCCATCGAGGTTCAAGTTCTTTGTTCCCTGATATTTTGTTCCAAAAAAATATCATCTTTTTGTTGTTGTTTTAGTTTTCACAATACAGGTTCCATACATAATTTTTCTAGGCTTTTAACCTAAATCTTCTGTTAGGAGTGGAGCTTTGGTACTCTTTTCTAAATTAAGAGTCCCAGTTGTTCATCGATTATTAATAGAAATAAAAATGATCTTTGTATGCTGACCTTGTATTTTGTATTCTACCATCATCCTACCTTCACTTAGTTCTAATTTTTGTTGCTGTTGTCAGGTTTTGTGTAGATGACCTTTGTCAAATTAAGGGATTTCTTCTCTGTTCTTATTTTCTGAGTGTTTTTATTATAAGTGGATAATAAATGCTTTTTGTGCATCTACTGAGATAATTGTGACCTGTTTCTTTTGGTCTGTTGATACTTTGTACGCTGTTGGTGCCTTGCCTAACATTGATATTTCAGTGTTGCTAAAATTTGGTAAGACTTGAATGTTGAAACAGCATTGCATTTGTGGGGTTAATCCCTTTAGATTATGATGTATTACCCTCTTTTAAAACAGGAGGGTTTTCTTAAAATTATTTTTACAATATTTATTTATTGATTTTGAGAGAGAGAGAGTGAGCAAGTGTATGCACTTGGGAGTGGTAGAGAGAGAGAGAGAGAGAAAGAGAGAATGCCAAGCAGGCTCTGCACTCTCAGCACAGAGCCTGATGTGGGGCTCGAACTCACAGATCGTGAGATCATGACCTGAGCTGAAACCAGTAGTTGGACACTTGACTGACCGAGCCACCCAGGCCCCCCCCCAACAGGAGACCTTTTCACAAAACTTAGTACAATATCACAAAGTGCTTACACTTTGATAGTGATGTAATCTAATCTTATTCAGGTTCTGCCAGTTCTTATTGCACACATTTTTCTGTGTGAAACACACACACACACACACCCCTTATATGCAATTTTTGTTTGCACATTCCCTGTATGCAACTTTATCATGTAGTTTGGGTAGCCTCACCATCACACACACACACACACACACACACACACACACACACACACACCTTCATTTGTATTTGCACACTCCTTGTATACAGTTTTATCAGATGGGCAGTTATATCACCGGGAAGACACCACAGTCAAGACACAGAAGTGCGCGTGCCTACAGGCTGCCTCCTGTGGCCTGTTACAACCACACTCCTGTTTCTTGTCTTTTCCCACCCTATCCCTGATCTTAGCCCCATTTCCGGAGTATCGTCATTTCAAGAAAGCTCCATAAATGGAGTCACATGGCAGTGTCACCTTTCGAGGTCGGCTTTGTTTCAGTGCCTATAAACCCTTTGAGGTTCATCCACGTGGTGTGTGCCAATGGCTTGCTCCACCTACTGCTGCGTGGCGGTCCATGCCACGATGCGCGTGCTGGAGTTAAACTCCTCACCCCCTGAGTACATCTGGGTTCTTGTCAGGTTTTAGCTGGCCTAACAAAGCTGCCATGAACATTCATGTACCAGTTTTTGTGTGGACCTAAGTTTTCATTTTTCTGGAGTAAATCTCCAGGAGTGCAAGTGCTGGCTTGTGTGCTAGTTTCACGTGTGAAAAGCAACCGCCAAATGGCTTCCCATTGTCGTGGTGGCCTCACACACTACCAGCAACGCATGAATGACCCAGCTTCTCTGCATCCTGGCCGGCATTTGCTAACGTTGCTATTGTTCCTTATGTTCTTTTCGATAGGTGTGCAGAGGTATCACTGTGTTCTCATTTGCATTCCCTGATGGCTAATGACCTGGAGCATCTTTGCCTGTGCTTGTTTGCCATCTGTACACCCTCTTCCGTAAAATGTCTCTTCACATGTTTCGCCTGTTTTCTCATTGGATTTTTGTGGCTGTTGAGCTTTGAGAGTTCTTTATTTCCATAGTTCTTCATACAGATACTTTGTGGGATATGTGGCTTCTGCCGGTCTGCAGCTGGAGTTTCATTCTCTGCTGGGGTCTCTCAAAACTCCTGCACAGCCCGGGGATGAATGACCTTATCTGGATCCCTTCTATCATCAGCCTGGAGGCCAGAGAATTCTGGGTGTGGTCACATTTATCTGCTGTGTGTGTGTGGCAGGGGGGCAGGAGGGTGGAGCAGGGGTGCGGAGGTCCTAAGATGCCTTGCTTATCTGTCAACCCTCCAGTCCTTGGGTCCTTAGCCAGATCGTATTAACATTTCCCTTTCTGGAACTTCCCTTTGGTTGCTTCTTGCACTATTTCCACGCTTTAGCAGGAAAGCATGGAGAAATGAGTCTATGTCTATCTTGTCCCTTGTTGTCTTATATCTTGTTTTGTTTTTTTTTTAAGATGGTTGTCAATTCATCACAGTCTATTTTTAAGTACGATTTTACCACTTTTCATCTAGTCTAACAACCCTTAAAATGGCATATTTCTGATTATTGTGTGCATCTTTCATTGCTGCCAGTGTGTGACCACAGCCTTCCCAAATAAGCAAGGTATAATTCCTTCTTTCTGAAGGTGTCAATCTTTCCTTCAACTTTGGGTAAGTTTTCTGCTCTGTACCATCAGTTATCCAGTGGATTAAAAAGAAATTTATGAGTTTGAACTTAGTTTGGGTTTTTTCATTTTTTCCTTCCAAGTTTGGAAGGAACATTCTTTCCCATTTATTGCATCCAGTGCAGAAATATTGGTTCTTAAATATTGAACTATTTCATGATGTATTTCTCTGTTTGTATAAGACTGTTTTTGACTGCTAAACTCTTCTTAATGATTTTTGGATTTATACCCATCAGGTATAGTGAGCTGTAAATTTCTTTCTTATAACTTTTCTAAAAGTTTATTTATTTTGAGAAAGAGATACAGAGTGCATGTGAGTGAGGGAGGGGCAAAGAGACAAGAAGAGAGAGAATCCCAAGCAGGCTCTGCACCTCCAACACAGAGCCCGACACTGGGCTGGATCTCACAATCTGTAAGGTCATGACCTGAGCCAAAACCAAGAGTCAGACACTCAACCAATTGAACCACTCAGGTGTCCCTCTTATAAATTTTTAAAATTTGGTTTTAATATCAGCTTAATGCCGAACTCATAAAATGAGTGGAGGAGTATTCCCTACTCTTAAATTTTCTGTAATTTTTTTGAAGAATTATTATTTTTTCCCTTAATGTTGGATTGAATTTACCAGTGAGGCAATTTGGATCTGGATGTTTTAAATATATATATATATAAAATTATAGACAATATCAGTTTCTTCTTGAGTGAGTTTTGGTAATTTGTATATTTTGAAGTATTTATCCATTTCACCTAGCTTGAAAATTTTATGAGGATAAAATTTTTTCATAATTATTCCTATAATCCTTTTCATATTCTTATCCTATACATAGGCTATCTAGCAATGTCCTCTCTTGTATCTCTGATATTGGTCCTGTTATTGATGCTATTATTATTCTGTAATTTACGTAGGGTTTGTTGTAATGCCCCTTTGTTCACTCCTGACATGATAATTTGTGACTTATTTCCATTTTTTCTTGTTTATTGTGATTGAATATATTTAAATTTTCTCTCCTAGAGACAGCTTTGCATTTTATTGATCTATAGGTCCATTTTCTAATTAATTTCTCTTTTCTCTTTATAACTTGTCCCCTTCTATTTACATAAGGTTTATTCTGCTCTTCTTGTCTTTGACTTTTTTTTCCAGCTTTCTTGAGTTATAATTGACATATAAATTGCGTAAGATTAAGGTGTCCAACCTGATGACTTGATACATGTATATATTATAAAATGATCATCATAATAAGGTTAGTTAAGATTCCTCTTAATGTGGAAGTTCAGATCATTGATTTGAGACTCTTCTCTTTATATCATGAACCTTTAGTGCCATGAATTTTTCTCAGAGCATTGTTTTAACTACAAAGCACATTTTGAAATGCTGGTTTTTATTTAATTCAGTTTAAACTATTGTCTAATCTACCTTGGGATTTCTTTTTTGGTCCATAAATTATTCTGATGTGTGTTATTTAATCTGCAAATACTTAGGGATTTTCTACATATCTTTTCGTTAGTCATTTCTGGTTCAATTCTATTTTGATCAGAGAATACAATTTGTATTGTTTCAGCCTTTTAAAATTACTTAGTGTTGCTTTTATTGCCAATTTTAGTCATTTGTGATTGCAAAGAGATAAAACTTGGCTGAATTTCCCAGTGCTCCTGACACTCTTTATATACCCTGAGAATTTCACCCATAGTCATGTGTCTGGTTAATGCTCTGATCCAAAAAGATAACAAACATCCCCTTACCGTTTTTTTTTTTAATGCTTATGTATTTATTTTGAGAAAAAGAGAGAGCAGGGCAGGGGCAGAGAGAGAGAGAGAGAGAATCCCAAGCAGGCTCCTCTGCACTGTCAGCCCCAATGCAGGGTTCAATCCCAAGAATCGTGAGATCATGACCTGAGCCAAAATAGAGAGTCAGATGCTTAGCCGACTGAGCCACCTGGTGCTCCGTCTTTGGGCCAAACAGTTAATGCCCAAAGGTCCCCATGGATGAATGGAGCTCAGGACACTGAAGCCATCCATCTCTAGGTGATAAATTCCTAGATACATAGGGCTATGGGCCTTTGGAGAGATTTGTTTACACACCGAAGGACTGGAGTAAGGACAGGACCTTCCTGAATGGAAAAGAGGAGCTACCTTCTTTCACTTCAGGAAGAGAAATACTCACTTATTCTTGTTTCTCACTCTATTGGTTTCCTGGAGCTGCTGTAATAAAACTGTGGCTTAGAACAACAGAAACATTTTCTCACCCTTCTAGGGGCTGTGGACTTGAAATCAAGGTACCACTGCACTCCTCCATCTGAAGGCTCTTGGGGAGAATATATTTCATGGCTCTGCTGAAATTCTTTGCTTTACTCCAACCCCTGTCTCCATTGTCACATGCCTTTGTCTTTTTTCCTTCTGCCTCTGTGCACGTCACTTCTTCTCGTAATGACTAGTCACATTGGATTAGGGCCCACCCTAACGACCTTATGTTAACTTGATTATCTCTGGAAAGGTCCTATTTCCAAATAAGATTACATGCTCAGGCACCAGAGGTTAGGAATTTAATATGTCTTTTGGGGAAACAAAATTAAACCCACAAAAGATGACTGTTAAAAAATGTCATATTTAACATGTCCGTACTGAAATTCTAATATTTCCCTCTGAAGTATCTACTGACAAACTTCCTCTTGTCATTTGATGTCAAGCTTACCTACCAGTTACCCAGATGGAACATCTTGGAGTCATCGCTGATTGTTCTCTTTTTCTCACAACATGTGACCAATATCTAAGAAATCTTCTGACATTTTCTCACTGCTTCCGTTTCATTACCTTGGTTCAAGGTATCATATTTAGAATTGTTTTTGTAACATTACATTGTGTCCCAGCACTGTAACTTATATGACAGTATCCTAATGGCTCCTTTTTGCTCTAATTTTTCACAATTACCTATGGCACTGTGATAATAATCCTCATGCAAACATCTTTCTACACTGAGGTAATTATCTTTTCTAAGTCAGATCCTTGAAGCTGCCATCAACTTGCAACTCTCAGAAAATTGTACAGACTGTTTTCTTTTAAGTGATCTGTAACTCACAGCTGTAATTCACATTCTGATATGGGTGTTGGTTTTTGAGAAAAGGCAATCTATTTGCTTCCTCTATTTATTTTAAACAAGTATTTATTGTGGGCCCGTCAGGCACCAGGCACTGTTGTAGACACAAATCCTTGCCCTCATGAAGCTTAAATTCTAGTTGGGAAGACAGACTATGCATAATAATCATAGTAAACAAATTAATTATATAGAATATTAGAAGGTCCACTGTGTCCAACATTCTATCCTTGAATACATGTATTAATATATAAATACAATATAAATAATAAATATAAACATATTCTCTGAAAAAAACAGAAGCCATCTCCACCATGCTCCTTACTTTCTTCTGAACTCTCAGAAGAATTGCCTTTAACAGCCTTGTTTCTGCCAATAGTTTCTTTGAGGCAATTTGGGCTTTACCTATTATGGCCCTCAAAGTAATGTTTCAATCTTCTAACCACTGTCCAATTCCATAGCCATTTCAATATTTTAATGTTTACTTTTGAGAGAGAGAGAACAAGCAGTGGAGGGCAGAGAGAGGGAGGGACACAGGACCCAAAGCAGGGACCCTGACAGCAGAGAGCTCAGCGTAGGGCTCATGAGATCATGATCTGAGCCAAAGTCAGAAACTTAAATGACTGAACCACCCAGGCACCCGCCGTGTCAATATTTTTAAATATTTGTTATAGCAGAACCCCACTCTTGGTACCAAACTGTGTCGCAGTCAGGATGCTACTAAAAAACCAGGACTAGCAGTGTGTGTGTGTAGAATATAACTAAAGAGACAGTATGAGACTTACACAATTGTGGGGGCCGCCTAGCCAATGAGGAACCTTTAAGTGAGGCTGCAGGTAGAGGTTAAGTCACACCAGGTAGAGGTTACAAAGGAAGCAGAATTTCTTCTTCAAGGAAACCTTGTAAGTCCTTTCATCTGACTGGATGATGTCCACCTACATTATCAAGGGTAAACTTCTTTGCTCAAAGCCACTTGAAAAATAACTTCACAGACACACCTGGGTTAGCATTTGATGACTAACTGGGCACTACAGCCTAGCCAGGTTGTCACGTAAAACCAACCACCACACCCACAGACCAGCAGTTTATGTGGGAAGAATTCCCATCAGTTTTTATTGAGTTGCTTTAGAGGTAAAAATTAGGGGCAAAAAGGGGCCATCAGACTTCTTATTTACTGTGAGGCATTTAATCAGAAATCTGTCTGTGATCCAGAATGCCTCATGTGAATTCAAGATAAAATTAACAAAGATGAATATTAAAAACCCAACAGTAATCTAATAATAAAACTATAAATTTTAAGGGAAAGTTTTACTAGTTTAATTAAATGTTACAGTTTTTGAGAACACCTTCCAAAACATGCATCAATAATTTATGGCCATGACTCAGTTCAATGTCTCAACATCTGTTGACTGTGGATAAAAGTCTTCTGTACTCACTAGATTGTTAACATAAAATTACACTGTATGATGTTTATTACTCAGTTATGGAAACCATCAGACTGACTATATGATATACTTTGGTTTCTTCATTCATGTCTTTTCTTTTACCAACTCATTTTTGGAGTTCTTTTTATTGAGCTCATATTTTTATTAAATTCTTCTATGGTGAGAAGTATGTAGAAAAGATGTTTGTTGCTATTTCTTCATTTTTTTCCCAACAGAGTTCTTTTGATAGCTTTTGCAGTATTTTTCTTTTCTTTTAGTAGTCGATGAATTAAGTAATCATCTTTAATTATGTTTTTATTTTATTCTCACCTTGAGGATGTAGTAAAGGATATGTCAAACATGATCCCGCACTTCTGGAACTTAAATTCTAGTCCTGAGAGACAGACGATCAACCCTAGAGTCCATCCCATTGAATATCTCTTAGAGAAGGCCCCAGAGTCACTGCAAAGCCCAGTGAACTGATGGTGAAAACACACAGCGACTCAGAAGTCCTTCCTGCTCATGCTAATGTCCTGTCATTGTGAAACGGAACTTCCTCCTGAGGGGTTTTCTCCCTTGGTGTTTTCCAGCACCCACTTTTCCAAACTATAGAATATTAGGAGGAGTCTAAGGATTTAACCAGTTCATATTTTACATTCTGCTGTCTGGGGACAGGGATAGGTATAAAACGTTCACTTTGACTGATTTGAATTTTTAAATTTGTATCTACTACCATCCCAGTGACTTGAATTGTTGATGATGGAAAATGTTTACCTAGTGTTTAATTTAATGCAGCAATTTACATCTTATGTACATGTAAATTATGTACATGTACATAATTTAATGCAGTAATTTACATCTTTATATTTAATCTGTATATATGTATTTTGCCCCCTTTGTATCCATTTTTCTTAAGTGTTGCATGAGTAACACTCTATGACGGGTTTATTCCTATCCTCTTTACCTGAAAATCTAGCCCTTAATGTGAAATAGTTACCTTAATGTCTCCTAGAACAAAATTCCTTGATATTCTTTAATGAACGGTCTTTTTTGTCTTCCTGCAGTGTCCATGGGCATTCAAACAGATGATGTGATCTGTCAGCTTCACACAACCATATCTGTAGGCTCCAGATGAGTATCTGAAATCAATAGGGATGGAATCGTGGTAATTAAATTATAGCACTTACATATAATTACACTTATGTAAAAAATATCCACCCCTGCTCATAGCTGCTCCTGAATATGATAGACATAAATCTTTGCAAATGATCTCTTTGGGGGTGGGGAGGAGAAAGAGCGTTAATCTTTAAAATTATGCCGGGAAAAATTAGGATACTGGAACTATTTCACTTCAGAGAAATCATTTGATTCAAAGTCTAGCTTTAAACAGGTTCATTTTAGTAATTTTTATCTTTGAAAATTAATTTTGATGCAGCCCTCTCTGCAAAGCTTCATGATGAAGAAACTGATCTCCCGATGAGTTTTGCTTGAGGACTGAGGAAAGCAGGACCCGTGGTGTCCGGGCGGTAGGTTATGAGTCCTGCATCACCGAGAGCACACGTCATGCTGGGCACCTTGTAAGCGTTTAATCAATGAACTGATGCTTGTTTGAATAAGTTGATTAATTAATTGACATCAAAGAAGAGTCCTGTTCTCCCAAGCGTTCAGTAACATGGCCTAGACGATTACTTTGTCTTAGACCAGAGGTGGTATTAGGTACGCTTTCTCCTTTAGGATATAAGAAATAAAGACATCTAAAGTTTTTGTTGTCACTTATATTTCACCAAATTCACTCTTTTGTTCAGCAAATGTCTGCTCCTTTTACTGCAATGCACTTTTTGTGCTTTTCATATGGCTGACCAGTCAAAAGTTTATTTATGTGCATTCCAAATAATCAATGAAATGTATTTCCTGAATAATAAACAGAATATTTCCTACCACCTTTGTCTAGATAGAGTATGAAATGGCAGGGGTGGGGGTGGGGGACAAAATCAGGCCCTGCTGTGGATATGGGTTAGCTAGCGATCCGAATTACAAAAGATACCAATGGACACGCTACCAGCCTCTACTAACCCAAACCAGTGCAAAATGGAAGATGCAAATCTACTAACCCCTTTAAAATTTAATGACTTAGGCAGTCCCAATTATGCTTTTTTCTCCAGAAATATCTGGGAATTATTCTCCATTTCCTTTCAGGAGTTACAAAAATAGTGCTTTTGTTTATCAACATTTGATTTGGAGTTTCAAGTTTCAATATGCTAAAATTGTAATAATACAAATCCTCTCTAAATTATGTCTATGGCGGGGGGTGGGGGAAGAGAATAGGTAAAAAAAAAGTGTTTTGAAAGGGTAAGTTTTTAGGGGCACCTGGGTGGCTCAGTTAGTTAAGCAGCCAACTCTTGATTTTGGCTCAGATCATGATCTCATGGTTCCTGAGTTCGAGCCCAGCATCAGGCTCTGTGCTGACAGTGTTGAGCCTGCTTGGGATTCTCTCTCTCTCCCTCTCTCTGCCCATTCCCCACTTTCTTTATCTCCATGTCTCTCTCAAAATAAATAAAAATTAAGATTAAAAAATTAAAAATGATAAGTTTTTAAATTAGTAAATTAGTAAAATAGGTACATAAAGTACTACATAAAGTATTATTACTATAGTTATCATCAGAACATCACCATCAAAAGCATAGTGTTCTAATTAATCTTCCTTTAACATGGACAATTTATTAGTCAAAAATTATAAATTTATACATAAAACATACACTAGAAAGGTAAAGGCATTTATTTTAAAATATAAATAACAACCATGAATATACTAGGCTTAGTTTAGGATCTTCCTTCTCACAGTTACAAGTGTGTCGAAAATGCCTGCCTCCATGTAATACAAGGTGCAACTTTCAATTTTCTAGGTATTTGGCATTATGTACATAAAACATGAACTTCTCACTCACCATCTATGAAGACACACCTGGCTGTATACTGTTGCCATTAATGTAAACGAGAAGTATTATTTGCTGCTTTGTAATCACTCTGGTTATTTGGAGAAAAGATGTGCAAAACCATAGAACCATTACCCGGTTGGCATTTCAAATCTCCATAAACTGCTGGCATCGTAAAGAAAGAGAAGGATATGGCAGACGCAGCTGTTAGTAAAAATGGAAATCTTTGCACGTTGGCAGGTCTACATCACGTGTTTCCCTCCCGAAGCCTGCTTCTCTGGGTCCCAGGAAAGGTTCTCATGACCTAATCCTGCCATTCCCACAGACAAAGAACCAGAAATCTTTTCTGGATGCGTGATTATTAGCAGTCTCTGCTGGTCTAGATCACCTTCCCAGATTGGCAGAAGGGACATGCATTAGTCCTATGAAGAGCCACATTTTGTGTTTGTTTCTCCCTATCTCAGGAGTTTTGCTGTCAAATGGTGATAATTTAACCACAGCGATGTCCGAAGACCGGGCCCAACGCCAAAAACACTGCCTAATTTTTTCTCTGACCAGAGAAATCCTCACTCGCTCTATGGGTTGTTATCAATCATGCTCACTTTTAAAGATAATTCAGTTTTAATACATTGTCAATGCAATTCTCTAGGGTGCATAAAGAGCGGTCCATCTCGTGCATATCTGCCTAGTGCCATTTCCTGAATCTGGAGCAGCTTTCTAATATTTCTGCTTTTAGCTAAGGGAAGTGACCTAAAGTAAAGATGTGTAAAGTACACCCTGATCAGTGTTGTAACTCGCAAATGTCTTTGGGGTCACTGCATTAAAATGGTGCCAGAGAGTAATGGCTGCATATTATCAGCTTAGGGCCCTTCCGTTGGCATCTTATTTAGTTCTTACCTGGCTTGTGCTGCCAGAGACGAGGCTCTCTTCTCTGGGGAAGGGCGGGGGGAATGGATATTTCAGAGAACCAAATAGCCTCTCCGTGAGACTCATAAAGCTACAGCTGTAAAAAGGGTCTGCTATTTAAGGCACTTAACTGGTTGCCCACCGCCTTCCTATTTGCTTAGGTGTGTGGAATAAAATTTATTGTGTCTAGAAAGCACCATTAATGCTTCCATATTAGATGAGTCGCATGAAATTACTTTTTTGTAACAATGTGATCCAATATTAGCAGTTCTGTATGGTTCAGCATAATACCTGGGAATAGGTTTACCTCCCTCCGCCCTGCCAGTTGCTTTTCCATAGAAATAGAAAGTAACACTTGGAAACACAAAGGATATTAGTGTTCTGATTTGCCCACATGTTGGTAGAAGGGCATATTCCCTGTAAGAGGTTCTAGCCAGCAGCTGACTTTTTATAACATGTGTTCAGATTAGGTGGACTGGTTCATAAATAACCTTTAGTAACTAAAGCAAAATAAAAATTTTCCCCCTCACAAATTTGGAGCTTCAGTAAGGTCTGGTAGGTAAGTTATCCTATTTGCTGTATCCTAAGATTTGCCCATTATATATAGACCTCTCTGTGCCTGTAAGAAAATAGTGAATGTGAGAGAAAATTTGAACATAATGACAACAGATAGATATACATACATCAGAAGCATCTCAGTGTTAGAGCCATTAAGCTGATCCAATGAGAGTTTGGATGAGAACATTTGGACCAGGGGATCTAATTTATCCTGTTTGCATTACAGAATATTAGGTATTTGAGGGCATCATTCCAAACTACTGGTATGAATATGTATATGACAGGTTCAAAGACAGAGGGAATCTGGAATAAAATTTAATCGGTCAGAGAGCCACATTGGTTGGTGTTTATGTACTTAGGAATATTTCATACTCTTCCACTTAAGACTTTTTTTTCCCTAGAAATAAAACATAGATCTTGTCAGAAAGCATATTAATTTAAGCTACAATGAAATTTTATTATCCAGGATTTGAAAGAGTAAGGGTGAAGGTGTATGTAGAAAGGGTACGTGCTTTGAGAAAATATGTAGCCAAAAGCAAAAACAAACAAACAAACAAACAAACAAAAAATACCCTGAAAAACAAGCTAATTGAGATTGATGGGGGCCTGCTAAATACTTGTACTATGTGTACACAGCTAGTTCAAGGCTGAAGTAAAGCTCCCCCTGGAAATAACTAGACAAACGATGGAGGTGAAAATGGACATTATTGGCATTCTTCTTGATGCCTAGTTTCCACGATTGAGAGAAAATCAGGTAGACCTTAAAGTAAGATCCCATTAGGGAAAGCAGAGGGTGATTTGAACCCTACACATGGTTCTAGATGACATCTATTGTACGTCAAATAATTTCATTAGAAATAAATTATTTGGTTGATTTAGTTAGAATGTGTCCTTTTCAGATTAAATATATGAACAACAACATATGATTGATATGAGCTATAGATGCATTTTAGATCTCAGTGAGCCTCTGTGGTGAAGAAAGTCATAAAAGTATTCTCCGTCTTTGCCAAATCCCGTGGCATCATCGCCAAACACCTGGTGACTGCCGTGCAGGAGTTGAGAAACAGGTCAAGGGTTTGTTTTATCCAATATGCTTTGCCTCCCTTGAGTAGATGACCTGAAATCTGATCTGTACCCACCCTTCATTTTCTGTACCTCTAGACCCAAGAGAGGTGTTCTCATGACAGGGCTTCACTTCTCCCAGAGCCCAGAGGACCCCGACTGCAGTCACTCTCTGGTGGAATATCTACATTATCCTGGAATCCTCACAGTTCTTAAATTGACTCTCCACACCATCAATCTTTCTGTGACGCGATGCAGGAGAATCTTTGTTAACATTTTGTGAGGTTTCCGAGACGTGGAAGCATGCCGTTCTCATAAAATGATGATTTGGATTTATTTTTGAAGCAATCACCACACATGTTATTCACAGTCTGTTTCTAATGCATTAAAATATTTATTTAAAAAGTTCACTGTGAGCCAATGGCCCTCTCTCTAGAACAGTCTGCACTAACAGGGAAAATGTCTGCAGCTGTCTCAGGTATTGTCAGGAGTGGTTGATTATGTATATCACCATAAACTATGCTTATAAATTATGTTTATTGTGTTATAATTAGTAGTGCTAACAGTGCATAATATCAATAAGGCGATTAAATATGTAAATAATAAATAAGAGCAATATGAATGCCACCAAGGAGCAGTGCTCAATAGCATCATGTCTACCCGGTCAGCTTAGGGCCACAGTTCTCATTATTTCACTGGGAAGACATGGAACAGAGCCAGTCATTGGCTTAATGAACACACAGCTGAGTGCAAAGGTTGAATATAGCCTTGTGTAATGGCTGGGAAAGTGAGACTCACAGGTTGTTTTCCCAGGAAATGGGGAAATGCTACACCATCTATCTGGTTCCACAAAGCAGTGAATTTTTGGAAATTTGCAAAGTGGATTGAGGGTTGGGAGGAGCCCTCTTACCTTTTCATTTTAAATGATGCCTATTAAAATTTCCCCACACAGCTGCCCCTATATTCTCACTAAATGTCTATGGGGATGTAGAAAATAATAGCAAAAGCACCACAAAAATAAGGACTTTCAGATAATTTATAGACTAAATCTTGGAAAAATTTTCTACTGGTTCCCTGCCAGTGAAGCTGGATTAAAGAACACAGCTGATGAGTGGACCCTAGGAATCTTGGGTGGGCTCATCCACCAGCCAACCATGCTGAAGACAGAAGCCACATTCAGTGAGCAAGAATGGGCCTGAGGGTGGGTCTTCATAGACCATTCCTTGGTCTGGAGGTAAAAATCTCTGCAAGAGGTGAGAAATGCAATATTCTGAATATGAAAAGAAAGTGCAGCATGCTAACATATATTTCTAATCAGAAATAAAATTAATTTCAGAAAACTCTTAGGCATCTTTTCAGTAGTACAGTCAGGCAATGGGATTGGAATGTCAAAGCTGGAAGATTAAATACACCCAGGATGTGATGGATGGGAGACAGGGAAGGGTGGAATGGTTGTAAGAGGCCACACACACAACATCAGAATGAACATTGATGCTGCAGGCAGCAAATGTCAGAAATATCAGAACCAGAAAATTGAATTGTTAGTATGGACGGTAACTTTGAGAACCTGCTCAAGAGGGGAAAACAAATGTTAAGGGATAGAAAAGTCTCAGATGTGACAGGATGCCCAGACTAAAATAGTAGTTTTTTGAAGAACAGCAACAATAAAACAAAAAGAAAGAAAAGAAAAGAAAGAGAAAAGAAATGAAGAGGAAATCTATCAAAGGCACAGCTGAGGAAATATTTCTGGACTGAAATAAGAGCTGGTTGTGGAGATCACCATGTCAGTAGGTCTCAACCTCATAAAAGATCCACTATGAAAAGTCTGTTACCTTTCATAAGGTTCTATTCTTACATACGAGCCAAGGACAAACAGGAATTTGAAGAAAGCATTCAAAATGGAAGACAAATACCAACATGTATAACAATTAAAAAGAATCTTAAAGGAAAAAGAGATTGAAACTGAAAAAAATTTAAGAAAGAAATTACTGATATCCTTAGGGAGGGATAAGAGCACATTCTATTCATGAAACAAGAGCAGGGTGCAATAAAAACAGAACATTCTGAGGTCAGAAAACTCCTGTGGAAAATTAGAAATGTCGTAAACAGTAGATAAGAACTTAGTGAGTGGATTAAAAAACAAATCTGAGAAAATTTCAAAATAGGGCAAACACACGAGTGTGCAGGAGCGCGTGCGCACGCGCGCACACACACACACACACACACACTGAAACAAAGAATATAGGAATTTAGCAGACAGTCCAGGACCTGCCACATCAGAGTAAGTCTTCACTTCTGCAATGAAGTTCCAGTGGGTGGGAAAAAGATTTGGATATAAATAAACCAAGAAAATATATATAGTTTTTAATTTCTTTGAATCAAAAATATGAGTTCCTAGTTTGGTTCACCAAGTGCCTAGCACTGTGAATGAAAACAGCCTCACAACAAGACAAAGTATCGAGAAGTTCAGAAAAATGGGGACAAAGAAAAGACCCTACACAATTATAGAAGGAGAAAAAAATGTGACTCATGCAGAAAGCCAAGAATGAGAAAGGCATCGGACTTTTCAGTAGCAACTTGAGATGCTAAAATTAATGGACAATTACCTTAAATTACCAGGGAAAATTACTTCCAACTCAGGATTCTGTACTCATTAAACCACTAATCAAGTATGAGATAAGAATAAAGACACTTAAACTGTGCAATATCTCAAAAAGTAGCACAGTGGAGCCAAGAAATCTTTGGTCATTTCAATAAAGTAATGACAATGTTAAAAAATGAAAACATTAATTTTTTAAAATGTGAACTAAAAAACTTACTTAGATACACAGGCCAGGCACTCAATCTGCTTTCTAAATCCAGCATATAACTTATATCAAAACCAGTGGAAAATACTATGAAAATAAGAGAAAGAATTAAACTGACATCTCACTTATAAATATGACTCAGAAATTCTAAAGGGACCCTTAAAAAATAAAATGCAACAATATCTTCTAATAATAATCTTTCTTAACCAAGTAGGATTTACTTGAGGAGTACAAACAGGGTTAATTATTAGCAGTTTGTGAACACAATGATCAGATGCTCAGGCGGGTTGAAAATGCCATAGAGTCGTACTAATGTTCCTGGCGCTGTCGTTGTGCAAGCTGTGTGCTCACTTTGCAGATCGTTAGGGTCATATGGGACGGGGAAGCCCAGGTTTCCTTCTGTGACAGTCTCACAGGACACACTGGGAGCAAGGATGGAGGCCACCCACCCCCGGTCTCACCAGCCCGCTAACCATCCCTGTCACTGTCTCTCCACCCTCATGTCCTTCTCCTCGCCCTCAGCCTGGCCACCATGTCCCCTAGCCCTTCCTTCATCATGCCAGGGATGCTCCCACCTGGGGGCTTTGTCCTGGCGCCCCCGCCCCCACTCCAAATGCCCTTTCCCCCACAGGAACCTGCTCCGATGTCCACAGGAACCTGTTCCGATATCCAATGGTGGCCTCCACATTCGTCCTGCCTGGGCACTTAGATGCCCACACAGCCCTCAGGTCCCGTCCACATCACTGAGTCTCAAATTACTCTTGGCTTGCTGATTAGCACTAGTCACTCACCTTGAGGCACACCTCTGGATATTCTGAATCAGGTTTTTTTCTTTGTTCTCTGTATACACCCCAAATCTGTTTTACCTCCATTGCAAAAAAAAAAAAAAAATCATTTCCTTATAGGTCTACAGAAGTGTGTTTGCTGGGGTATCCCCTTCTGTGTGTTTGTTTTCTTATTGTTTGTTCTCCTATGGAAGAGTCACCTGTTTCTCAAGAGAAAGAACTGATGATTGATGAGCTTCATGAACTTCCCAGAGCCAGTGGGCACCCAGCTGCACTCATGATGGGCACGTTCACAGAAAGGTGTCTCTTCCTGCTGACTGCTTCTTCTGGAACTTTCCCTAGTGTCTTACATGAACTTCCCTTGGTTATCTGAATGCTAGAGGGAATTCCTCCATTGAAAAGAATGCTCTCTGTCAGACCTTCAGCTACGTTTATAACTACTTGTACTATTCCTCTATTTTTGGATGGGGCTAAATTATCAAACAGCTCCTACACATACACCGAAGAAACAGAACATTCAATTACCTCGGTGCATGTTTATAGATGTGTTGGCGATGCCAACGGCCTAGGCACAGCTCTAAGCTCCCAGCTGGGCTACCCACTGGGACCTGAGGTGAGCAAAACACTCCTGAGAAAGTACCTGTTTGGGAGGCAGGGCACAGAGGGAGGCAGAGGTTGGGGTTCACTGAGGATGGCTACCTACAGCTGACGTGTGTGGCTGCTGACAGGTATCCCGATAATATCCGCTCATTGATGAGCCACTTTTATTCCCACCCTGACCTCAAAAGCCGGGGATTCGTGTGGCAGCAGATGGAAAGACCAGCAGGAAAAAGTTAGTGAGTAACATACCAGCTGTTTTCTCAGGTGATCTGGTTTCCAGCCGGCCCATCCCCACTTTAAATGGGTCACTCTTAAACCCAAAGGGAAAACACTTGGTCCAAGTCTCAAGGGCTTCGTGGGAAAGGTTCTGGAGAGTGATAATGTAGGCATGTAAGGGCGTCCGCGGGTAAGTTCTGCATAGCAGTGAGGCAAAGGGAGCAAGCCACGGATGAGGGCGGACCTCGTTCCCGCCCATCCCCCTACCCTCCTCTACCAAAGCCCCCAAGGCTGAGTCCTGGTCCCCTCTCTGAGCATCCAAACTCACATCCTCGGGATCAGAGCCACCATGTGGTTTTAAACCCGACCTATTGGCCACAGTTCCTAACCACATGTCAACTGCCCCCACATCTCTCTGGAATCTCAGATGTACACCCAGCTGCCAACTCGGAATCTCAAAGTCGCCTCGAATGTGGCACCCCCGAGACTGAATTTCTGATCCCATCTGGAACAAGCATCCAACACCGTCACCTTCTCCTGTGAGCCAGCAGCTAACTGCATCCCTCCAGGTGCTGAGGGCAGACTCCTCGGGGTCACTCTTGTCTCGTTCCCTCTCCTAACCCTTCACATCTGACCCATCAGCAGACCCTGTCCCCAATGCAGCACATGTGACATGTCATCAGCTACAACCACTTTACACCCGAAGTCAGACCCTCTTGCAAAGAACCAGCCACACCCTCACAGCAGGGGGCAGGGCCCACCCCTTCTCTAGCTGGCCGCCCCTCCCCCCGACTCCTCACTCCTGCCTCCACGTCCATCCCGGTTCCCTTCCTCAGGGCCTCTGCATGGGTGGCCCCTCCAACGGAAACCTGCACCTCTCTCTCTTGTCCCTGCAAACACAACCCCCACCCCCGTCCCCACAATCTGGCCTTCTTTTCCAAAGTGCTGGCCCCTTCTAACATGCCCTGTCATTTCTCACTTAGGTTTTAGTTACTTATCATGCGGTAATGTTCCCCCAGCATCCTGAAGGGTCTAAGCCCTAGGAGGACAGTGATTCCCACCCGTTTCCTCTGCTCCTGACGAATCCCAAAGCATCCACAACGGTGCTGGCTCACGGTAGATGTTCTGTGTCTGATTAATGAAGGAGCGCATCTCCTAGCTAGTATTTTAAGCAACAATATTTTAATCATCACAAGCACAAAGATCCTACGATGGGACGATCCCAATATTAGAAACAACACATTCGGTGTGCATGAACTTGAAGAAAATGCTTCTGGTAGAAAAGAGGACCAGGATAAAAGGGTTTCCCAGCAGGGCGCCCCGGGGGCTGGGCCGACGTGCTTCTGACAGTGACCTGGTGATGCCGGCCCGAGGTCCAGCAAGGGACCACTGCGCATCTGCGGCAGGGTGCGGCGCTGCCCTCTGTCGTCTGCTGTGGCACACGTTTAAGCTCCTGTACTGCAAGATGTAGCTCCATTGTGGTTGTGTTTTCTCATCTCATCTGGATCCTCTACTTTCCTCACAAAGTCACCATCTTTTGTTTTGTTTTCCTTCCCATGTTTGCCTGTTTGGCTCTGGCAAATGTGAAAACAGAATGGTCCGGATGCACAATGTTCCAGGCACTGACCCAGAGCCACCCACCCAACGTGATAGAGGTTGTGCGAGCACCTGGTCAGGTGAGCTGATGGGAACACTTAAGTCCTAACACGATGCCTTTTTATTTCTCATTCATTGGTCAGAACACATCTTGATTGTTCTTCCACAGACCAGACGTGAGCTCACTGTTGGGGACACAGAGAGATAAAATTCTAGGTTCTACTCTCTATCCACATTTCCTGTCCCACAACATATTAGGGACAGGAAATATTAGGCAGAGAGAATGTGGGCAAGTACCTTGACCTTAGTTAATTTTTTAATGGTTATTTATTTTTGAGAGCGAGAGTGTGTGTGCAAGTGGGAGAAGGGCAGAGAGAGAGAGAGAGAGAGAGAGAGAGAATTGGAAGTCATCCCCAGGCTCTGCACTGTCAGCACAGAGCCTGATGTGGGGCTTGAACTCATAAGCTGTGAGATCATGATCTGAGCCAAAGTCCGATGCCCAACCGACTGAGTCAGCCAGGTGCCCCTAGTACTTTGACCTGGGTAAGAAGTAAAAGGGAAAATCCCTTTAGAGGCAGACCAGTCCATCTGAAAGATCAGCTTCCTGGTGTTGTTTGGTACAGAGGCAAATAGGAGTTTCCAGGGCTTCACTGAATTTGATAATGTGGATAACCACAGCAATAAGTCTATGTTCTATACTCTTTTTGGGAAGGCAAAAATGCATAGAATATATTTTACAGATAATTCCACCTAAAATTATTTTTAAATTTCACAATGCCACCACGTTGGGAAGAAACCCATTGAATTTTTCTTTCACAGAAACTCCTTTTTAACTCACAATCATTGAGCATGGACGTTCACAACAAGGCTAATGCTCTGATGGTCGTAAAATGTAAAATGTTTTCAGCAGAATGGAGAGAGGTTACTACTCTATGTGTGACAATCTGTGGAATGTTCCACCTCATATGTTTTGGATATCTCTTTCTGAGACTCCACTAGAAATTTATCAGTTGAAAGGGAGCTGATCATAATAGCATGATGGCTACCTCTAGCGCGAGGAAGAATGTGCGCGGAGCTGTGGAGCTCACGATCTCAGCTGAGCTCATGGAAATTAGGGACCCACGAAGTCAAACCTTCTGTCCTGCTGCATTCCCTAAGGGGTCTTGTCCCTCCCACTGTCGCTGGGCTCCTGGCTGCAGAGTGCAGGATGCAGGTATTGCCTACTACTCATGCCTATTACATCACCTTCTTCCACCGGGAAACAAACCTGAATGCCTCTGAAGTTGTTTGAACCATCCAAGAAGGTCAAAGTTGGGATAATTACAGTTATCCAACTGATGTTCAGATGCTCACATTCCCAGATGAATCCGTAACTAACTCTATGTGATGGAAGTAGCACATTATTCTTGTGTTCGCCAGCCTGCAATGTCATTCCAGATGGCAAATACAAAAATAGCATGAAAAATTTCCTCCTGAAATGCACTCTTTGAAAGTGTTCTGTTAGTCCGATAACCAATCAAGATGTTCCAACATTTCAATCCTCATGAGCATAAGGGATATGCCCCCCTCTCCTTAAAAAAAAAAAAGTCCAGATATTAAAAGGCTTCATTACAGCAAACTGCTGGTTGTTATTAATGTCATTATGGGTTGTCCATGAAAGTTCGCTCTCCCACCCCTAAGGAAATACCCCCTGCTTCATTCCTAGAAGCTGATTCATTACAGTAGGAGGATCTCCAGAGCAATAGAAACGTAAAGGTCTCAGTTGTTAACACAAAAGTGGAACTGCTTAAATTTGATTACCTTGTTTAATGAAGTGTCGCATTTATTTACAAGATGACATGATGAATCGTGTTCCAGCCACCATAAATCAGCTTATAAAAATGGACAAATGGCTCAATAGAGTGATGCATTTACAAATTTGAAATGAGGAGATCCGAATCCATTCTGATATTTTCCACGGTAAAAAAAAAATGCCATTTTGAGATGAGCCCAGGAATTAAACCTGATGAGTAGATTCTTACGAACTTTTCTGTTCTTCAATCACAGAGGCCCTGCCTTCTATCTTGGCCTCAATGTGCTTCTTGCTGTGGCTGGGAACCTCCTTCCCTTCAATCTTCCCTGCGTCAGCATCTGCCAGCCCCGCCCTGTGGCTCCACAGCTCCCCCGGGGCAAGACAGAAAATCACTGCGGTGAATGACAGCCAGACAAGATTGCCAGGGCCCGGCTACTCCTGTTCTGCTCTTCTTTTCTTTTCTTTTGTCAGCTGCTGGATGGGAAACTATGAGTCACCCCTGGAATCACAGGGCACATGCCTTCATCCACCGAGAGTGAATTCAAATCTGTACTGGCCATGGGCTTCTCCAGGGAAGAAACAATGTCTCTGATGTGCGGAAGGAACCAGGTGAAGTTGGAGGACGGGACTGGGGGTGTGGGTACCCAGTCTCCCCTTCTCCCTTCCCTCCTTGTGGGACCGGCTCTGGGCCACAGCGCTTGCGCGGTGAGCGGAAGTGGGGCAGGGCTCACCGGTCATGATAGTCTTGTCATGTTACCAAATCCCATGGTTTCTGAACCTCACTTTTTGAGGAGTGGACTGGAGTGAGAGAGGAAGAGCCTCCAACCTAAGCAGGCGGCCACATTCAAAGTGACAAGAGACCCTCCCAAGTTGGCTGTGTGTGATTCACACGTTTGCAAACTAGGACGTCTGCTCTGAGATCCATAAAGGAATGCTGCACAGAAGAGGAAGGAAGAAAAATGGTAAAAATGTGTTTATTAGTTATTATTTGTCATCACCAGTGGGCAAGGAGCGAGGGGTGCTTTTCAAAGTTCATTTCCCCGAGGAAACTAGACCTGGCTTCATCCAATGTAGTGAAATGGCCTGTTTGGGGTAGAAGCCTTGTTTTCATGATCCAGCCCTATCATTAATCCTGTGACTTAGACAAATGGCCCATTTCCCCATCTGTAGATAAGCGACCCTGACACCTGGCTTTCCAAGATCATAGTGAAAGTTCATTGAGAAAAGGAACTCCCATAGGGCTGGATACAGCCAGTCATTGGCTGAATGGGGCTTTCTTCCCTCCCTCCGTCCCTTCTTCCTTTCCTCCTGCCTTCCCTCCTTCTTTCCTTTCCTCCCTCCTTCCTTCCCTCCTTCTTTCTTGCCTCCTTCCCCCACCCCCGTCTTCGCTCTCCCCTCTCAAAGTCTACAGAGGTTCTCCTTTCGCCAGCATGTCTCTTGAACACATCACACAGACATGTACAGTCACACAACCCACATTTTTGTGCTCTCTGTATACAGAAAAGTGCTCTCCATGGATTCTAATTGGCTCACTTTTAATGCATTTTGAGTGTGACTCAGGAAGAAAAAAGGAAGATGCACTTAAATTTAAGCCTCTAGGAAAATAGTTTACAGAGCTCTTGATTTCAGTTACACAAGGTAAATATAAGCTTCAGATCCTGTCTTTCTGGATTTTCTTACCAGGCAAACAGATAAGCTATCCCTCAGGTCCTTGAGGCCTGGGTGGAAGATAAAAAAAAAATAAAAGGAAGAGGAAATCTGGAGCCATTTTGGACTTTGAAACAGGACCCACACCCCCATTTCAAGCAGGGAATTGGGTCAGAATCTGGTAGAGTGAATCCATGGGAAGCAGCATGAATGGAGTTTTAGGCTGAGAACCTAAGTGTTCTGGGGATCTCGGTGAAAATACAACATCGATAGGCACAATTTTGTCAGACTGGGGGGCCCTGGGTGTGCGGGGCCATGTCGCAGAGTCGGTGGAAGCCCCGGGCAGCGTTTCCCAGGAGAGCAGCACCCACCACAGCCGCCCCCCACTGCTGTGTGCTCTGGGGCACCCGAGCCCGGAAAAGGACCACGTTCCCAGGCCGTTAGAGGCTCCGATACAGCAGTGGGGCTGCGTTTTGTAACAACCAAAAGCCTGGGTGGTTCGTCTCTTCGGTGACTTTCAAGAAGCCCTCGCTCAGCTCTGTATCCCCCATCACAAATCTAAGAAAACGTTCCCCACATTTAGAAATCCGTCCCCAGTCCCCGGCTGCACAGAGTTGACTTTGGCTGGAAGGAAATCAGGGGGACCGGGGCCCTTGGGCCACCTTCTGGAGAGATACGTCCGCCCACCTTCTCCTCCGCTCTGGGCCGCCCCTCAGAAGGGCTCGCTCACAGCACTGGCACGCAGACCTGTGACACGCAGACCCGTGACGTGTCGCCTCCAAGGCCATGGCCGTGATGGGCGGAGGGCAGCCGGGACGCTCTGTGTGTGTGCAGAGCGCCAGGTGGGGGTGGGGGCAGGGAGGGAGCCTGCATGTGAACCTGAGCCTGCCCGCCACATCTGCGCAAGGGGCCCTGAGTGACAGGTGTACACGGTGCCACATCGGCTGCCAATATGTTATGAGACCATGGTAACAATCGCGCATCTCCAGGGAGCTGGGCCACTTCCTTCTTCACTATCAGACATGAAAGAAGTAATTTCAGGGGCCAGGAAAGGATCTCTGATAAAAGAAAACATTCCAGCCTCCGTGCACTAGAGTTTGCCCCAAAGCAATAGCTTTGATATGTTGTTTTTTTTTCCTCAGTGTCTTTCTTTATGTTTACAATTAATCCATGATTATCTACAAAAAAATCTTCTGGCCTATAGGGGGCTAGTAGAAAAGAATTGGTTGCTTTCTTTAAAAAACATTCTTCTTTTTATTGACTTGAATATCATCTATAATAACATTTACATAGTGCTTCACCGTTTGCCAAGAACTTTCACACACGGAACCTAATTTCAGTTCAGTTCACCTAATCCTCACACAAACATGTGAGGTATGAATTACAAGATTATCTCTGTTCTGTAATGAATAAAATTAAGTTTCATTCAAAGGGACCGGCGAACATGGAATTATCCCCTGAAAATTTCTTGACATCCTTCTGGAGAAGTTCTGCAGCCACGCCGCCTATCCGTTGGAACCGGTGAAGCAGTGGAGGCTGGTGAGAAGCCCCTGAGTATCGTGACATTGTCTCTGGTTCTGTGATGAGGGGCTGTTCACAGACTCGAGCGACGATGAGGGTGGGGGGTGGAAATCCGAGCCCTCTGCTCGGGTCTCCTCCTTCGTGGCCTTTCTCTGATTGGAATATTCTTTTTCTCTAAGAATCCGTGATACGCGGAGAACAAATTTACATAAAAGCACCATCAGCTCCGGCCACAATCACCGGTTCTGCAGGCTTTGAAGGATAAAGCATCGCAAAGTGTTAAATCTGCACAAGCCCGTTCACATACACAGCCTGCCCTCCTGTAGCCTCGCTCCGTCAGCCGGTGTTCGGACGTAGTTAAAATGAAAAGCTTCAGACTGTGGTGGCAAAGAAAGAAAGGCAGAGTCCTCGCCCAGGAGCACCTTGGATTCAGGAGACGCTGGCATCGGGTACTCCCAAGGCCACAGGGCGGCAGGTGGCTCTCAGTCCGGCCTGCTTCCTGGTGTCGGGGTGCCGCGGGCCCTCTCCTCTGGCCCCAAACCCACGCAGGCCGGGGCGGGGGGCTGGAGGGAGAGGCGGGGAGGGGCCCTGACAGCCAGAGGGGAACTTGGGCACCTGCTGGCAGAAGGCAAGTCCGGTGCAGAGGCAACCGGTGGAGCGAAGGGGAGGCAAGGTTCTCTCGGGCACCCAGAGCCGCGTCATGACTGCACCTGAGCCGTGAGAGAAGGAAGGGCGGTTCTTCTTTGGGGAAATGATGCTGGGATCCGATTCTCAGCCGGGAGCTAGCTGTGCGACCAGTTTAAAGTCCTGTGAATTTTTGCTTTGACTCTGGCTGGATCAGTGCTGGACAGGGGAGAAGCGTCAGGTGAATGCGAGCAGATCTCACTGCCTGCCTCCCTCCTCCCTCCCTCCCTGCGCTCACTCGGAAGCACAGAGCCTTGCTCTCCCGGAGGCCTGAGAAGCTGGGGGTACGAACACCACGCGCACCTTACAAGGCACGTGCTGAGGGGCCCCAGAGGCGTTCGTGTTCGTCCTAAGCTCCCCTGCTCCGGAGACGATGCCCTCTTCCCGCTACGAGGATGATCTGGAGACGCAGCAGATGAGGCACGGAGGGAGCAGGGATGCCCTCTGGGCGGAGGGGGAGCAGGGCTGGGGTGCTTTCCCCAGGACCAGCCCTGCGGGGTGGGGCCTACCCAGGGCCCCTCCCCCCCATCAGGACAGCACCCCGTCCAGGACAGACACCTACCTGAGATCCGCTCTCCTCCCCATTCACCAGGCCCAGGTTCCACCCCGGGGCAGGAAGGCCGATGCTCAGGGGACAACCCAGCAGATCCTCTCCCAGAGATGCCTCCGACTGTCCCCTTGCCTGCCTCATGGGAGCGCCTGTGCACCTGTGCTGCTGCCCCACCTCACCTGTGCCGCTGCCCCACCTCACCTGTGCTGCTGCCCCACCTCCCCTGTGCTGCTGCCCCACCTCACCTGTGCTGCTGCCGCACCTCACCTGTGCTGCTGCCCCACCTCCCCTGTGCTGCTGCCCCACCTCACCTGTGCTGGTGCCCCACCTCCCCTGTGCTGCTGCCCCACCTCACCTGTGCCGCTGCCCCCCCTCACCTGTGCCGCTGCCCCCCCTCACCTGTGCCGCTGCCCCACCTCACCTGTGCCGCTGCCCTACCTCACCTGTGCCGGTGCCCCACCTCACCTGTGCTGCTGCCCCACCTCACCTGTGCTGCTGCCCCACCTCACCTGTGCTGCTGCCCTCAGCTTTGGCTGCTGGGTCCCCCTCGGCATGTGCCCATCTCCCTTCATTCCCATCGGCCTGACTTGCCTCCCTCCCACTCTTCCTCTCTATGACATTCTCCCGGGGGCTGTCGCCTGATCCTTCTTTCTCATTTTCAGCCAACTTTCATTTCACCTCCTAACAACTGGGAGAAGGAAGTGTTTAGTGGCATCTGGGTGGCTCAGTGGGTTGAGTGTCAGACTTTGGCTCAGGTCATGATCTCACGAGTCTGTGAGTTCGAGCCCCACATTGGGCTCTGTGCTGACAGCTCAGAGCCTAAAACCTGCTTTGGATTCTGTGTCTCCCTCTCTCTGCCCCTTCCCTGCTTGAGCTCTCTCTCTCTCCCTCTTTTAAAAAGAAAATATTTAGAAAATTTTAAATAAGACAATTAATAATGTTTCAGGGACACCTGGGTGGCTCAGCAGGCTGAATGCCTGACTCTTGGTCTCGGCTCAGTCGATGATCTCACGGTTAGTGAGTTCAAGCCCCACATCAGGCTCCATGCTGACGGCGCAGAGCCTGCTTGGGATTCTCTCTCTCCGTCTCTCTCTCTGCGCCTCTCCTGTTCCTTCTCTCTCTCAACATAAATAAATAAATATTTTAAAAATTAATAGTGTTTCTTATCTATGCTGCTTGGAAAGCATTGTCCAAAGGCGTCAGTACAGCATGGGGAAGAAGTGGGGTCTGCATGGGAGCAACTAGCTCCAGAGCCCCCCGTGTGGCCTGGACAAGCAACCTCACTGGGTCCCGGTTTCTCCGCTTGCGAAGTGGGGGCATCAGCAGTGCCCACCTCGCAGGGCTGACGGGCGGCTCAATTCCAGGCCCGCACAGATGCCCGCACCAGGGCAGGTGCGCGGTCGGTTCTGCAGGCTCGTTCCCCGTACGCGGGGTGTCGACCCTCCGGCTCGCACGGTGCTTAGGGAGATCTGAATGGCCGAGGACGCCGCCCCAGCGGACCAGGCTCAGGCCCGGAGGAGGAGGGAGCCCACCAGAGTAACCCAAGCCAGAGCCCACGGGATAGACCGTGTGGGTTGTGTTGAGTAGACTGCGTATATTGATTCAGAAGTGTGATCATATGCAAGGCAACACACTATACATAAGGGAAACAGTCATAGTGTCTAAGTGACACGCCCTTCATATTTTTGGATTTTTGTGACTTTACATCACTCTCCCTTCAGGCTGATCAATCTGGCAAACACCCAGTTTTGCACACCCTGTTGCTTTTATTTAATTAAAAGTAAAAGAAACCACAAAGTGAAAGTGATCCTTTTTTCCTTCCTTCCTTCCTTTCTTTCTTTTTTTTTTTTTTCCTTTTTTTTCTTGTTTCCTCCTGTTGGAAACTTCCTCTCACCAAGATCCACTTGGGAAATTTCCATTCCAGGAATTTTTTATGAAGTTGCAAGAGACAAATTGGGTGATGTGAATAAGTTACCATTATATCTGCTGCCTTGAAGATCACAATACACAGAGTGAGTATTATATGCCCCTTGCCCTGTCTGGGATAAGAACTTCATTAGCTGGGATTTGGTGAAACACTCACAGACGCTCCACCGAAAGGCTGCTCTAGAAGCACAGGCCGCGTGGTAAGGAATGCTTGGCTGACAGGAGACATGGCTGTTTCAAGTGTACGCCCAGGTCATCTGCGCAGGGACACCAGGCCCTGTGATGGCAACCGGAAAGCAGGGCCCCGCATTAGAAAAGCAGACAGCATTACTACTGTACAGTGTGCAAACTTAGGCTTTTTCCAGAGCAGTTCAGTTAGACACAAACAGGACATACTCAACAGACTTTCCAGCTTGAAAAAAAACGTGCAAAGCTGGCCACACTGACCATCACTGATGACTGGAGACCCTTCTTCTTTCTGAGAACAAGAACCCATTCATTCAGCATCTTGGTGAAGCTTCCTTCCACCCATCTGTGCCACCTTCCTGGTTTACAGCCACCATGCTCATACTCTTTCCAGAAGACTGGGGCCTTGCCTTGTTTAAGGGAGATTATTTTATGGGGCGCCCGGGTGGCTTAGTCGGTCAAGCGTCCGACTTTCGCTCAGGTCATGATCTCGCGGTTCGTGGGTTCGAGCCCCGCGTCGGGCTCTGTGCTGACTGCCAGCTCGGAGCCTGGAGCCTGTTTCAGTCTGTGACTCCCTCTCTCTCTGACCCTCCCCTGCTCACGCTGTCTCTCTCTCTCTCTCTCCTAGAAATAAATAAAAACATTTTAATGAAAAAAAAAAAAGGGAGATTATTTTGGAAGAATACATTTCCCTGCAGGCCGTGCTAACGGAACAAGAGCTCCTGCCCACAGCGAGGTCGCTTAAAAGCCCCAGCCTGGCAGGTCACCTCCATTGACAGAGTTGTCCCGCCGTGGCCAGCAGCTTGGGACCAGACGGCAGTCGAAGACTCACAGACCCCTGGAGCTGAACCCTCTCCCCTCTCCATCTAGCAGAGCGCAGAAGTGACTTCTGTGCAGAGGCATCAGCCGTCATCAGGCACCAGCATGAGACAGTGTGCCTTGTGGGAGCCTGCCCTGAGGTTCCTGTGGGGACTGTGGAAGCCACCGCCAGAGTAAGTGCGCTTCAACATCTCCGCTAACTCCCTCTCAGAGGCTCCACGTTGCCAAAAAGCTCCAGCGGCGAAGGGGCCGTTGGAGGGAGAGAGGGACACGGTGCTGGAAGACGGCCCGCGGAGCTTCCCTCGCAGGTGAGAAGGGGACCCAGAGGGACTGCGATGTGCCACCTCAAGGAGCGAGCATGTACTTACAGGGATGCGGGGCAGAAGGAGAAATGACTATGGAATCCAAAATTGTTGTGGCCTAGACATCCACGTCTGTCGGCTAGAACCGCAGTCACCAGCGGGCCTCCCTTTCCCTTCTCTAGGGACCGTCTCAGCCTGGTGCCTCCCTCACGGGGAACACACCTTCTGTTTCCACTCTGGCTGTTGGAGGCTGCTCTTTCCCCGGGGCCACTTAACCGAGAGCTTCCAAACAATAGAAGAACTAGGGCAAACGCTGGAGAAATTCTCTTCAAACCCATGCGCAAAGGTGAGGGGCCCCCCCGTCGGTTAGCTGTAACCCCCTCAGCCCTTCCCTGTCTCCCCATCATTAGCGCCTATGACTGAGGCCACGGCGCTTTCTGTGTATGGTCCCCTCCCCCCCCTCCCCGCTCGGCATCAACACGCCTCCCGTCCAGTTTTATGTTACTGTCTTCCAACTAACCAGGCAACGATGCTTTTAAAGATGGGCTGATTTATGGAAAGAAATAAAAACAATCCAAGGGATAATAACAAACAGATTGGCGAGATGGAGGGATTATTAAGGACCGAAGCCCAGGCAGGGTCTTGTGCCATTACACACGGATCGCCCCTCTGCCTACAAGTCTCTGTGCAAATGCTGGGTGCTTTTCTGCTCTCTGTCTCCCCGCCCCCCCTCCTCTTTTCATCTTTTCAAAAGAAAAATAGGAAGAAAATAATCCACAAAACAGAGCCTTGGTGGCTGTGTTTGTTCGTGTTTTCGAGAGAAAAAAAAAACCNTTAGGTGCTTTTCTGCTCTCTGTCTCCCCGCCCCCCCCTCCTCTTTTCATCTTTTCAAAAGAAAAATAGGAAGAAAATAATCCACAAAACAGAGCCTTGGTGGCTGTGTTTGTTCGTGTTTTCGAGAGAAAAAAAAAACCCAGGGCATTGTGTGGAAGACGCTTCTCTGTGGCGAATCGACAAGGGTTTATTATTCTGAGCAGCACTCAATCAAATGTGGCCCTATGAACAGAGAGTAATGTTGGCGAATCATCCCGGGGGCTTTTCTTCTGTGTGTGAGTGGTATCCATCTGTCAGCTGTCAATGCCAGTGAGAGATATACGGGGCTGTCACTTCTCGTCAACCGGCATTTGTGAAGTCTTTTGCAGCTGCTCTACGGCACATCCTGTCCTCAGTGAAGGCCGGCGAGGGCTCAGAGACCGTCGTGCTGGCCGGGCTGAGGGGGAGAGAGAGAGATGTCAGGGCTGCTCTGGGGTAATGGTGTCGGCTCGTCAAAGACACGAATGCAAGCCTCATTTGTTTCCTTAAAGGAAAAAAAAAGAGGAATTGGAAAAAAAAAAACTAGAAAAACCTCTTAGAAGGCAACGTAAGTCTACTTGGTCTGCAGAGGGGTCCTGTGCAGGTTGGAGTCTGAGGGCCCGCAAAACCCATAACAGCAAGCAAAATTTACATCCCCGTAAATGAGTATGTTCAACGTAAAGACTGGGATACATATTTTTTTAAATCAGCAGAATAAAAAGAGGGCATAAGTTCTTTATGGCCTCCCCTAAATAAATTATATTGCTACAAAGATGATGCATATGCATAAAAGTTTGCATAATAGAATATATGCTTGACGTGTGTTCGTAATGTGAAAAGGAACATCGTGAGCCCCGGCCTGGCCACACTACACTAATGCAGACGTTAAAAACCAGGTTAATTTTTATATGGAAACACTCTATTAATCATGACTCTGGTACTCCAGTGGACATTTCAATATGTTTATTTATAGGGTGACTTCCACTTAATTGAATTATTTTAAAGTAAGCATGGTTTTGGTTTTGTGGTCCTGCGTCTGCAGGAAGTTCTTTGTACGACACCTACCTCAGCAAAACGGCCTCGACTCACCATTAATTCACTCACTGGTGCACAACAAGAAATAAAACGGGGAGTTTCAAAGCACTCTTGTTGGCGTCTCGTTTTCAGGTACTGCAAAATTTGATTATGTTTTAGTGTTCCTGTGCGTTTGATGCAGCTCTAATTTAAAAAGAAGTCAGATGTTTTGGGCTTCTGTATACCATAGATTCTGATTTTAATGCAGAAAGGGATAAGGGATTCCTTGGGGGAAATGAAGAATGGTTGAAATGAAGAAATGAACTAATGGAAGAGTCTGTGATCGTGAAAAGGGGAAATGAGACAGACTTCACAGCCCAGAGACTGGGTAAACAGGGGGGAAGTTCCGGCTGTAGACAGTGAACTCAGAAAGACCAGGCACATTGGCTAAAATATCTTGGGGTGAAAGCCTGGGATGCAAAGCTCATATTTCTGTGATATAAACACGTGGTCTCCATGTACGGACCGGTGAGGACGTGACTCAGACAGAAGAGGAGAATTGATGGGCTGTGCTTACTGAGGTCTTGGGTCTGATTCCCAATTAATTCTGGGAAGATAAATTTGAGTCCACAGTTTCGGTATTCAAAGAAGCAATAATGGGAATGTGAAGACCCCTTAAATAATAAAAGCGGCATAAACCAAGTACTTACAGAAGTGTTTGCGTACAATTTGAGAGAGCGAGCAGAGCCTGGGTGGCTCAGTTGGTTGAGCGTCTGACTCTTAGTTTCGACTCAAGTCATCAAGTCCCTTTTGCCATATAAAGTCCTCCTTGCATACTTACAGATTCAGAGGATCCGAGCGTGGAAGTCTTTGGTTGGAAGCAATTGGCCTGGAGCTAAGGGGCGGGAAGAAAAGTACTGAAAACATTGGGATCAAATTATAGGGACTGTGGGATTCCAGGCACAGACTATGGGGACCGTAGAGAGGCGGATCATTTATCTGAGAAATCTTTTCTAATAAAGAAAACAGTACAGGGGTAGAAAGGCAAATGAGCTCTCTGACATCAGAGACATAGAAGCAAATATGGGTGGCAAACCTGGATAGAATTTTAAGATTCTCCCAGCTCTGTGATTCTAAGGTATTTTGCTATCACAAAATTGATACCTTCAAGAGTAGGCTTAATTCAAAAGTATGCATTTGCAGGATCACGAGAAGTCTACTGGTCTCTCTTTATGTTCGTGTCAGTAGAATGATAAAATAGATCATGAATGGTAACATTGTATGGTATTCCCATTGTGAAAGAATGAAAAGCAAGAATTTTTTTTAGACTTAGAAGTGCCTGAGCAAACTTTGAAATGGTTTGATGGCTGTTTGCTCTCAGGTTAAGTGAATCTCAAACAATACCTAGTACAACTGAAATGGGCCAGGGTCTCATTGACCATTTTGACCTTTTGGTATTTGGTTGTTACTCTGATCATTTTTCAAACACAAATGACTCAGAAAAGAAAATTCAAAGGGATGAATAAAGGAAACTGAATCTTGCACGCACACGCTGCCCACGTATTGGTGAGCACTCCCCAATGGAGCCGTAAACAAACGCAGTCTGTGCTGTAGGCATATATGGAATCTGTGTTCTGCGAGAGAGTACATCCTTCAGCGACCCTCAGAGGGTGTACTAGTCCGTGGCCTCAGTTCACAAAGGAAAATTGACGGGATTACAACAGATTGCCTTGTAAAAGTTATTCTTTCCTGGGGGGCACAAAAGAAATGGCTTCTGTGGAGGTGGAGAGCAGTAGGGAGGGGGGTGATGCCAGTTATCATGATTAAGAAGCCCAGGAGGCAAGGGGATCTTTATAAACTTAGTTATTCTCAAGGATAGAAAGCACAAGTCCAAGTAAATTGGATCTAGAGAAGCCTATTTTCCACCAGGTACTGAAGAGGGTATTCTTCGGACCAGAGAAACAAAGAATGGCGCCTTCTCTCATGCTGTTTTGAAGCCATCAGATCATACAGTGTTTAAACAACTCAACGCCATTAACATTTTTTTTCTCTTCCTCCCTCCCTCCCTCCCTCCTTCCTCTCTCCCTACCCTTTATATTGCAGCTTTGTGGAAACAGACAGGTCCCTTAAATCCCGTCTCTCCTTGTGTCTCTGTGGGTCATATATCCAACTTGCTCAGATTCAAAAAGAATGCAATAAATGGTAAGCGGTGGGTCTAGAAATGGATGATAGTTATCAGGAGGCTCGCACTGACAGGCGACCGTGTTTTTAGAAGTTTTGAGTTTTGTGTCATATGTGTGCACACGATGAACCTAGATTGATGGGCATCTGGACACTGTTAAAATACATTGCGTGGAGAATATCAAGTCCTCACTGCATTTGACTTACAATAAACCAGAGTTTGTATGTTAGCAGAACACATATAACTAGATATTGTTTGAATCTTAAGCATGAGGGGATGGATAGTCAGCAAGTTGCAAATCTTTAGCAGAAGAAGTCATAAACTATGATGAGATGCAAGCTTGGGTTGAAAAGGAAAAAGCAGCAAAATATGTTTTGTGTATTGATGTTTTTATTAGAAAAATATAACCAAAAGAACCAAATTGACAGGGATAAAGTTTTCCAACCAGCAGTGGTACACTTATTCCTTGGAGACGTTGTCAAACATCAGGAGACCATTAAGAAGCAGTCCTAGTCATCACACCAAGGAAAACAAATCCACAAAAAAATACCTTGTCAGGGTAAATTCCTTTCTGCTCCAGATACCAAGCATCTAACAATTTTCTCCCCAGGAGAGGTAATGAAGTGAATGCATTAGAATAACAATAATAATAATTCCTGTGGTTGTAAATTATTTCAGTTTTATCCAAATTTTCCAATTCCCAGTTAGAGTAGCAGAGCCACAAGAAACCCTACGAGAGGATTCACAAAGGCCCTGGTCAGGACCATCCACACATCATTGACTTTTATGCTTTTCTTCTCCATGGAAACGCTTCTTTGGGAAGGGTAGTGTAGAAAAGGATTTTCTCAATTATATTTGCCCATATTCTCTTCTGTGGCTTACTTAAATCTACCCTCTCCCCATCGTGTGTGTGTGTGTGTGTGTGCACGCGCACACGCACGTGCACACGTGCACATAGCATAGATGAAGATGGAAACTATTTCAGTTATGACCTAATGTTCTTAGGGATCTTTAACACCTGACCACTGAAACCAAGGGTCCAGAGACAGAAACTAAGTCTGGCAGGGAGCAGGACTCCAGCGGTATCCCATTGCACTTTAGATAAGATTCCCGTCACCTAGCCTTGGGTTAGCAGCCTCTCCATGTGCTTACCCTGCTTACCTCTCCTATTTCATCTTCTCTTCCAACATCAAGATTGAGCCATTCTGGCCTTTTGATCTGTTTCTAAAAAATACCAAATGTGCATCCACCTAAGATCCTCACTATGGCAGGGTCAGTTTTCCTGGACCACAGGTGGTTCCTTCTTGCCTTTCACATCTCAACTGTCAGTTGAACTTCCACCTTCCACCATTCATCTCTCAGGCGACATTCATTATGTCATCTCCATGATATGACTCCTACATCTGGCCAAGATGGAGTCACGGAGATCGGTTTTATCTTCCCACCTGGAACAACAAGTGATACGTTAAAGGAGAGAATTAAGTATATATTCAAAGTATTTTCAAAGAAATTGGATATCAGGCAACAAAAGACAAAGATTTTCAAGGGACTGGAAATAAATGAAGCTCAACTTCTGTTCTATATTCTCTACTGTCTCAAGAGAGTTTCCAGATCATTGTGCAGAGAGGAGGAATCCAGAAAGAGCCTGACAGATGCCCCAAGTTGAGGAAAGAAGATTAAATTCAGGGGGGGATAAGGCAGTCAGACTCACAGAACAGAGTTTCAGAGAAGAGAGCTTAACAGAGAGAACCTGAGAGATCTGCAGAAGGTCCCCTCAAGTATTTATCAAAGTACACATCAATACATGTATGTGAAGAAACGAATTCAGCTTGAGAGATGAATCATTGAAAAGTATTAGAGAGATGGATAAATTGGACCTCACCAAAGATTCAAAAGTTTTGAGCTTCAAATGACACCATTAAGGCAATGAAGACAAGAAATAGACTGAGAGAAAATACTTGCAAAACTTATCTGACAAAAGACTTGTATCCAAACTACACACATATACACATACCACCCCACACAAACAAAAAACACTTCTCAATAATATGAAGACAACTCAATAAAAAATGTGAGCACACTATTTCTATAGACATTTTACTCAACAAGATATAAGAATGGATAATAAGTACAAGATCAACATTGCATTAAGGAAATGAAACTTAAAAATGCAATGCAATACCATTTCACACCCACTAGAAAGACTACTGTGAAAAGAACACACAATGAAAAATATTGGCAAAGATGCGGAGAAACAGGAACATTTATATATTACTTGTGAGAATTGCAGCCACACTGGAAAACCATTTGGCAATTTCTTCGAAAGTTGAATATAAATTTGTGCTATGACTCAGCAATTCCATTCTTAAGTATCTTCTCAAGAGATGTGAAAACACACATCTACACAAAGGCTTACACATGAGTGTTCTTAACAGCTGTCTATAGAAAAATAGATTAATAGTTGTCTGGGGCAGGGAACAAGGATTAACAGCAAATGGGCATGAAGAATCTTATTAGTATGATGAAAATATTCTAAAATTGACTTGTGGTGATGTTTTCACAACTTGGTAAATTAACTAAAGGTCATTGAGTTGTACACTTGAAATGGGTAAACTATATAATATGTTAAAAATATACATTAGCAGGAACAGTACCATTATTCACACAGGGCCAAGTTTAGTGCCTTTTCCAACCAGTAAACCTGAAATATCTCATAAATCATGGAGCACTGGATAGACTACTCAGATTAGTCTTTCTCCAGAAGCTGGAAATAATTAGCCCTATGTTAGGCACTGCTCTGATACCACCTAACAAATATTAAAAGTAAGACCTGAAAGGAAGAAATTATTTGCATGTAACTTGATTAACCACATCTCAGAAAAAAGGCCAAAAATACTTTTAGGAATAGAAAGATATACAATACTGAATTAGGTGAAATTCAGTGTCTGGCTGGTATCCAATCAAAGATGAATGGGCATTCAAAGAAAGAAGGAGGAAAATACAAATCACAGTGAAGATTTTTTAAAAAGTCAATGAATTGGAACTTATCTAGAACCATTAGATCCAGAAATGTTAGAATTTACAAAGATATTAAACAGCTATGATAGCTTTATTCTGAATGTTTAAAAAGGGTGAACAAAAACCATGAATGATATAAAAAATGATCCAAATCGAATTCTGAGAGATGAAAACTACAATGGATGAGCTGAAAGTACAGTAGATGAGATCAGTGGTAGATTAGCCATTGTGGAAGAAAAGTTAAGTGAACGCGAAGCTATAGTAATAAAACATGAAAATGAAACACGTAGAGGAAAAAAATTAAAGTGAAACTGAACATTGAACTGTGGAACAAAAATTTTTTTCAACATTTTTAATATTTGTTTTTGAGAGACAGAGACAGACAACAAGTAGGGCAGGGGCAAAGAGAGAGGGAGGCATAGAATCCGAAGCGGGCTCCAGGCTCTGAGCCGTAAGCACAGAGCCTGATGCAGGGCTCAAACTCACCAACCCTGAGGATCATGACCTGAGCCCAAATCAGACACTTAACTGACTGAGCCACCCAGGTGCCCTTGTAACAACTTTAATGGCTGAAAACACTCCAAATTTGATTTAAAAGAAAACACTATAAATCCACAAATGAATGAAGCTCAAAGAATCCCAAGCATAAGAAACATGAAGAAAACTACACCAAGATGCATCATAATAAAATTACTCAAAACCAGTTCTAAAAAGAGAATTCTATAAGCATCCAAAAGGAAAGGACATATTAATTACAAAAATAAGGACTCCACCAAAATTCTTGTCAGAAACAATGCAAATGAGGAGACAATGGAACAGCATCGTTAAAATATTGAAAGAAAAACATGACTATCAATCAAGATTTCTATAGCCAGTAAAAATATCCTTCAAAAAATAGGAAAAAGGAAACAAAGAACAGATGGAACAAAATGAAAAAAATAATTGCAAGGTGATGGACTTAAGCTTAGCCATTTCTATAATAAAACTAAATGTAAATGGCATAAATATTTTATTTAAAAGGGAGATATTGTCAGATTGACTTAAACAGCAAGATCCAACTACACACTGCTTATAAGAAATGCACTTTTAAAAGACACGAATAAGTTAAAACTAAAAGGATAGGGAAAAAAAGATATATCATGCTAAGAAAAGTTCAAAATATGGAGGGGCTTTATAGTCAGACAAAGTAGATATAAGCACAAAGAATATTACCCAGCATAAAGGTTATTTTGCAATTATAAAGAATTCAGTTTAGGGGCGCCTGGGTGGCTTAGTCGGTTAAGCGTCCGACTTTCGCTTAGGTCATGATCTCGCGGTTCGTGGGTTCGAGCCCCGCATCGGGCTCTGTGCTGACTGCCAGCTCAGAGCCTGGAGCCTGTTTCAGTCTGTGACTCCCTCTCTCTCTGACCCTCCTCTGCTCACGCTCTCTCTCTCTCTCTCCTAGAAATAAATAAAAAATATTAAAAAAAAAAAGAATTCAGTTTATCCAAAGGACAAACCATACTAAACCATACTAGACTATCATACAATCCTACTATTTTTATGTAATAGCAAAACTTTAAACTACATGAAGCAAAAAATGATAGAAATAGAAAGAGAAATACACAATATACAATCGTAATCAGACATTTTAATATCCCTCTGTCAAAAACAGAACAATGAGACTGAAAATCAGTAAGGATATAGAAGATTGAATAACACTGTTGATTAAATTGATTCAACTACTCTTTATAGAATAGTCCACCCATCAAGAACAGAATACACATTAAAATTCTTTTTCACACAGAATATTTACCAAGGTAGACCAAACTGTGGTCCATAAAACCATAAAATAAGTCTCAATACCTACAAGAATTCAAATTATACAAAGTATGTTCTTTGACCAATTGGAATTAAATTAAAAATCAGTAAGAAGAATAGTTCTAGAAACTCCCCAAATATTAAGAAAGAAATAACACATTCTTAAATAATACATGAGTTAAAGAAGAGGTAAAAATGGAAACTGGAAAGTAGTTTGCATGATACAAAAATGAGAATACAACATGAAAGGAAACATCATCTCCTAATCACTTAATCTAAACTAGCTATTTACTCATTCTCTGTAACATCAGATAATTTTACTTCTCTGTATCCTTATGTGTGGTATTTTGGTATTTATTTAATACTTTTACTTGATCATTATATGCCTTCCACCTTTAGAATCAACATGCCATGTGAGCAGAACATTTTCTGTCTTGTTCATTACTTTATTCTCAGGGTGGTATCTAGTACCTTGTGGAGTTCAGTAAATATTTACTGAATAAACAAATGAATAGATGGATGGATGAATGGTTGAATACAAACAAGGCACTGGGAAAGATAAAATTAAGGGTTGGAGGCAAGAAATAAAAAGGATAACTTTGCTATGAACCAAATGAAAGGTAGAGTAGGATATTGCCCAACCAGCGAGGGCTGGAGGTAGGGACCTCCAGAAAGTTCACCTGGCAAACAGATCTTCTGAGCTGTCTGACCATTTTCACAGCTGCCTTTATATTGCTTTGGCAAAGAGAACGTAAGTGTTGTTTTCCGAAAGTAATACACTCTAAGGACAACTGGTATGGAGAACCACCAAGCACAGAGTCTCTGAGGAACTGCTCCTGCATTGCAGGAAAGCATACCAGCACTCTCTTTTGCATCTAGCACCTACCTTTTCTTGCTTCTGTGGAGTAACGATTTCATTTAGCTTCACTAAGTAGGGTCTTGGAAAATCTTAGCTGCATGGCATGCAGGTGCTGTGGTGATTAACACAGCATGGATAAAATTTAAATGTTGCAAACCAAATTAAGTCATGAGTAGATCTCTCAAGGGTTTGTATAGATCTCATAAACAAGTAGTAAGTGAACAAAGGGCTGAGATTAATATATTTACGTTAACCTCAAACAAACCTCAGTTCAAACTGGATACAGGCATGATCATCCAGGAAGACCTACTGTCAGTTCAAAATGCCTTTGACAATCTTCTGGAAGACCCACTGAGACCCTCTTCCTAAACAGAGCCTAGTATTGTACTGATAGTAGCGGTTTGAAGAAACACAGGAGCAAAAACACATATACCTGTGTGAGTGTTTGCATACATACAGATATGCATATACATGCAATGCATTCTTATTATTCAAAATAATCATGTTCTATAAAGTCACTGCAAACACTGAATTACTGAATACCTAACCCATTACTCCTAGGGAAAAATATTTATTTTATTTATATTTATTTAATATATATAATTATAGTTTATGTACAAATACTATTCCATAATCATATATAAAGACTATATATACATAATCTNTCCATTCGTCCGTTGATGGACACTTAGGCTCTTTCCATGTTTTAGTTATTGTTGAGAGTGCTGCTATGAACATTGGGGTCCATGTGCCCCTATGCATCAGCACTCCTGTGTCCCTTGGGTAAATTCCTAGCAGTGCTATTGCTGGGTCATAGGGGAGTGTAAACGTACAGCCCCTCTGGAAAACAGTGTGGAGGTTCCTCAGAAACTAACACTAGAAAAATAATCATTTTCTAATCAATGATATTTATTTTCTGGTTAGTGATATTTATCTAATGTTAAATATATTTTTTCCATTCTTTTTCTTGGCTTTGTATGAGTGCTGTGATAGCCCAACTTTTAGTACTCATCATGGAAAAAACCTGGATTTTCCTTAAGCAGTTATGTGGGGGGGGGGACTCCTCTGTGTGGTACAGACCAGGATGGCCCCCCTGCAGGGCAGCCCTCCAGGATTCATGCCCCACAGCACCCCTGGCTTCCTCTGCCCCAAACCCATGCCTGTTCCTACAAGCAGAGCTCCACCTTCTCTGCTTCTGAGTCCTGACACCCTTTACCAACAAGGCACATCATCTACAAGGTGAGCTCTTCACCTCCAAGAAAGATCCCTTTGCTGACCTTGCCTGAGACCCGCCTCCTGGACCTGCTGTCTCTCTCCGCCTCCACAGACTCTTCTGTGTCTCCTCTTCCACTCACTCAGCGGCTTCTGATAAACCTTTCACAGAAATCAGAAATCATACTTGTCTCCTTGTTTCACTGGAAATGGAGCTTGTGTCATTTTTTTAAACTATTTTTGTCCTTTCTCTTACTTTAGTGTGATTTGTAGGAAAATGCAGCCATGATCACATACTTGCTACTTTAATAATTATGTGAAAATTTCATGTCTGCAGTTTCACCCCAGGCCTTGGGCCTCTGCAACTTACATTTTAGAGCTGGCCTTCATTTTTCTTAACGGTCAGCATGATTAAGTCTTGGAATTCCTCTTTTCACCACAAATCTGTTGCTGGTGGGCCTCAGGGTTACTTGCAATCCTCTTTTTCTTGTTCCTGGCTACTTTCTGGGTCTGCTCCTTGAAGAATGGCTAGATTTGTGTCTGCATGACATTACCCAGAAGTTTCACATGGCCACATTGGTTCTCTGCTGGGCTAAGGAGGGCTCTGTTTTCCTGTTTCTAATACAGTTCCCACCGCACTCTTATTTCACGGTATAGGCACTGCTGTCTCCACAGATGTCCACATTCCCATCCTTGAAATCTGGGAATATGTTCCCTTAAGCAGCAAAATAATTTTGCAGATGTGGTTAAATTAAGGATGTTGAGATGCAGAAATTATCTGGATTATCTGGGCAGGTACAATGTAATCACAAGGATCCTTATAAAAAAGAGGTCGGAAATTCAGATTGCGAGAAAATGGGGGAGGAATGTGAAGGTGCTTCTCTGCTGGCTTTGACGACGGAGGAAGGGGGCGTGAGCCAAGGAATGAAGGGGCTTCTAGAAGGTGAAAAAGGCAAGAAACAGATTCTTCCCTGGAGCCTCCAGAAGAAACAAAGTCTTGCCAACACCTAGCCTGTAGCCCAGCGAGAGTTCTGGCCCACAGAACCTTAAGTTAATAGATAGGCGTTGTGCAAACCAGTAAGCTTGTGGCTAATTTGTTATGGCTGCAGTTGGAAATTCATACAAGCCACGTCCTGTCTTCGTGGAATGTAGCGCAGTGGCGATCAGCAATCTAGGTTATCAAAATCTTTTGGCTTTCCTAAATTCTTCTCTCCTCTTGTATTATTTCATGTAACCCTTTTCACTTCCACTACAGCTAGAAGAACTCTCTTGTAAATTTTAATAAAATTGTGAATGTTTACAATAGGACCAAAAAGAAAAAGGTTGTATTAGTAAATATATATTTTATTTAAAATTAATCTTTTATATTAGGGGGGCCTGGGTGGCTCGGTTGGTTAAAATTCATCTTATGCTTCCTCACCAAGGCATTTTACTTATTCAGGATAAATATTCCTGCTTCTTTTATCTATTCCTCATATAACAGTTTTCAGAGAACCTTTGTCAATATCTTCTTGAAGTATTTTAGTTTGTCAGTGTCCCACTTTGCAGCGTGGTCATGAGAACCAGACACCAAAATATGACCTCATTTAGGGAGTAATAGTAATTATAATAGCTATGATTTATGAGTGTTTTCTGTGTGTGAGAAATTGTCCTAAATTGTTCGTTAGACAGATCTACTGATTTTAATTTCTCAGTGATCCTATAAGTACTGTCTTTAGCCTTATTCCAAAGACCTGGAAACAGAGGCACGGAGCATCAAGTAATCTGCTTGTATGGCTGGAAGGTGGAACTTAAGTACTGATGGTTTTGCCCTAGAAATTATGTTCTTGAGAGCTCTGCTAGGACTATGTGCTCCCCACTTTAGTTCTATTTAAACTAATATTGATAAAATATTTCTTAAGAAACCTTCTGTCTTGCAAAAGACAGAACAAAGGAAGCAAAAGGAAAAAGGAGCCAAATGGAAAGCGACAAGTCAGTGAGGGAAGAAAGTTTTAAAGGAAATTTAATGAAGGGCCACAGAGAGAAAGGAAGAGATATTGCATCAATGAAAATATAGACAAGATGCTCTAAAAGGAGAATAATTAGTGAACATGAGTTCTTATGAATAAAATATTTAATAACTGAAATAAAAATTAAGTTGAAAGGTTGAGACGTAAATCAAGGATATCTCCCTAGTAGTAGGACAAAACACAGAGATGGACAATAAGAGATAAGAAATAATAAGAGAAATAGAGGAGAATTAATCCACGAGGAATAATATCTACCTAACAGGAGTTTAAAAAAATTCAGCACTGAGGAACATGAAAATCCAGATTAATGGCTTCCATGAATACTAAGCACAATGTTGGAATAAAGAATAAAACACTAGGCATGAAGAGAAATTCCTAAATGCTTTGAGAAAGACTCAGACAGACCAAACCTGGCAACATAGCAAGTGATAAGAGTCAAAGAAGCATCCTACTTCTCAACTTGAATTTCTATACCTGGTCAAATCATCATCAAATGAAAGAACAAAATAAAGACACTTTCAGACATGCGCAGTCTTATTAAATGTACTTCCTATGTATTTGTTTTCAGGAAGCTATAGGAAAAAGTGTTCTTTAAATTTTTTTTTATGTATTATTTATTTCTGAGAAAGAGAGAGAGAGAGAGAGAGCGTGAGCAGGAGAGGGTCAGAGAGAGAGGGAGGCACAGAATCCGAAACAAGCTCCAGGCTCTGGGCTGTCAGCACAGAGCCCGACACGGGGCTCGAACCCACAAACTGTGAGATCGTGACCTGAGCCAAAGTCAGACGTTTAACCAACTGAGGCCCCCAGGTGCCCCAGGAAAAAGTGTTCTGCCCAAACAGTGGGATAAACCAAGAAGGAGAATAGATGGGGACCAGAATAGCAAAGAAATTCATAAAATAACGACAAAAGCCAGTCCCAAGATGAAAGATGCAGAATCAAGCCTAGAAAACACAGTCCAGACTGAAGAGGGGGTGGATGGCTCAAGGTGGGTTGTCAAACATAGATCAAGAGGGACAGAAGTTCTGGGAAAAGAACACTGATAGCTTGGAAGGAAAATCACACTGAGAATTTTTAAGCAGAGATTCACGAAGAAGCTAAGCAAATGAGAAAAAGAAACAATTATTAGCTCCAGGGAAAAACTAAAAGTTGTAGGAGATACGTAATGCAAATATAGCATCCCTCTAGGCTCAGCAATAAATAGTATTTTCATAGTTGTGGTTATGAAAGTTCAGACAGTTTTATGGATTTAAACATAAAATTAGGATAGAATTCTATTTGGGCATATGCAAGGACAAGAAAGTTTTTAAGTTTGAATACCTTCATTTTCCATAATAGAAAGTCAACAAAGTGTAAAATTGATGCATCAGCTAGTATTACATCATATTATTTAGAAACGCAAAGGTAACTAACAGAGGAAGATAATCAAAAGAGTTGAGAGTAGATACTACTGAAAAGTGGAAAGAGACAAGATAGTGACCACCACAGGGGATGACTATGGCTGTAAATCTTGAAGACTAGAAGAGTTTTTTTCCAGTTTTGTGGAGCAGACAGGCCTGCATAAGTTTAAGGTGTACAGCATAATGACTTGACCTACTTGTGAAATGATTCCCATGTAAGTTTCATTAACATCCATCATCTCATACAGATACAAAATAAAAAAGGGAAGTAGAAAGAAAACTTGAGAATCTTGGGACTGACCCTCTTAATAACTTCTAAGCAGACCATGTGTAACTTTGAAAAATTATTATTTAAAAGAATAAGAGGCATCATTAAACTAAAAAAGAAAATATCAAAGCATATGAACATTGCAAGATCCTTCTTGTGTATTTTACCAAGTGTAGCAGACACAGAATCATTTTACGCTCATAAGGATTGTAGTCACACATTTGACATGCATTGGAAGGAAGCGTTACCATATTTTTTGCATTTAATAGATGAAAAAGAGTAACTTTTAGAAATTCACATTGTTGAGTTGCTAGTAAAAATGGACATTTTAAAAAATGCTTATTCACCAGTTGATGTCTTTTTCTGTGAATTGTCTGTTCAACTCTTTTGCCTGTTGGAGTCTTCAGTGTTTTTCATTGACCAAAAAGCATCCCTAGGCATAAAGATGAACGGCACACTGTCCACTATTTTCAGCAGGTAATATTCTTAGTTTTACATTTTCGTAATTTAAAACATGTTTTATGTAGACCAAACTTTTTTGTTTTTGCAACTTCTTCACTAGTTTGGTGTGCTGTGTCCAGAAAATAAATAGACATACACTGAAAAATGAAAAGAAGAAAGAACAATGAAACACCAAGGTGCTCAGAGCGTTAAAGGAGTGTTCCAGAAAGGACCCCAGCTTACTTCAAAGCATGCTTTGAGGAAATCTGACTCTAAAAAATGCACGTGGCAGAATGAGGCAGAACCAAGGGTCATGGGTCCGTTTACTGGACTGAATCTTCACACACAAACCACTAGGATTCAGGAGCCAGAGTAACAGTAACATCTCACTAACACTGATTGACCACTTATTAAGTGCCAGGCACTAACCCAAGAGATTTGCGTGTGTTATCAGAAGAAACTGGTGGTATGACCCTGACCTCCATGTGCCATACAACCTGTGTTCAGAGAGGTCAGGGTGGGGTTCGGGTCATGAGGTGTACCTTTGAAATAAAAACATGAACTATTGATCATTCCATCTGAGACAAAAAGAATAACTGTTCAAATAATAAAAGCAAAACAAAACATTCTTTGTATTTTTCCATAACATTGCTTTTTAAAAAGACATTCAACATTTTTAAAAAATTTTTATTTATTTTTTAAGATTTATTTATTTATTCTGAGAGACAGAGACAGCATGAGCAGGGGAGGGGCAGAGAGAGAGGGAGAGAGAGAATCCCAAGCAAGCACCTCACTGCCAGTGCAGCGCCCTGTGTGGGGCTTGAATTCATGAACCATGAGATCTTGACCTGAGCGGAAATCAAGAGTCAGATGCTTAACCGACTGAGCCACCCCGGAGCCCAAGACAGCCAACATTTTTAGACATTGCCATTAAATGGATGGAGGTTGATATAGTCCTCAGTTGTTCAGTTCTCTCTCACTTACCTTTGTTTTCTTATCTGGAATTTGTTTTCTCACTCACAACGTATAAAAGCCGCACACAACTCTCCTCCCCCTACAACTGTAACAGAATCATCTTTTCTGGGCGTGAGATTCCTCTAGGTGCACCTCTGCTTTTTTGTTCATAATAAATTTTAGGTCACACTTTGCTCAGTCATGACAAGATGAAAGAAAAAATAAAGGCAATACTGGGTGTGAATGCACTTCTCTTTAAAAGTGAGTACGTGTGACAAGTTGCATCAGCTCCTCCACGTGGGGGCAAGCACACAGGACGCCCAGGGAGAGGCCCTGTGGCACGTGTACGCTCAAGTTCAGTGACACTGAGAGTAGTGTGCCTGGGTGGCTCAGTCAGTTAAGCGACCAACTCTTGGTTTCGGCTCATGGTTCATGAGTTCGTACCCCAAGTCAGGCTCTGGAGTGTGGAGCCTGCCTGGGATTCAATCTCTCTCTCTCTCTCTCTCTCTGTGCCTCTCCCCTGNTTATTCTGTTCCTTTCCATGAAGTTCCTGCTTCCTCTGCCCTTGGTTTCCCACACCTGAGTCTAGCCCGCTCCAGCCCCATCTGTCCCCCAGGGCCACAAAGTTCTGTTTTCTGAATCCTTCATGTCTTCATCCTGCCTGCCCTGTCGCCATTCACCTTGTTCAGGGAGGGCTCATCTGGTAAACTAGTTCTCGTTAACTGTTACCGAGTGATAATGACTCAGTTGGCTCCTTTCGATCCACATCTGCATTTCAGCAGATGTATTCAAAACTTACCCTAAAGCCAGGCCTCATGTGGAAGGAAGGGGACGTAGGCTTGATTTCCTCAAACTTAAATGGAGGTCACGCCCTCTCCGTGGACACTCTATGGCCAATTGTAGTCGGTGGCCAAAGGACATATTATTGTCCTGAAATAGTGCCATCTTCAGGAGCTGCTGACACATTTATGGAGATTTGATTCTAAGCGGTCACGGACGGGTACTGCTCATGCGGCAATGTGGGAAGAGGGCATTGTCTGCAGGGGTGAAATTATGCAGGAAGATCGCTTTTCACCACGTAGCTGTCCAGAGTCCTGGGGACCCCAGTTCATGCCAGTTTCTGGATTTCTCTGGATTGGCTCATGGCCTGTGTCTCACTCAAGTTTTTAAACTAGAAATCTATAGGCAAATATTAATCTTTTAAAAATATTGCTCTTCCAGGGGTGCTTGTGTGGTTCACTCAGTTCAACGTCTGACTCTTGATTTGGGTTCAGGTCATGATCTCATGGTTCATGAGTTCAAGCCCCACATCAGGCTTCACACTGGAAGCCTGGAGCCTGCTTGGGATCCTCTCTCTCTCTGCCCACCCCCTGCTTGTGCACTCTCTCCCTCTTAAAATAAATAAATTAATTAAAAAATATATAGGGGCGCCTGGGTGGCTTAGTCGGTTAAGCATCCGACTTTTGCTTAGGTCATGANTAATGTAACAATTATATGGTAACATGGCTGTTAAATATAATTTTAATAATTGTATTATTTTTGTAATGTAATCAAATAACAAATATTATCTAATACATAATTATTACATAATTTATTTCTATACTAATTATTAATCTAATTATAGATTTATATAATAAATGAGTATACTTTATTACAAAAATATCAACTATTAAATGCATAGACATAGCAATAGTATTAATAAATTTCCCCCACTGATGCTTAGCTCATTTAACATTTAAATCAAGCACATGATAAGAATTTCTTTAAAACATGCTTTGGTTGAAGCCATTTCCCCACACACATGATTCGATTCCTTTACTTCTCCTGCCTGATCATTCTGGTGCAATTTCCAATGAGTTGTTTGACTGACTTTCAAAATCAAATGGGGTAGTGACACTGATGAGAAGCAAGCCAGTTTTTATGTACAGCTGTATCCTGAGGTTCAGAGACAGCCACATTCAGGTGGCCTTGGGGCTGGGCTGCCCATGACCTGTGTATGTGACAAGGGATGACAGGCCCTGACATGCCATGTGGGCTTCTGGCTGGCTCTGCTTCCGCTGACCAGCTGACCCATCTCTACCCCAGCTACTCAGCGCAATCACACTGAGAGGTTGGGAAGCTTAGTTAATATTTAAAACATTTTGATGTTCAGATAAAAGGGGATTCAAGTTGTCACCAATTAGGAGGAAAAGACTAAGTATCATACAGACCTATGATCTTTTATAAGTAGAAATATTAAAGGAATCTAAAAGCTATCACATTTCATGAAAGAGCAGATGGCCTGAATTAGACCCCCCAAGATAGAAGTGTGTGTGTGTATCTCTGTAGGTAAAGATACGGAAATAGGTATAGGTGTAGATCGCTGAACGGGAATGTTTTAAAGGGCTGTGGAGGGGACTGGAGAAGATCTCCCTAGCATCGTCCGTAGGAATTTACCCAGAAACAAATATTGTCTTCCGTTCCAGACTTATAACTACTTGGGAATATGTTTTTGTTATCATATCTCAACAAAATTCATAGTGTAGGCAATGCATACTTACTGGGTCGCTTCTGGGCGAGGCGCTCAGAGAGTGTGTGACACCCCAGTGCTGGTTCTTAAGGAGCGAACCCCCGGGGGGAAGGAGGCGGATGCACCTGGGCGCCCCTGCTCTGGTGGCCCCGCCCACCGGGAGCACAGCGATTCCTGGGTGTTCTTGGGAAGGAGCTCCCTGTCCCGTCAGCTCCTGTGTCTGCTCCTGAGCCGGGCACCCCTCCCAGACCGCCGCGGCCTCTGCTGCGGGCCAGCCGCTGACCGCTGACCGGACCGACGCCTGCACGACCTTGACCTTGACCGTGCGCAGCGCCCGCCACCCTGGCGCTGGCTCGCGCAGGGACGCTGCTTCCGAGAACTTGGCTGCAGCGCCCTCTGGGCGACCCCAGCCGGCCGGGGCCCCCTTCGCCACCACGTCGAGCCGCTGCGCAGACTCCGCTAGCGATTTGGGATTAAACTAAAGGAATTTAGCGTCGGAGAAAATATGCCAGAGTACGTATGCCCTTGCCCAAGGCCAAAGGAGACTTTCCGGGATAAAGTTCAAATCTGCAACCCTTGTAAGCACTTCACCAAGAAAGAAACCGGAAAGACACCCGTATCCCTCACAAGGGCAAAGCGGCCTGAAGCGGGGGATGCGTGTGACGGGCTCGGGGCCCCTGCAGCTGAGAGGCCCGACGGTGCTTCGCTGTCCGGCTGCCCTCGGAGGCGTCCGTGCCCTCGTGAGGGGGTAATGCCTCCCCCTCCTCCCCCTGGGTCTTCGAGGAGACCATCGGTTCAAACAGGCACACACGCGCTTGCATGCACAGAGGCGTGCACACACACACGCACACGCGCACAAGCATGCACATGCGCGCGCACACACAAAGGCGTGCACACGCTCACACACACAAGCATGCACATGCACACACACACAGAGACACACATATACATGCACACAAATGTGTATGCACAGGCACACACAGAGGCACACACATGTGGACATGCACACACAAAGGCATGCACCCACAAGTCACACATATACATGTACACATGTGCACACACAGAGGCCCACACAGGCACACACATGCGCACATGCACACACAGGCATGCACACACAAGTCACACAGATACATGCGCACAAATGTGCACACAGAGACACACACAGAGGCACACACATGTGCACATGCACACATATGAGTCACATATATGCATGCACACAAATGTGCACACACAGAGGCGCACATAGGCACACATATGTGCACATGCATACACACACACACAGAAGCACGCACATCCACCACCTGTGATTTTCTTTATCCTCAGACACATGGAATCCTGAAGTGTGAAAGACGTCATCAACAACTGTTTCCCAGAGCGAACTCACAGGGCCAGGAGGAGGGAAGTGTGAGAAGGAGCAGTTACGACTCCGAAATAAAGCAGAAACAAGTAACAATGACCACAGGACTGTCACTCTTCAGGAGGACTGAACCAAACAGTCCCTTTTCAAAATAAATGACTGGTTTCCCTAATTAACTGTTTTTTCCCCCAATCTGGTTTGCTAATGTAATGGTAGGAACATTTTTGTTTGATGTTCCCTCCAAAATCTCAGTAGCCATAGATTATATACAAACAGGCTCAGCAACTCGGGGAACAAGGATCTGGGGTAACAGATTCTTTTTGTTGGGCGCGGGAGAGGAGCTAGGGGCAGTGAGATAAAGTGTGCTGAGCGGCGGAACGATTAATCCTGGAGAAAGAATAGGTGGCACTTTTGCAAACCCGGGAGGTTCTCTGGACTCGGCTGCAAGCCCCCGTGTTCACACTTTTGTCCAACGGTTACTCACGAGTCACGAATACCGACTGAGGCGGATGGCTTTGTCACTCGGATGTCTGTGTGCAGAGACAGCTGTGTTCGCCAGATGCGGTCTCTGGCTCTCAGAGTGCGGGGCGGGGGGCTGCGTAGCCCGGGGAGAGCTGGTCGCGCCCTCAGGAAGCCTCAGGACCTCCCTCCAAGTACAGAGTCTTCTATCTTGTTTTTATTCAGCTTTACTCTCCTGCTGGTGTGGGGGTCCCACTAAGCTCGCTTCTCTCTGACACAGTGTGGCTGACTGCACCCCCTGGGGCCTGCTGGGGAGGCCCCGTCTGTGGACACAGGCCCCTCCTAGTCACAGGAGTCTGTTTTATTCTCTTACTTTCCCTTTAGAGAATTTTGTCCAAAAGCGCTGTTTTGTTCCTGACCTTCTGTGACCAGTCCGTGGACTGATCCTCTCAGTTGTGAGGCAATGAGGGGGATTTGTTTCTCTAAACTGGTTACAAAAAGGAAAGAAAATGAAAGAGAGTTCCGTCAGTGATGGAGGTGGAGGTAAGATCCCAAGTCTGTAACTTCTGAGCAGTCCCAGGCCCGTGGGGCTGTGGCCGTGACCCCGCGCAAGACGTTTCAGCAGAGAAACGTATTTTTAGGTGACTTCAAAACAGAGCCAACGAATAAATCTAATAGAAACAAGGAAAGGAGAACTTTGATTCTGGTTCTTGAAATGTGAATAAAATTGCTTCCTGAAAAAGCTCGAAAAAGTTGTTAATCATCCCTTTTTCAGTCCTGATGTTTAGCAGGGTCTCAAGTGCCTGCCTAACAAATAGTCCCGCTGGCTTGAGTGACCTAAGCCAGGCATAAATCCTTACACACTTCCTACATGTCACAGTGGCCTGCGAGACTTAAAAATAACGTCCTTACTCGACAACTCCTTCGCAATTAGGCCACAGGAGCGCGCACGCCATGATGACTTGATGGAGCTGCCTCTGGCCCTTCTCCCCCCTCTCTCCACGCTCCCCTTTCCCGTTAATTGTATGTTTTATACATTCCCTGCGGTCTCCACGCGGCCAGTGTTCCTGGTGGTCAAATGTTGCTGGCACTAGACTCCAGAGAGTGGTTCAAACAAGAATTTCAGTGGGAGTCTAAGAAAGACTTTTCCAGGGATGTGTGGGGTCCAAGCAAAGCTCTCTCTTATCAGTGTTCCCTCCCTGGGGAGAAGAAAGGAAAACGTCTTGAATGAAAAACATCCAGACCTACTTGCTATAATACGACATGTTCAAAGCCAATTTTAGATAGATAGAACTAAGGCAGTGTGTGAATGCAGAACACATCGGTTCGTTTGTCCAACCCTTTGATCGGCTCTTATTGTGCACCTACTACGAGGCAGGCATGTGCTTCCGTGCTGTGCGACACGACTGATACAAGCTGAATATCTCCACCTGTCTGTCAGATACTTTACATCCGGTAGTGAGGACAAGTTAGGGATCCAAATAACTATACTACCAAGTAGAGGAGTTTAAATAAAGCTCCAAAACATTCTTAGGAGGAAAGGACTGGCTCTAACTAGAGGGATGGGATAAGTCTTCATGTAGCAATGGATTTTCTTCCCAGAAAATGACTTCTTAAGAATAACTGGGGCCCCAGCACCTAGAGATTCAGAAAGAAGTCCTGCCAAAGCTATGGGAATTGTAACTGGAAATCCAATAAGGTGGCAGTGTTTGGGTACATTTGGGAAATATTTGTGTAGCCTCGCTGAGGCCCTTGCAAGATAGGTGTATGGAGATAATGAAGAAGACACAGACCCTGTTCATGGGGAGCTTCCGGTCTGGTGTGGGATGTGACCTTAAAACAAGGTGTACTCCAGGGTACCTCTGCTGCATTAGAAATTCATACACAGTACACGGAAGAGGGCACAGAAAGGCAATAAAGACTAGCTTTGCAAGATATGTACAATGTCCACCAACCTAGACAGGCTTATGGGAGAAGTAGGGGTTTATACAAAGATTCAGAGAGGGGAAATGTATATTCTGTGGACCACCTTGTAAGCTCCAGTGGCCAGAGCAAGGCAGACAGCCAGCGGCGTGAGGGAATAAAGGAAAGCAAACAATTAGGCTAGAGCCACACTAGGAAGAACCTTGAATGCCGAGGAAAGGGATTTGCATTTATTTACTAGGCCACAGAGGCTACCCAACGGGACAAGGAAATAATCACGGAAAATTATCTCACCAAAGACTTTTCTCTTTAACCAAAATAAAACATAGAACCCCCATTAGTAAAGGAAGATAACCCTGAATAGACAGAAATACGAATCTAAACAGTCTGGTATATAAAGTAGTTTTTAAATTTTTGATCATGGTCAAGTGCAAGGACAGCCCTGAGCTGCTACAAGACCCAGCAGCGCATCAGCGTCTGTGTTTGCTCATCACCAGGCCCCAGGTGTTTAATTAATATTTGTTGAAAAAGTGATGGAAACATCTGACAAAGGAATGAAACAATGAAAATGACCCCAAAACAATTTGAATATTTACGAATGAAGGAACAGCCAGGAAGATCAATGCTCTTCTGGCCTTGGATGGACAGCCTCTGGATGCAACAGGGAGTGTGGCGGTCTTCTCTGAAGGATGAGGGTGCCAGCCCAACGTGCTGCTTTTCCTCTGGTGAGCTCGGTAGCTGAGTGATAATCAGTCTATCCCAAAGTCAGAGAAAGACAATAGATACCATGCCTCCCGTGCACAGTTGCTGAGGACTTCCAACAAACCTACGCAACAAATAGGTGAGCGGGATCCTGCTCATGGGTATCTGCAGGTCACGGGTACTGCAGTGGGCCACCCGGCTATGTGATGGGAAGGAAGGTGGGTGGGAGGAAACCATATGCCACACAGAATCAATTAATAGGCTTAGTGGAAGGGGCATACAGGTCATTATTGAGGAAAACAATGTAGGAAATCCTATCATCTGCTTAAACATAGATGTGACATCTTGGAAACTCAAGACCACATACCTGATATCTTGGTTCCAGCACTTAGCATCATGCCTCAGCAGGCTAGTAGGCACCCAAGAAATAAGGAGTAAACGCCAGTGAATTTACTCTGCCCGGCCCCCCGTGGTGTCTGCACCCATCCCCTGCCTCTAGGCTGTGGAGCTGAGGTGGTGTGCCTGACCAGCAACCTCCCCTCATCTGGGGGCGGGGGGGGACTCAGGAGACCCTTATTCCTCCAGAGCCCATCTGCCGGGTCAACATTATGACAATAAGGTGGGAATATTCTGTTGTATCATTATGATTTTTTCCTTTGGCCTCTTTTGTGGCTTCCTAGTGTGTTCACGAAAACAAGAGCCCGATGGCACTGGGGAGTGGTGGGGTGAGACAGTGCAGAGGACACAGGTCCTTCCACGGAGGCCCTGACAGTTCCCTGAGTTGTGTGCACTATGCCTCAAAGCTGACCCAAAACACTTTCCCCCGTTCCAGGATGTCTGCCTTTCCAGAACTCGGACTGCTGGCTGGGGTGACTTGCAAAGTGCTGCTCTCAGCCTGAGAAGGTGCATTGAGATGAGGTCACAGAGTCAAGATCCACCTGGTGAGGGAATAGGAGGCGAGAACCCAGAGGTTCCCCCAAGAACAGATCTCACGCCAGTGACTTCTGGTCTCTGATATTGGTGGTATCTCTCAGCTCTCTGGACACCATCCTACCTCGTGCCCGCCCCAGTTGGGAAGCCAACACCAGCATGGCTCACGCGTGTCCCGGTGGCAGAATCCATCGCGGATGACCACCTCCCCCCACCTCATGTCAGCACAGCATCTTCCAAGTCCAAGCTCTCCTCGTACCATTTCCATGACGGGATCGTTTCATCTGTAATCATTTTCCGTGGGAGGCTGGAGAGGAGGCTGCTGGGGCTTTACCTGCTGTTCAAACCAGGCACAGTTGAAAGAGACCATTTTTCTTTGTGTTTGAAGCCAACAGGAGCATGAGAAGGCCCCATAAATATAGCCAATCAGGAGTATTTATATCTACTGCTGCAATGAGAGAGCCCACCTGTAACAGAAAAGAAGAAGGCTGCACGGAAATAAGAAGGGGAAAAAGAAGAAGAAAAGGAAGAAAGATTTAGGGAAAGAAAGGAGCGGGTTTGCTCTTGCGTCTTGCAACGCCCCTGTGGTTTATAGCGAAGTAGTGCTTGGGACTGTCAGCACCATCCGTCAAGGGCTCAATGCCACTCAAATGACGCCCATTATGAACAGGAATGTGTGTGTGTGTGTGTGCACGCGCACGTGTGTGTGTGTGTGTGTGTAAGAATGGAGACGCTACTTTCTTATGCATTTCAAATGGAGCCACGCTGGCCTGAAGATGACCTGTCACACGCTTTTTAAATTATCTCCGTGCGCGCTCTGCTTGTTTTGGAAATGCTCTAAATAAAAATAATGGACTGTCTTTTAATAAGTCTCATTGTGAGGATTCCACATATCAAACCACGCAGTGCAGCTTGGAGGCAAACATCGGGCATGTGTGATCCCCTGGAAGAGAGACAAATGGCGCTGCGGTGAGCTCCATCTAGGGACCGCAGACAAGAAAATGGCATTCGCAAACTGACACATCTGTCAGGGTGGAGGATATTGGCACCTGCCACGCAATCTCAGTCATGACTTTTAATAAAGCTGCTTTCCCTTAGGTAAAATTGGAACTTGACTGTAATATTAGCTGCAAGCACGTCTTGTTTTCCCCTTCAGAGCGCTTTGGTACGTGAGGCGGTTCAAATGAATCTTCAGGCTGAAGTAATGATGTTTACCAGCTCTTTCCCCCTGGCTCCCCAGATCTCCGGATTTGAAAAAGAGGTTGCGTTGAGTTTTTCCCCACTTCCTTTCTTTCTTTTGCAAAACGTCTCCTTTTGCCAACGAATGCTGCTTTCCATATTTATTTTCATATCACTCGCTACCCCCCCACAACCTCTGCCTCCTCCTCCCTCTCCTCCCCCTTCTGACTGGGTTGTTGTTTGAGTGAATTTAGCCCGGGGAAGTATGTATATCATAAAAACCGGGTTGGGATTTGTTGGCTGTCAGTCAATAAATCAGTCAGAGTTTAATTACCAGGCAAGTGATGGGATGTGGCGACAGGCATCAGCTCTGGCAGAGAGCATTTCTTCTGGGGCAACGGCTATGAAAACCCTAAAAATGAGGTTTACTCTGTGTGCCTGTGGTGTGTGTGTGTGTGTGTGTGTGTGTGTGTGTGTGTGTGCGTGCGCGCGCGCGTGCATCAGAGGTGAGGAGGTAAGAGGCAGGATCAAGAAGTAAGAGTTCAAAGGGCATGTACCAAAGAGAATGGAATGTTAAGGAACTCTGTAGCTGCAAACAACCCAGAAAAGTTTTTGTTTTGAGACAGTGGACGTCTTAGGGGTCATTTTCATAAAATGTTCTTTAGTAAAAGCTGTTTACAGTGTGCTCGAAACAGCAGCAGCCGAGTGAGATGTGATTCCTATGATACCATATATTCATTTTGTTTCTTTGTGCAGCACATAGAGGCATTTCATTTGTAATCTATTGAATTAAAAGCAATTCTCTAGGGTCACCTGGGTGGCTTAGTCGGTTAAGTGTCCGACTTCGGTTCAGGTCATGATCTCACAGTTCATGGGTTTGAGCTCCGCATCGGGCTTTGTGCTGACAGCTCAGAGCCTGGAACCTGCTTCAGATTCTGCGTCTCCCCTTCTCTCTGCCTCTCCCTTGCTCAGGCTGTCTCTCTCTCTCTCCCTCTTTCAAAAATAAATAAACAAAAAATTTTTCTTAATCCTCTAAACTAAAAACCTCACGTTCCTTCCCAAAAAAAATATCAGAAAGAATTATTGTGTAAGAAACAATATAATGTATTGAATGGTGCTTCCCGAAGTGGGAGTCGAGTGCATTTGCCCGTGTTTAACATATCTCTTATTTAATATTCCCACTGGTAATCAGTACTTCTTCCTCCCCAACCAACATTTTTAGGCAAGATTCCAGGTTGAGAGACCCTGAAATAGAGATTCTGGATTTTTATTCTCTTCTTTCTCTTGCTTTTTTCCAAAGACAATTCACAATCAAGGTGGATTTTATGTCAGGCTGGTTATAAACAATGCCACCTCCCACATGTCGTGCCACGAAGCTGTCAGTGGAGCTACCACAGGATATTGTCACTGCAAGCGGGCTCAATTGCCCACACTTCCTGTCTGGGAGCACAATCTAGGATGCTGGAGGAGATCGAGGATGGGGGCGTTTCTCCAGGACTTAAATTCTCTGGGATTTACAGAATTATCCTGGGTCTTAGCCTCGTCTCTGGAATTATTTTAGGATTTTATCATCAAGAAGATGTGGCACTCATCCACCAAGTACAAGAGTGTGAAATTTCAGTAAGTATCTCATAAAGGTTTAAGACAAAAGGTTGGGCAGTATGAGCTATGAGACCATGGACGAGGGATTATGCGCATCACCAAAATCATCGGGCTTCCGCTTCTGCCGATGGCTCGTCGTGAAGAAAACGTTTGGCAGTTTGCCCACCATCTTAGCAGCACAGTTTAAATTGTTGTTAAGAAACAAAATGGAAAAGCAAAGCAAAACAGAACAAAAACCTAGATCACCTGACCAGAAAATTGCCTGTGACCCAAATCCTGAAACATAAAAACTAGAGCCAGCACCCCTGCGCCTGTTGGCTCTACGTCGAAGGCTTCCGGGGCCTCAGTTTACCCAGCCTACAACTCAAATGTCAAAGCTTTGGGGCCCAATAAATTCCTCCAGTCCAGGTAGCAAGTGATCAATTTCCATAAACTAAGGAATGAGCAGGATTTGTTTAAATGTCCATTGAAACAAATTTTAATGGCTGCTTCAGTGCTGTATCAGAGAGCCTATGGAGCCTGTAAAACACGTCACCAGCTCCCTGGACGTGTCGGGTGGAGGCAACCAGAGTCTTTCCAGGGGACATTCCCTTTTCAAATGTCTCACCCCATGTTAACTACCATTAAGTCCAAACCTGATGGGATATTTTAAACAGAGGGACTGTTATTAGGTGAAATAATAGTGGTCTTGTCTTAGAGGAGAAAGGAAGATGTAAAATCACAAGAAGGAAAAAATAAACTAAATGCTATTTCAAATTAGCCTAAAGGAGCTTCAATCCATATGGTGTGACATTTCACAGTGGCAAAAAGCTGCCTGTATTTTTGCCTCAACAGGATTCTTACCTGCCACAAAGCTGTATCTGAAGGGAAGACCCAGAAAATCATCCATTCCCTCTTAAGATAAATTTAAATATGTCCTCAACAACAAAATGACAGGCGGGTGACTCATTTAATCCCACAATTTCTGTTGAGTATTATTCACCGATCTCTTTGAACAGAAGACAAAACCCACACTGAAAAGTTGTTAAGTGATGCTTTCCACAGGTTCCGAGCAATCGATACCATGTAAAGATGCCCAGTCGTGAGTCTCTGTGCAACATCCTTCATTGCTGTTATGTTGAAAGTCACCACTGGGCTTCAGAACAAAGTAGCATTAGGCTACATCTTTATATTACCCTATTTTTAAAGATCTCCAGGAAGAAGGTTTTCACTAATGGAATAACACCCTATTATAGGGCTCTAAAGTCCTTCACCACCTTATATCTTAAAATGCAGGCTGGATGTGCATTTCCTCTTTTTCTTTTAAAAGAGAGAGGAGAGACTTCACTTAACTGCTGTGTGTTTAGTTTTCCTAGGCCAGCTCACCAGGGTGGGCTGAGGACCTCACAGGATGGGTGTGGACTCACTAACACAGCCTTGCCTCCACCACAAGCTCCTTGGCACCCAGCACTCCTGTGTCGCTTTGTGCACATGCTCATTCATTCATTCACATGCTACTTCACATGTCTGGAGAGTGGGTTCACACGTTTCCAGTGAAGACCTCCTTAAGCCCCAGGGAAGACGCAGTCATGAACAAGAAAGGTGAGGCCCTTCTCTTGAAAGGAGCAGACATTCTCATGAAGACAGACTGAAAACAAACAAATGCAGAAGCAAAAAAAAAAAAATCCAATGGTCATAAGTGCCATGTGGAAAATTAAAATACTCTGGTGGATAGATGAGGCTTTTTGGTTGGGAACGATCTCTGTGAAGAGATGACATTTAAGTGAAGGAGCCAGGTAAGGGGAGGTTGAGGAAAGGACATTCTGGGTAGAGCAGGCAGCTTGGAGGTTTGGGAAACGAAACAAGAGCTAGTGTTTTGGGAGGGTCTTGAGGGAGGTGACACTGTGTGAAGTGTGTGAGTGCAGGCAGAGAGTCCTGTGGGGTCTTGTACCCAAGGCAGCAGTTCACACTTTCTCCCAGGTTTAGTAGGAAGCCACCGGAAGGTGTCAGAATGGGGACTTCATAGGAGTTCTAAAAGGATCACTAGCATCTCTTTAAGTGGCCTAAAGTAGAATCAGACCAAAGAGAGGAATACTGCAATAGTCCAAGCAAGAGACGGTTTGTGGCTTGGGCTGCAGAGTAACAATGGAGACGACAAGAAGTGGACACACCCAGACACGCCTTCAAGTGGAAGCTACAGGAATCGCTGATGGATTGGACGATCCTGGGAGACAGAAAAGTATATCCTTCACTACAGCCAGGCTATCCTTCCTGAGAAACAACACCCGAATCTTAATTAGATTAACTCCCTCATGCCCCATTCCACGCAGGCCCGCAGGGATTTTGTCCCACACGGTTCTGGCTCAAAGGATGAAGTTTCTCACTTGTGACGTGGCTGGTTGTTGAGTTAGGATTAAAAGAAGCTAGAGCACCGTGCACTGACTTGTAAATGTTTCCATGGGTGGTGACACCCATCACCTCTGCTCACAGGTCACGGGCAAGGAGAAGTCACTTGGTCAGGGGGATGCAAGAGTGGTGACTCTCTAGGAAAATGGTAGACAGTAGGGAGCAGAGTTAGTGTGAGTCACGAGATGTATCAAGGGAAATCCCCAGATATTTGACACGAGCATCAGCATGGCAACAACCTTTTCTTTGCTGTGAGAAAATGAGGCACGATTTGCTGCAGTTCCTTTACTATGAGTCTAGATGTCCAATGTCCATCTTACCAGAGACCGCAAATTCCATGCTTTCCAGGTCACCTCTGTGCTAAATTTTCTGGACCCATGAACAGTCCACCACCACCATGCTTGGTGGCTTTATGACTGAGTTCATGAACCAAAGACTAAGAATAAATCATTACACTGTTTGATTGACTTTCTGAGGGTGGCAAACAATTACACATTCATGCTTCCTGTCTGAAGCCAACCCAGACATCTGCATTTAAGCACGTGCTATGAGCAAGGTCCCAGGCTCAGGGACTGACTCACATATGAGTTGCTACTTGCAGTGGATTTTCCCAGGCCATCATTCAGTTGCCTTAAAGTTTTGGACTCTAGCCCCTGACACCTGCATGAGTAGTGGCAACTTATTTTAATACTTTAGATTAACTACCTGAATGCAAGTATTTAATTCTCCATTTTTGGGTTAGAGGAATCTCCAGCTCCAGTTAAGAAAGGGACACAGTGATCAGCTAAGGTGTTTAGATTTGACCCTATTAGCCATTGAAGGTACTGACCATTTTGGAGTGAAGGATTAGCATAAACTATATCCTGACCAAAAGGATCTTGAGGGCAGGGGCTTTACTCCTTGAGTCTGAGAAAACCCAGCATAGGTCAGAGTAGTGGACACATAGAGGCACACAACGAAAGTGTGATGTACGAATTACTGTGCAAATGAATGAACACATGGATGACTGAATGAGGTCGAAAGGTAAATGTTGTGCCAGTAGCAGGTAAAACTGGGGGAGGTACATGCTTGTGGGGGAAAAACAGACACTGCTGGAAAAGTCTAGCAATGATTTTATAAGACTCTCATAGGCCCTGACAAATGTTCAAGTTCTGTCTATCTCCATTCAGTGAGTTACTGGCTAACTATGAGCGATATTTGAAATTGCAACTCAATAGTCCTTCTTGTTCAAAGGCAGTGTAACTTGTTACAAAGACACAGGGCATAAAGAAATAACTTACAAAATATTTATACATAGATAGATATATAAATAAAATTATGTCATCAAAATTACTAATACCATGACTACCTATGCAATAGTAACCTTGAATCCCAACACGATATAATTTGATCTAACGAAAACATTCAATGAGTATAACATTAAGTGAACAAGGCACACAGTTTTCAAACCCTTTAAAATCCATGATATCCATTTAGGTACTGGCTCAAGAGGCCCAAAACACTCTCTCAGTATAGGAATACTAAAATCCAGCTAATTTTCTATTGGCATATTAACATGGGGCTGTCCACTTGCAAGAACAGAAACATGACCTAACAGAACATGACATGTTCCTAGCTTAGAGGAACATGTGTGCCATGGGAAAAACCACAGGCAGAGCGGAGCACAGTTGAAAAGCTGGGTGTAGTTGAGCTTTGAGGATGGCCGTGATCAGGGACTCAAATGCCATCGGCTTCTTCTATTGTCTCCAACCCAGATCTGCTCCTTTCAGTATGCTAAGTCCATTCCTTCATACTATGGACCAGCATCTACCGCACTAAGACATGGCAGCCAGCAGCTGTAGACAGTTCCATCTCCATCCAGGGGTGGGGAAGAGCCCAATCCCTTGTCCATGCTCTACTTGGATGATGCTCCAAGATACCTATCACCTGTCACCTGGAGATGAAAGGGAATGTGACTGATGGCTTTCAGACAGAGTTGGGGCTCTTCTCTCTGAAAGAACAGGGAAGAGGAGAGCAACGACACTCATTCTTCTACCCTCTCTGTCTGCCGTAAATCTTCCGGAAGCTGCTGCCGTCCCTACTGACTGTGCTCAGCTTGTTTTTTGTGTCTTACCCAGTTGCATGGGTGAGAGGACAATGGTGTTGGCTGTGGTACCGCCATAACGAGGTACCACAGACCGGGTGGCTTAAACAACAGAGATTTGTTCCCTTGAAGTTCTGGAGGCTTGAAGCCCTACATCAAGGTGTTAGCCGAGCTGGTTCCTTCTGAGGCTGGAAGGGAGAATCTGCTCCAGGCAATTCTCCCTGGTGGTTTGCTGGCAATCGTTGGCATTTTTTGGCTTGTAGAAGCATCACCCTGATCCCTGCCTTCAACCCTTCTGTGTCCTTCTCCTTGCCTGCATCTGTGTCTACATCTCCCCTTCCTGTAAGGACACCAGTCATGTACCATTAGGGCCCACCCATACACCTTCATTTAAACTCCATCACCTCTGTAGACTGTATCTCCAGATAAGATCCCACTCTGATAGACTGGGGGTTGGGACCCAAACATGTCCCTTTTGAGGAGACAAAATTCAACCTATTACGGAGAGTGATGGACATTTCTGTGAAATAAAATGAATGAACTTGCTGAGAATTGATACCATTCAAGCTACTTTTTCTCCAAATCGATTCTTTGTAAACCCCCTTACACTTGCTAATTTCTTGTGTTCCGAAAATTCTTACTGTGTTTTAGTATTTTTTTATCCAAAGTTAAAATTGTCAACTTGTATTTAACTTTAGCAACACAAGTATAAACAACTTTACTTTTCTTGACATTTACCTAATAATATGTAATTACACATTTTTTCCTTTGCAAACCTATGAACAATCAACATACGAATGCATGTTATTTAGAATTTTTTAAACCGAATTAGCTTTCCTCAAGAATATTTCTCAGGTGGAACATTGGCTATTTCCCCATCTAGTTACTGAAACAATTCTCAGTAAATGCAATCACTGTAGCATACAACATTAAAACTGCTTTATAAATCATGGTCATCAGACATAAGATCTTCTTTTGAAAATTGTGTCTTCCACATTGCATCACAAAAGGTATTAAAGAAAGAGGTTAAGTGAAAAAATAAATGACTAATATGGGGTATTGTTCATTGTTACGCTTTGTGAAGAGTTCCTATGAAAAGAAATCATGAGCAAGAATTGATCTGACATTTTGTTTGAAAATCGTGTCGTGGTTTGTGCTGATGTGTTAAAACCATCTGTGCCCCTCACTGTCCTCCCGCCCCCCACCTCCCATGAGCCATTGGGAACACTTGCTGGAGTCAAGGAACTGAAGGAATTTCTGGAGACCCTGATCACCTGTTTCATACTCTTGGAAAATGCCCATATTAATTGGCATTCATTTTGGGAAGGCTGTGACGGCCCCCAGGGGTGTGTGCTGCTTGTGTACATGTAAACACTGATGAGTCTTTCCTTTATTCCAAGAGTGACAGTGGAAGAGAGTGTGTTCTGGATGTGCTGACATCAGTATATTGTTACAATATGAGTAACAAGACAGTCCACTGACAGATGGGGCTGTTCCGTTTATAACACTAAGGCTCCCCTTTCTTCCACACTCGGAGGATGAGGGTGCATGCCGCATGCTGGGAACGAAAGCAGGAACTGATATTTAACAATGACACATTATGTGCTACAGATTCTTCCCATGCATGTGCCCTTGTGTAAAGGTCCCCACACCAAGGACTGACAGCATAACTCCATTTGGAAAGATTATCCAACCTTGCCTCCCATTGGAGGCACAAAGAGGGAACCTGCCCCCCGGGGTCTGCACCCACAGAGACACTCAGAAAAAATCCAACCACCTCAGTAGGATGCTCTCTGGTCCTGGAGAATCCCAGCCCCAAGATGTGCCAACTCATCTTGGAACAGCCTGTTATTACTTTCAGGTTTTACTACGTGTTTTCCTTCCATGTCAGCGTCAAGCAAAAACATACTTCCTGTTTCAAATCACAGCCGCTATAATTTCATCAGGACCAGCACCAGGTAAAAGGATGTGCTTTCTGCCCCTCCTTGTCCCTCACACAGGTGCATAAGCATTGGCGTGGACCCAGCGGAAGGTGAAGGAGAAGCCCACCAGAATGTACAGAACCACGTGTAGACAACGCTGTGTCCGGAAGACCCTGCTCTTCCAGGCAGCAAAGCACGCGGGATCTGGGAGGGCACAAAGTGAGATGTTTTCTCAACAGTTTTCCAAGCAACAATACACAGACAGAAAGGTCAGAGTCTGGCGGCCCCACTTGAGCATATGCACACCTATTTATGAAGACACTTAGCGTGGATTTAGTAAGTTCACGGCAAAGCTCCAGGGGCGCCTGTCTCTTTAAATCCGTCTCCTCCCAAGTGAGATTTGTGGCCCTGATGAATGGTAGAGCAGAGTCATCCATAAAAGGGCAGAGGAAAATCACACTCATTTGCATACAGTAATTATTCTGTGAATCAGGCCACCTTTATTGCTGCAGAAAATCTACTGTCAGCATCACTCTATAGATCACGTTTGAAAATCCAACAGCTGAGGAGAGTAATTGTTTGGAATCCATGTGGCCGGGCACTCCCATCTCCGGCATGTCAATTATCCTGTGTCTAGGTAGATGGCAAAGTCTCTGGGTGCCAGTAAATGAGCGTGTTCTTTTTTTTTTTTTCTTTTCTTCCCCTTCTCTGTGTTTCTGGGAGGTCCCTACAGATCAGGTATGGCCCAAAAGACTTTAGGATAACCCTAGACTTGATTGGTCAGAGTTGACATCAAACATAAATGGCGGGCTGTTGTCCGGCCTTCTTTAGAACCCTAAGAAGGCATTGGCCTTGGCACGCTCTCCCTGATGGGATGGAGAGGACAGATGAACGCATTAGTCTTTTGTGGCCCTCCAGTTCTAGGAAAATAGGGAGGATGGGGGTAGAAATGGATTAGAAGCTGTACCAGAAGCTCCGAAAAGGAATGATAGGAATACATTCATGATGTATAGGGTGGTGGAAGGACACCTGCCATGTATTTTGATCTCCAGAGGAACACGTAAAGGAATGTTTCCATGGAGAAGAATTTGTACAGGGGCATAGCTGAAAGAGCAACACTTCTGTAAGGTTTATTTCAAAGAGTTAGCAGGGACAGCACAGGCACAAAGGCTCAACTGGTGACAGTCAAGAGTAAGATAAACAGCTAATGTGATTGAAACAGGTGCTTTTTTATTTTGATCATTTCCATTGTCACCTGGAATGTACGGCTTCCTCCTGATCTGTAGGTTTTAAGATGCACGGCGTAACTGGGTCAAAGACTACGCAGAGCCTGAGAAGCAGCTCTGTGCACCAACCACTTTCCTTACGTGTTGATTTATCCTTTCTGTACCCAGGTCCAAATGCCCGTTGTAAAAACAGAGCAAAGATATATGTATATCAAAAATCCAAATAAGACACTTGAGGTAGAAAAGGCAACACTGGAAATACCATGAGCTGAAGGGCTATATAAAGCCACTTTACTGCCACCGGGAAGGAAGGGGGAAAAGTCAATTGGGGTAATGCTGGAAGAAGATCTGGAACTAAAGAGCTCAAGCAAACGGTGTTCCAGCTTCCAGGGCCCCTACAGGCTGAGATCTGGTTTGGGTAAGTTACTTGAACATAAATGTTTATTAAAGAAGATTTCAGAGGTGCCTGGGTGGCTCAGTCAGTTGAGTGTCTGACTCTAGATTTTGGCTCAGGTCATGATCTCATGGTTCGTGGGATTGAGACCTACATCAGGCTCTGCCCTGAGCGTGGAGCCTGCTTGGGACAGACTCTCTCTCTCTCTCTCTCTCTCTCTCTCTCTCTCTGTCCCTGCTGCTCATGAACTCTCTCACTCTCTCAAAATAAATAAATAACCATTAAAAAAATCATTTCACCACATGGATGAACCATGAGGACATCATATGAAGTGAAATAAGTTAGACACAAACGGGCATGTACTGTATGATTCTACTTGCATGAGCTACCTGGGGGACTTACTTTCCTAGACATGGAAAGTTGATGGTGGGGGCCAGGGCCTGGAGAGGCGCCTGGGGGTCACCATCTCATGGGGACAGAGCTGCAGTCTGGGAAGATGAAGAAGCTCTGGAGATGGATGGCAGTGATAGATGCATGGTAGTGTGACCGTACTTAATGCCACCGAAATGTGGCTGCAAATTCTGTGTTATATACATTTTCCCATTATAGATATAGAAAACTGTTTCACTTTCTTGGACAATGGGGAGATCCAAAGAGAGAAGGTCATCAATGTTACAAGAATGGCAAAAGTACCAAAGAGTTTGACCAGAGATGGTATCTTCAGTAAATCATCACCCTCTTCTCTCATTAGAGATCTTCTGGGAGGGCTTGTGAAGTTTAGTACATACCCATATCTGCAGGCAGGGGTGTTGAGAAGCAGATCCACCACACTCTGTAGAGCAAGCCATGTGTCTTGGTGAACTCCGTAAATCTTTTAATCCACCTGATGTTCTAACAGAGGGTTTTCCAATAATACAGAAATAGCAAGTATGTTACAACTCCAGCCATAATCTGTCAGGACACAGAATTTGAGAAAAATGGAAACAGTTGACACAACGGGTGTGTTATCATTGCTGGTTGATGCGATTGCTCAGATGATCTCAAAACCGTAGGCATCTTTATTTGGATGCTCTTCTAAATTTGTAGGTAACCAACCTGACAAAGAGTGTGGTGACTTACAAAGTCACAAAGTTACCTAATGTTGGAAGGAGGTGTTACATTACAAAATGCCACTTCTAGCTCAGCACTTTTCTCAAGGTTTCTGCTGAATGTATGTATCATTCAGCCTCTAAGTTCTGTTTTCAGCGGCAGGACAAAAACCGATATTTAAGTGAATATAAGAGTAACTGATGCCATTCATAGCACCACTGCTGACATATGAGACAGCCTTGAAAGGAATAAAGTAAGACCCAATCATGAGTTAAAGACATTCAGTAACTCAGAAGAGGTCAATCTTTCTATTTGCTCTGTGCTTTGCTGGTCAAGTTTTGATGTTGGTCCACACAAGAGTAGAAAACCTTCAACAAAATCTTGCAGCACAAATATTAGAAATTGCAGAGTCTCTCCTAACTTGACCTTTCTGAGACTCTTTAGCTTTTGTTGTTGTTTGAAGGTACACCTTTCTGTTGATCACGAAAGGTATGTGAGTTCTAAAGGGCTAACCAAGGAGTTGGAGTTGGAGTTCACGGTCAGAAGGCATGGCTTCTGCAAAGCGGTCGAGGACACGTGGGAGCACTGAGTGGGTTGTGGGCTCCTGAGGACTCAATAAGAGGAATTTGGGGGGACTGGGGGGGATGAACGAGCTCCATAGGCTCATCTTGCTTTCTGTGGTGCTTAACAGTGACGGACAGTTGATTGCAAAGGGGCTGGAATTAATCACATATGAGGAGTGAGGCTTGGTAGGAGGAGTCAGCTGGTCCTTGAAAAATCAAGGACTTAGAATTCACTTAGTACTTCAACCAAGACTCCCCGAGAAAGTATAAACTGCTAAAGTCACAGTACAATGAGAAAAGGGACCTTGTCAACTGGAAGTCAAATTGCATGAGTATCAGGCTGACGGGCACCACCAACCTGGTTCTGACCTAAGAGCTATGTGGTTGGAATGTTTTGACACAGCAGATTGTGGTTGAAGAGTGAAGGTCCTTTCGGAATCCGTTTGGTCTTCCCTCCGAACAGCCAAATTGTCTACTTGGTACTGAGCAGACATTTAATACATATTTGTAGATTCATTGGATAGAAGCTCTAATTTAAGTGATTAATACAGGGAGGGAAGGCAGGCTACAATAGGAAAAGCCAGGCCACCAAGAAAATGAATATCAAGTATTTTAAGTGCATTTTATATGAGATACAAAAATAACCTTAAAATTTTAATTTAAAATTCACATTGGGGTGCCTGGGTGGCTCAGTCAGTTGAGCATCTGACTGGCTCAGGTCATTATCTCATGGCTAGTGAGTTTGAACCACATTTTGGGCTCTGTACTGACAGCTCAGAGCCTGGAACTTGCTTCAGATTCTGTGTCTCCCTCTCTCTCTGCCCCTCCCCTGCTTGAATATTCTCTCTCTCCCTCTCTCTCAAAATAAACAAACATTTTAAAAAATTAAAAAAAATAAAATTCACATTGTACTCATGGCCATGTTAGTTCAGGCTGTATTGTGGGTTAGAATGTTAAGTTTGCTCTGCATACCTTTCTATGCAAGCCATGGTCAAAAATTGCTACCATGTATTTTTTTTTTCAAATTTCCTATATATCACATGAATTGTAATTCAAGAGAAAGAGTGAAAGAAAGAGAAGCAATCAACTTAAAATATCCCCAATATTGTGATATATTCCCTGCATATGAAGCTTAGTATTTTTCTCCAAAGGGCCCTGTCTTGGGCATACTTGGCATATTCTAGCTCTAGCAATTTACCTTTCTCTCCACCCTTAGTGGGCTCTCCAGATCTCTGGAGAGCTATATGTTGTATGGTAGGGAAGTTTAAGGCATTATCCGAAAATCTGTCCAACTTGGCCAAGTTTATTAATGCATTAGGCCCATGGACGGATGGTAGGCAAATTTACTTCTCACACTATTATGTTCCCAAAGAGAAGTTTAGAACTCTAACATTTGCAAATGGTAAAACCAGTCTGAGAGCCAGAGAAAAATCCAATTAATTCATGGGGAGTTCCATGTTCTGGATTTCTTTCCTGTTTCCTTCACTTCCTCGGTGACCGTGTGGCCATCATCCCTGGCAGGGTGAGGGGGGTGGAGTGATGAATGCTGATACTTCTGAGCAAAAATTCTACATATTTTATCTCCCTTGTCAGAATCAAGCAGCCATGGAAAGTGCTGGAAAAAGTACATAGAGTTTTGGTTCCTCTTCCTCTAGCGAGTGGTGGGACTTCAGGGTTCTGCTGTTCATTAAGGATCAAGCTGCCAATATTGGCTTGCTCAGATTAGCTCTTTACAGAACTGCACCAATACCAGTGTTTGTATTCCTCTTCAACTGAAAATTTGTCAGAGAAGAAAAGCATTAAACCTGTCACCACAGATAAAGATCAGATGTTTGATTTCAAACAGAAGACGCAAACACTCCACCACGGGCTCCATTAACTCTTGAGAACTCCACTCAAAGCAATGTGGGGAACTAAACCAGAACTGGACGGGGGGAATAAATCCAGGTTTTACCGCCATTTTAACAGCTGCAGAGGATATTAGACTTGGAACAGAAACACAGAGGAAAGGGAACAAATGCAAAACCTTTCCCACTTTCTTCCTTTGTTTCCTTTCATCACAAATGTGATTTCACAAAACAAGTATAGCTAGCTGGTCTCACGTATGTTTCATGGAAAACAAATGAGGCTCAACCATTTACATATAACTGAAGGTTTGGGAAGATCATTCTGAAAAAAAAAAAGTGTTTGGACATTAGAAAATCCAGGCATGCCATGACACCCCCATACCGTGGGTAGAAAACCAGCCCACCATGTTGAAAAATAAATTGAATACTTTCAAAACTTTCCTATCATTCTACATTCTTACCTCCATTAAATAAAACCAATGCATTTCTCTATTTCATCAAATAATAATGTACAAGCAATCAGATTGGATCTTCACCTAAACCTGGAGTTTATAAGGCAGCTATTTCCAAACGGTCTGATCACTAAAAAGATTAATATGCATCTTATCTCTGCAACAAGCTGGATGACAAGTATTATTATCCCCATATTATGGATTCAGACATCAGGGCAGGGAGAGGTTGAGAGACATGCTGGGTGTCATAAAGAAAATTAGACTCTCAAATTTAGTGCACTTTTATTATGCTCTTTCAGGAAGGAGGTGTAAGGTGGTAGATCAGAAGTCAAGACCCAGGGCTGTAATGTAAACTCTGGTACTGACTCATCCTACAGCCTTAGGCAAGTCATTTCACCTCATCACAGCTCCGTCTTCGACATTAGGTAAAATTGACAATTCCTACCAACCCTCTTCTCCCCTGCTGCGAGGATTAATGAAATGAGACCTGTACCGCACAGCTTGTTGGTAGAAAGGCTCTCTATAAATACAAAATATGCTAAGTGCCTCCTTCTAGGTTCCGGGAGCTTTCAGCAAGCTTCTGGAGACACTGATGCACACTGTCGTGCATCCGAATAAGCCATCCCTGAGTGCTCCTGGGGCAGAGAGGCACAGGGAGACCGAGGCCTCCACGCGGGGGAGGGACACGTGGGCTGCCCTATGTCCTTGCTGGTCTGGGAATACCGTGGCCACCCTGTGCAGCCTGGGATGGGGCGTTGGGCTGGGAGCCACCAGGCAGTCATGCTGCCTTCTCAGACAGGCTCTGGACACCAGAAGAATCTCCTGGGAGGTGGGTTTGTTCTTGGAAATGCCATCCAAGTCCATGGGATCTGGAAGGCTCCAGTGGTGGTTGTGAAGAAGCATCGGGACTCTGTCCTGCCCACAAGGGAGGGCCATGCGACTCCCCTGGGGTAAGCAGTCCAGGGCGGCGAGTGAAGTGCTGGAAGGTGACTGTCCATGAGCGGAGGAGAGGAGGAGAGGCTGGCCCTAGGACCTCACATCTTAGGTAGGGGATGCCTCCATGCAGGAACAAGGGGTGGAGACCATCTCCCCTCCTTTCCACCGTGCAGTGCAGGCCCCTCTTGACTCTGTGACAAGTGCCGGAAGGGCCACACGGCATGTATGAAGACCACTCTCGAATTCTAGCTCCACCCCAAGCTCTCAAACGCCAAACCCGTTTATGCAACCACTCAGCCAGCCTCACCCCCGGGCTGGGGAATGGGCTTCTCCAGCTGAACGTGTCCAACACTGAAGCCCTGACCTTCCCCCACACGAACTGTCTTCTTTGTCTCAGGCTATAGCCGCGCCATCTTTCCAGTGGCTCAGGCCAAAGATACTGGAGTCACCCTGGACATTTCTCTTCTACTCACAAGTGCTGTCCAATCCCCCAGAGCCCTTTGGGCACCACGTTACAGTTTGCCCAGGTGCACTGTCTTCTGGCCTCCTCACGCCAACCACCCACCGCCACTGTGCCTGGCTCACTGCACCCTGCGCCTACATCCGTGGCCACATTTCCCCTTTTCCAAGGATACCGGTCACATGGTCACATGAAGACCTGCAGTGAAGACCTCATTTAAATGTGATCACCCCTGTGACGACCTTCTCTCCAAATAAGTTCCCAATCTGACATTTCAGGTTTTAGGACACCCCACCCTCACTTGTCTTTCCTTAGGGGGTCACAATTCAAAGCCAAGCATGCGTCCTGTGTTCATTTCATGTGTTTGCTTTTATTGTCTGTTTTCCTGTGCTAGAAAGTGATCTCTGTGAGGCGTGTGTGCGTGTGTGTGTGTGTGTGTGTGTGTGTGTGTGTTGTCCTTGCTCCTGTTTTCCTGATAGAGAGTCAGCTGAGCTTTGAGAATACTGACCGGACTGTAAGAGATGTCAGTAACTACTTTTGAACTGAATGAATGAGTGGACTTTATCACCACTTTGCAGGCAAGTTCTGTACCTTGCCCAAAGACCTGCAGATATTTAATCGGAAAGTCTGGACCCAGATGTCAGGGCTCCCAGCTCAACACACGGGATTTGGATAAATCACTGACTAAATGGGCTGGTAGTAATGGAGATGATGAGATTATTATCAGATGGAAAAATCAGGCTGCGAAAGCCTGGGAACCTGGCTAACGGAGGCAAAACTTTCCTGGGCTCTGGTTTCAGACAGGTCGTCAGGAGCACTTGGTGCCCATGAGATCCCCCGGCTCGGCATCTCTGTTAATCAAACGGCACAATAGTTGCCTGGATACCTTCGTCATTTCATCAGCCATGGTGGCCTGTTACCAATTTCCAGAAAATGAAACGAGACCCCTGAGGACTGTAATTTGGGGAGTGCAGTAATTTAGGAATGTTTAAAGGGATCTGGAAAACCTGTCCAGCCAGTTTGTTCTCAGGCACAAATGGCAGGAGGCCCGGGCGTGTGAGGGTGAGTACCAAGTGCTGAGCAGGGCCTCCTTATCAGCCTCACTACCAGGGACCTTTTGTTTGTTTACTCGCTTAGATAAACTCTCGAATCCTTGGGAATGCTCCAATAAATCTGTTTTCCTAAATACTTCATTCTTGTTTATAGAACGCCTTCAAAGGCTGTGACAGCCTGTGGCAGACAGAAACAACGCCTGTCTCTCAGGAAATTCGCCATCTTCTTCCCTTGCCTCCAAATATTTCTTGAGGACGGAAAGGCCTCTATGTAACAGTCTCAAGTCTTCGCCTAAGTGGAAAAGCCTTGCCGGGATTCCTCTGGGTAAATTTTGCATATTCTCAGTTTAGTTTCTCAGAGACTATGTTCATTCTTTAATTACATTTGGGTCCCTTAATATATTTCAATATATGGCCGTAATATAATGACTATCCCACCTGAAGGCCATGAGCTTATTTTTATTTTTCATCGTTAAGAGAATAATCCAGTAGAAAATTTTGATCCCTTTGCTTTTTTTTTTTTTAGGAAGAGAGTTTTAGCAAATGAGATCTGTGTGTTTTCCCAGTCACAGGGAGTCCAGCGTCAGTCTCGCCTCCTGCACTTGGCTTTGCAGTTCCTGGGCAGTTGGGTGTAATTCCAACAGCCTTGCTTCTATTATCTGTCTAATAGATTATCCTGCTCCATATCTCCGTGGCACCAGATGGCATTATCTCCTTCAACTGGCTGTTGCCTTGTTAATACAGAGTTACATAGAAACATTAAAGGTCAGGAGGATACCATATGGTCTATTCTGTCCTGCCCTTTTATGCCCAGGAAAGGCCAAACCATCATCTGAGCTCTGCGTCCGCCAATAGCTGCTTATCTCCGTTTGACTCATTTCTCCACTTCTACTGAAATGCTGTAGCCAACAATGCCTTCAACGTCTGTGCGGTGGCCATTACTTTTACATCCCAAACATCTTAGAGAAAACTAAACTATAAACAACTTTTACCTGGTTTCTTTTTTTTTAATCCTGCACTATAATTTTTTTAAGAAACAAATTGTCTAATAATTTGAATATACTCTTCTAATGTTTTACATACAGTTTATATGGTGGGTCTACTACTGATTGGTCTGTAATTCTCACTTGCAACCTGGGTTGTTTTTGTGCGATCTGCTTCTTTTGCCAAGGAGACTGGTCCGTCTCATGTCCCTCTTTCATCTTTCATTTGCTGCCTCAAATATCTCCTACTCAAGCATAGAGGACTTTGCCTATCTCTGATGAGTCCCGGTTCTAATAAAATGAAAGGGTTGAACTCTTGGCTTCCGAGGCAGAGCTCGTGAACGAGAAACAGCCTAGCTTGGAGCCAGTAGCCATCAGTCCCAGAAGAATTGCCACGGGATGTTCTCTCAGGAGCTGATGCCCATACCAATGAGTCAATAATTCTGATACTGAGCTTTTCATGTTCAAGTATCTCCTGCACGCTGGTGGTGACTTTCTAGAACACCACGTCTGACCTGCAGCATCTTTCAGTCCCCTCTTTCTCTGTTTTCTTCTTTTTTTTTCTTTCTCTCTTAATTTTTTTTTGTTCAAGAATTTGGATGAGAAACTTGATTCTTCTTAAAAATCTCTCTCTCTCTCTCCCTCTCTCTCTCGCTCTCTTTCTCTCTCTCGTACCAGTGTGCCATCACTGTTGGTAGATCTCACTTTAAACTTCCTTTGCTGTTGTCAATTTATAAGCAATCCTTGAACTTTTGCAAAGTGTTTGTCCCCTATAATTTAGATTAAGTCTTTCTCCCCTCCCACTTACTTTGGGCCTTAAAGGTCAGACTATTGAATTCTCACCAGATACAATTAGTAAATAATTACTCCACGAAAAGCAAGGATATGGATCAGTTATTAACCTCAGTTCTCAATCCTCTCCCCACACCTGCACTCTCAGACAGCTTAGAAATTCTGTTTATAATTTCAGATATGTTCCTTCATCCTCAAGTTCAGATGGTGCCCCATTTTTCTTTCTTATGAAAGTAATCTGGCTCCAATCTTGGTATCTCACAGGCTCTGGGGTCATCAGGTAAGTCTTACACCTGGACTTGGGTCTTTTGAGGATGGTGCTTCCCGCAACTCTGCACTGTCACCTATATACTATAATTGGGTTGCATAAGTGCCATTTGTAATCAGAAAATTTACAAATTCTTTTTCAACTTATATAGAGGGAGATCCAGACTACTCTAGACACACTACCTCTTTGTCTGGGGGTGGTAGTGACCATGACTATGCCTCCTGGGGCTGCCACGTGCTTCAGTGATGGTGCAGGTAGACCACTTATCTCCGTGCCTGGAGAGTAAGAAGGGCTCACTAAGTGTGATTATTACTGCACGACCTCTAACACTGACTGTGAGGGGACTGTTATTACTCCTATTTCACAGATAGATAAGCTGAGGCACAGACAGGTGAAAAAAAACTCCATTCTGCTCGAACTGTGAGCCTGCAAAAAGGCAAGACAAAAGCCCAGATATTCTAAATTTTCTCTGATTGATACACAGTACAACCCGACAATATAATACAATATCTATTACAGACAGAAATGAGTCTCCTGGTTACCATTTCCCCAAACAAATAGAAATAGAAGTCATTCAACCCTGAAACCCACGTAAGTGCACATAGATAAAAGCCTTTCCTGTGCGGGCATGGTCAAGTGGGATGGAATGTCAGTCCAGGTGAGGGTGGAATCAGATGGCCCAGGCTGGAGTGAGGCTGATGGACTGAAGGGCATCAGGATCCCCGAAAAAGACGGGTTAGGCCTGGCACTCAGTGTTCGGGGTTACTGAAATGCACCTCCCATGCGCACAGCACTTATCTAGATTAACGCCCCACTCCTGAATCCCCGGACTCATCCCCAGCTCTAATAGTGTGTCAGCCGTGGTGACCAGTAAATTAACCCTGGAAAACACTTATTGATCTCTACCTCAGATTGCTGACTTCAAAAAAATGTCATTGTTCCATCACATACACTGTTCTGCCTCATTAGCTGCTGTCACCGTGTTCCTGGGCACCCGGGGACTCATTATTCGTGACACAGTACTCAGCATGAACTTGCCAGCCGGTTACCAGACCAAGGCAACAGGTGGCCGCCCACTCGCCTGCCCTCTTCCTCCACTTGTGGTTCAAAGGGGACCCAGCCTTGCTTACTGGACCGGTGGGCACAAAGCTACAAGTTGGAGGCTGTTCCCGGCACTTATTCTGTTCCTTACAGTCTACATAGTACATGAGCTTACACTTCCTCCAAGGCGACTTGCAAAGCCTGCTCAGGCTTCCTCCTCATGGGATGACTGTCACTGGCTGGGCTCCCGCTGATGACCCGCTCCCCTCTGATCTAAGCTCAATCCGATGAGGATGAGGTTTAATTAGATAAGAACTAGCCAGAGATCTGAAATGCAAATAGAAGGCCATGAGAAGTGGAAATCAGACCAGGTCATTAAGGAGCAGGCTGGGAAATCACATGTTTGTAAAATGTATGAGGCGGGGCAAAAGGAAATTCAACTTCCATAGGCCTAGGAAGCTACAGAAAAACATTTTAAAATTCTAATATCTAAAGATTTTATCACTTATGTGTACATGACAGGGAGGTCATACAGGGAAAAAGAATTTCGTGTTCTCTTTTCTTAACGTAGAATATGGAACTGAAGTTACTGTTTGTGATAGATTAAAAATCCAGCAGGAGTGGGTAAAAAGTGTAGAGAAGTGAGACAACTAAATTGTGGGACTTGATAAAAATATATTATAAGGGAAGAAGTGAGCTTGGAGAGGGGGCTCAAGAATCAAAACCAAATGCCCCTGAAGCAAATAGCTGTCCAAACAGAGGGCCCTCTCCTTGGATGGTCACTTAGGAAGTTGATGCTCAGGTATTTCTGGTGCTTTTCTTTCAGATAAAACCCTTGCTACGTTCTTCTGGTGATTAGTACAAATAAATGCTTCTCTGAGGTTTGATTCAATTCCACAGGTAAGAGTCTTTCTCTTAGACTCTTTTGTGAATAATATGTATCATAATATGTACAATTAAGTTTAGTTACACTTTTAGGGAGAGGAAGGGTTGTTCAGGCTTTTTTTCTGGTAATGCAAAAGACTAAATTTTCTTTCAGGGCTTGTAAAATGGTCTTAAAGGAAACTTGTAATTAATAGAAGCTCACCATTGATTTTAATTCCAATTAATTACGGTTTTTCTTCAGTAGAGAAATCTCTGGAACAGTCTCCTCTCTATTGTCCATTTTCGCATACGTTTTTCAGTAGGACGATATGTAATTTCATTTTCTATATTTGATTTCAACATAACCAAGTTCATGAGAAAAGGTAAGAGTGGAAATGTGTCTAGCTTAAGTGAGAACCAGGCTGAAAATGTGTCCGCCGGTAACCCCACAACATACAAGCATCATGGAGATGAGGGGAGGGAAGGGAGGTGATTCCCGATTCTCACCGAACACACAATACCGGCATTATGTCTGGACAGAAATGACAGTCATGGAATATTGTTGCCTTCTGAGGAGAGTGGAGGAAGCTGATGCACTTCGAGGAACTGAAATCTCTGTCAGGAGGTGCTAAGATTTTTTTTTTAATTTCCAATAATACATTAAGCCTCATTTCTCATATAACGTTGTGTAACAAATTACCCCAAATGTAGCAGCTTCTAATAACAAATGCACACGGTCTCACATAGTTTCCATAGTTTTCGCAGGTACGGACTCCAGGAGTGGCTCTGGTGGATGGTGTGGCATGAGCTCTTTCTACGGTTGTGGCCAAACTGTCAGAAGTGGCAGCATTGACCACAAGTCTGATGGGGGCTGGAGGAATGGCCTCCAAGATGGTGCACCCAACTGGCTGTGGGCAGGACGCCTCAACTCTTCACCAGTGTCTCTTCCTAAGAAGCTTGAGTGTCCTCTGAACATGCCAGCTGGCATGGCACAGAGTGCCTGACCTGAGAGAGAACAGGGCAGGAACTACATATCAGTGTAACCTAGACTTTGGGTTACATTCCGGTATTTTGCTGTGTTCCACTGGTCACACAGACAAACCCTAATTCATTGTTGGAAGACACCAAACAAGGACCAAAACATCAGAGCACAGGGATCGATGGAGGCCATCTTGAACTGGTCAGCACATCAGCTCTTCCTATCCCACCCAGTTTTCTACAAAGGCCTTGCTCATGAGATGTGGAGGAAATTTTAAAGAAGGACTGCAGGGATACCTGAGTGGCTCAGTTGGTTAAGCTTCCAACTTCGTCTCAGGTCACGATCTCATCTTGTGGTTTGTGAGCTCAAGCCCCATGTTGGGCTCTGTGCTAACAGCTCAGAGCCTGGAGGCGCCTTCAGATTCTGTGCCCCCGCCCCCTCCGCCCATCCTATGCTCATGTTCTGTCTCTCAATAATAAATTTAAAAACTATTAAAATTTTAAAAAAGGACTGCATTCCACATCTAGGCTAAAGCATGACAACCTAGAAAAGGAAAAAATCATGCATAAAGTGGACTGATTAAGCATAAGTTGGAACCCAATGCCAGGAACGGCCCTACAAATGTTGAGAAGAATCTTGAACTGTTATTGTATCTGCTTACAAATCACCACAAATACAGCCTAAAACAATACCTCTTCATTGCCTCACAAGGCTGTAGGTCAGAGGCTGGACCTGGGTCTCTCTGGGGTACACTCAGTGGTCTTCAGCCGGACCACACCCCTTGAAAAGGCTCCAGGCAAATCCCGCTTTAGAACCAACCCATCCGGCTATCAACCTTACTCAGCTCCTTAGGGCTGAGGTACCAGTCCCTTGCTGACTATCTCTGATCTTTGCTCTGGAGCTTTCCTGGGCTCCTTGCCATGCTCTTCATGGACCCCAGGGTCTATCTCCAGGGGTGCAGGAATGTGTCCTTTGCTCCAAAGCAGCAGTGGTGTGGCTAGCTTCTCTCTACTTGGAGCCCCTCCAACTTCTTCCAGTCAGATAAAGTGTTCTGCTTCTAAGGGCCACTCTGACTGGATTGGACCCTCCTGGATAATTCAAGACATCCTCTCTATTTTAGGTCCTAAATACCAGTTACATCTGCAAAGTCCCTTTTGCCATGGAAGAAACATAGTCACAGGTGGCGAGGATGAGGACATGGACATATTTGGGAGGCCATTCTGCTGACCACAGTACCTGAACTGAAGATACCTGAATACACCTGAAGGGGTAGCTAATTAGGTGATGGTGGAGTTGGGATGGACCAAGGCGGTCTACTCTCAGAAGTCAGATGCCAGAAATATCCCCTGAGCACCACGCAGATGAGGCCGCTGAGCTCTGCATGGCTCCAGGCATAGCCCACACACCTGCCCACAGAAGCCACCACTCAAAGCATGTCCCCCACTAGGAAGGCACTGGGCAGGGCAGGAGTGTTCGATTTTGTTATTCAACTCTTTTAACTAAACTTGTGGACCCGTTCCTCTCTTTGAATCTCATCAAGGTATACACACACACATTCACACCTAGCGTGAAACGTATCTGCCACATTTTAATGAACAGCTACTTTGTGGCTAAGTTATAAACCCTGGAAATGGAGTGATACTATAAATTCATGAGATCTTTAACTACACATTATTATGACAGATCAGATTCATATGAGAACACATCTTTTCTTTTGATAGTGTGGGGTTTACCTAACAGTTTCATTTTCATGTGCAGTTTCCTTTCACATGGGCTACTTTTCTGCACAGTTAAGAGAGTTTTCCTCCTGTTAGACTACTGACTCATTCTTTTGAGAAGCGTGTGATCTGAAGGTCAATGTTAAAGAATCCTTGGTCAGGTCAACTCGCTCTCCCTTTTTCCTATGGCATCAGGGTTTCTATTTGCTCACTCTTCCTGTGGTCTGAAGGGCCCTCTTGTAATTGTGTATTACAGTAGGAATACCTGTGAATGGGTTCAGTGGCCTGCTTCTACCATTAAATTGTAATAGTAACATTGATGTGCTTCAAACTCTCAAATGTTCTGAAAGAGAATATGTATCTTCCCAAGTCTATGCATATATGCTGGCTGGTTCCACTATTTTTTACTTAATTGGCAGAACAAATTAATCTAAAATAATTTCAATCAAACTTTCTTGTTTTCCCCCTCCCATGGTATTGGCCAATTAGACCCATCAAACAACCTAACAGATCATGGACACACATGTTAGATTTAGTGGGTATATTTTATACATATGCTCTGACATTTAAACACGGCCTCTCTCTCTCGCAAAGAAAGAAAGAAAGAAAGAAACAAAGAAACAAAGAAAGAAAGAAAAGAAGGGTAAGGGTGCCTGCGTGGCTCAGTCCCTTAAGCATCCTACTCTTGATTTCAGCTCAGGTCATTATCTCGGGGTCATGAGATTGAGCCCTATGTTGGGCTCTGCACTGGGCATGGAGGCTGCTTAAGATCCTTTCTCTCCCTCGGGGCGCCTGGGTGGCTCAGTCGGTTAAGCGTCTGACTTCAGCTCAGGTCATGATCTCATGGTTCGTGGGTTCGAGCCCCACATTGGGCTCTGTGCTGACAGCTTGGAGCCTGTTTCAGATTCTGTGTCTCCCTCTCTCTCTGGCCCTCCTCTGCTCATGCTCTGTTTCTCTCTCTCTGAATAATAAATGAAACATTAAAAAATTAAAAAAAAAAATCCTTTCTCTCCCTCTCCCTCTGCCCCTCCCCACCTCATATAAATAAATAAATAAATAAATAAATAAAGACTGCCTAACTATGCTCTTTATTTCATTTTTCAAGGAGAAAAATTTCTCTTAGCAAAATATATACCTTTTAGTATAGTATTACAAGAACTTTTTCATATGCAGATTAAGTATAACATTTATGCATTTATTTTTTTTAAATTTTTAGAGGATAAAAAGTATTAATTTTATTGAAATACTATAGTTAACATTCCTAGTATATAAAATGTTCTTTCAAATCAGTATGAAAAGATGAACATACAAATNTTAAAAAAAAAAAATCCTTTCTCTCCCTCTCCCTCTGCCCCTCCCCACCTCATATAAATAAATAAATAAATAAATAAATAAATAAAGACTGCCTAACTATGCTCTTTATTTCATTTTTCAAGGAGAAAAATTTCTCTTAGCAAAATATATACCTTTTAGTATAGTATTACAAGAACTTTTTCATATGCAGATTAAGTATAACATTTATGCATTTATTTTTTTTAAATTTTTAGAGGATAAAAAGTATTAATTTTATTGAAATACTATAGTTAACATTCCTAGTATATAAAATGTTCTTTCAAATCAGTATGAAAAGATGAACATACAAATGCAAAGGAGCAAAGGATAAAAGGAGGAATCCAAATGGCCATTAAACCTATGAGGACATTTTCAACAGCATTAATAACCAAAGAAATGAAAACTAAAATAATACATTGCCTTTTTACCTATCAAATTTGGCAAAGATTTAAAAGAATACATCCAGTGTTGGAGCAAGTGTGGTAAAATGAATTTTAATCCACTGTTGATAAATTGGAACGCCATTTTTAAAGTCATTTGATGATAGGTATCAAAAGTCTTAAAAACATCCGTATTCTTTTACCTAGAAATTCAGCTTCCAAGAATTTATAATAAGAAAGTGGGGGCTCCTGGGTGGCTCAGTTGGTTAAATGTCTGACTTCGGCTCAGGTCATGATCTCACAGTTCATGAGTTCAGGGACCACCATTAAAAAGATGAACATTCTCTATATTCCTCCTTTGTTGGCATTGATATAAATATGTATATTTAAGAACATACCAAATTCTCTGCAGATAGCAGACTAGCATGTGCTATTTCTGCTATCCTCAGAAATCGTAGTTACCCATTCTTGAATACACGTCTTGGAAGAATGTATGGTGCGTTTGGAGTACTGGTTCTGGAGACGATCTTCTCAAACTCCAAGGGAGAACGACCAAGTTCATGACTCTGAACAAGAAGGAGGATTGAGGGAAACACCCTGCCATGCATAGTGGTAGCATAAATAAGCAGCAGGTGCAATCATGAAAACTCTGATCCCAGGCCACAGTCTGAAATGGCCCGTTATCCGTTTCCTAGGTAATACACCGACTAAATACTACTAGGACACGAAACAGCTGGTATGTCCATCAAGAAGTTTAACCTCTGGCAACAAGATGTAGATATCCAGCCATGCCTCCCCACAGCAACGGCCAGCCATGTGACAGTATTGAAAGGAGGCAGGTTCCCGGAGGAACCCAGACCTGGGAACCAGCATGCGGGAGGGACCCTGACCATTCTGTAGACACTGCTGGAACTCTCCAAGAACCACAGAGTGCGGGCGCCCTCAGAGCAAACTCCCCAAGCTCCCGATCTGCTAGATGCGGGAGGAAGAAAGCTCAAAGCTTGAATTCACTAAGAACATGTGTAACTGTGATGTTCTTGGAGATCAAAAAAGTTTATCTAATCCCCCCAGTCTACCTATCTTGGTTATCAACATGAGTGCTTGATTCATCTGTTCTTAGAGATTTCCATGATGAGTAACATCAGAGTTTAGCAAGCCTTTCTGCTCATACAAACGCTCTTCCCTAAAACAAGAAGCCGACACACCGGCTGGATAGAGTACTGTTTCAAGTGCCCCGTAGCAGGCAGTGGCTCCCCAAAGATGCCCCAGCTTAACCCCTTGCCACCTAACACGGCTCAAGGTTCTTGGCAGATGTGATGTAGGTTATAGACCTTGAAATAGGGAGATGATCAGGGATAATCCAGGGTAGCTCACACTAATCACATGAGCCCTTAAAAGCTGGAAGCAGAGGAAACAAGGCAAGTGGAGGAGTTCGAAGGGTAAGAAGGACCTGCATGCCGTCCTGGTTTGAAGGCACAGCTGTAAGATGGATGTGGGTGGCCTTTGGAGCAGAGAGCATCCTCGTGGTCAGTCGCCAGCACCCACGGTCCCGGCCCTGTGGCCCCTGGCAGCTAACTCGATAGCAACAATCATGAGCTTGCTGTAGACCCTCCCTCAGATCTCAGGAGACAGGGGTCTAGGCTGGAGGCAGCGGCCAGTGAGGCCTCCCTGTGTGGGAGCCAGGCAAGCCCACCCAGACCTCTGACCCCCAGAGCCGGGAGATGACAAAGCAGAGTTATTTTAAGTAGCTAAGTTTGTGCTAAATTTTGATGGCAGCAAAAACAGAAGTATAACAAAGCAAAACAACTACTAGAAGTACTTTTGACACTATTTTGAAGTTTTCTTATGAATTAAATAAACCTTCCTTATGTGCATTAGGATTTGAGTCCACTGCTGGGGAAGCCAAGCTTATCTGACTCTGCAAATGACCCAGAGCCCAGTTTGTTGGACCACAGCAGGTGCAAAGCACCTGACGTGTCTGTGGCCACGGTGCTGGGTGAGTCCTGCAGACCTCCCCCAGCTACGCAAACACACATTGGAGAACCTTTGTCCGGAAGGGCCACCTCTATGCAACATTTAGGGTGTGCTGGAAGGGGTTAGCATCTCCCTTGCAAATCACATCTCCACTGCCCCCTCTATTTATAGGATGATTCCATAGATCAGGTGTTTTTTTGTTTTGTTTTGGTAAATACAAATCTCCTGGTAGGAAAGTGGGGGTTCTCAGCTATGTGTTAGCAGACATCTAAGCAATTTCTTCCAAACATCTTCAGTACCAGTTTCAAAATAGTAAGGGGGGTTCTCTGGGTCTGTAAAAGACTTAGAGGAAAAGTTAAATTGAAACAGGAGGCCCTTTGAGAGAGACAGGGTATCACAGACCCTCCGTGAACTCCAAAGGCACTGGGTTTCTGCCTGGAAGAGATGGAAAACCAGAAGGCAGAAGAAAGGCACAGAATGAGAAAGAGTTCGGCAAAACCAACTTGCACAAACTTGGAAATTTCACTGAGGGGTGAGCGCTCCTCTGGGCCAGAGCCTGACCCCTTTTCCAAATAATGTTTATAAATGAATACAAAGGACTGCATAGGATTATCAAGGAAACTAATTACACTGTAATCACAGTTATCACAATATTTTTAAATGTGTGCACTATCATACTATGTTTCTTTCATAGTTTTGAATAAATTGAACTAGTTCAAACAACCATACCAACATTTTAAAGTAGTGGTGGGAGTAAACGCTATTTTAAGTTATCTGGAGCACTACTAATACGAGATGAAAATATCTACGACTTCTGCTGAGAAAGGCACAACACCACTAGGTTTCTGCAGTTTGTGGCCCACACGGATCATGATGTTTCGTCTTCGTTAGAGGCCAGAGCAAAATTCAGATATAATCTTTCCCTATCCAAGGCTATGTGTTTCTGTGACTTCTCCCCATGGACCCACCTTCCCAAGGGTTAGCCTGGGTGGGCTCACCCTCCCTGGGGCACCCAGGGACCCGGGGCATCCGCACCTCACTTAGTTTGCTTGATTAACTTACAGTGTCATGTAAACCTCATGAATAACACCTTACTTGAAAATAAATAAAATGTATGGAAATGGAAGCATAATTTAAAAATAAAGGAGCCAGACAAACCAAGCAGCCTGAAATTTGCTAAATCACACACACGGGTAATTTCAAAACGTATTTCCTAGAAAATTGTGAGTCTCGTTTTCATCTAAACGGGCTTCTGTGCAGATACAGTCAGATGTAGACAGGATAAGGCACATTTAATTACATAATTTTTTTTCTCTTTCTGTCAAGGAGGTTGATGAAATTATCTTACAGAGTTTAACTTGAATCTCATCCATTCAGGTCGAACAGTGGGTACAAGGAAAACATCTTATAAATTGCCTTTGTTGGCAATGTAATACTTTAGTGAACTTGCTCACACCATAAAATCTGGGATGAGACCTTTCGCTTCCTGACTCCCAGGCTAGGATCTGATTCACTGCACCAGACCCTCTACACAGTACTGCATTAAATTGAATCTCCACAATCAGGTTGGTACATTTTTCCGTCCAATCATCCAAACAAACAAGTACTTAAAACATGAGCAACACATATCTCAGCAGCCCCCACATCTTTTCTTTAAACCCCTGCGGATAATTACAGAAAAACCAGGATGTAATAACAAATATCTGAATAATGAGAAATGTGTGAAAAATAGTTAAAAATCCAGGGCATTTTGGAGAGTTTTCAAAGTCATGCAGAGAGGAAGACACGGCTAGTCTGAGTCATAACTGACTTATTTTCGGTATTAGAAGAATGTTCATTCCCAGATTTTATGAAGACCTGCACAGAAGCAAATAGAAACAGAAATGATTACCACTGGGGCGCCTGGGTGGCTCAGTTGGTTAAGCGTCCAACTTCGGCTCAGGTCATGATCTCACGGTTCATGAGTTTGAACCCACATTGGGTTCTGTGCCTAAAGCTTAGAGCCAGGAGCCTGCTTTGAATTCTGTGTCTCCCTCTCTCTCTGCCCCTTACTCGCTCATGCTCTGTCTCTCTCTCCTTCAAAAATAAAAATAACATTAAAAAAAAAAAGAAAAGAAATGGTTACCATTAACATTGCAGAAGATATTACAATTTATAATTACGAATGCAGAGTGGTGTCCAACAGAGATGGGAATTTCTGGGATTCACATCTCGCCAGGAGCAGGAGGTGGGGTGCCAGGAGTCAGCAGATGAGACACGGGAGCTGTGAGAGGGTGAGGGTTCAGCAGACCAGTGAGGACCCTGGAGTAGTCCAGGCTGGAGGAGGCAGAGGGGCCCACTGACTGGACTACACCTGAGTCTGGTAAAGGTATGCTTAGATCAACGGTATAGCCAATTGCAACTTGTTTTTTCGGAGATTTTTAAAAGTGTTTATTTATTGTGAGAGAGAGCAAGCAGAGGAGGGGCAGAGAGAGAGAGAGAGAGAGAACCCCAAGCAAGCTCCATGCAGTGAGTGCAGAGTCCAATGCAGGGCTCAAACTCAGGAACCATAAGATCACGACGACCTGAGCTAAAGCAAGTGTTGGGCACTTAACTGACTGAGCCACCCAGGTGCCCCTGTAGATCTTTTGTTATCAGCAAAATTCCAATTAGAAGAGATTCTTTGGTGGCTGATGTGGTCATTGGTTGTGTCTGTGCCCAGAGGTCCTTTCTTTTGTTGTTATGGACCAGAAGCTTATGTCCCCTTGGCTTCATACATTGAAAACGTAATGTTTTCATACAGTGTGACTGTATATCAAGAAAGGGCCTATGAGGAGGTGATAAGTTCAAATGCGGTCATAGGAGGTGGCCTTAAGCCCATAGGGCTGTTGTCCTGATAGACGAGGAAGAGACACCAGAGCTCTCTCCCTCCAGCAGGTGGGCACACAACAAGAAGGCAGCCACGTTGGAGCCAGGAGGCGAGCTCGCCCCAGGAGCCACATCAGCTGTGACCTTTATCCTGGGCTCCCAGGCTCCAGATGCATGAGAATAAATGTCCGTTGTCTCAGCCCCTGGTCTGTGACGTTCTGTCACAACAGCCCATGCAGACTCCTAGACCCATCTCCTCATGGAGTACCTTTTTTTTCGTGGTGGTGGTGGGGGATATTCCCTTTCATTCCTGAGGTTGATGAGCCTTCCAGAGTCCCACACACCCTGGCCACAGGTGGGAGAATGGAGAGTGACACCAAGCTAGTTTTAAGATGTACCACCCGAGACACAGGGTCTATCAGCACCTCCTCTGCGAGCACAGGAGAGGAAAGATGGTGGACTCTGGGCTCAGTCCCTCTGGAGCCCTCGAAACCTTGCCCTCACTTCTTGCTGGTGAGCAAGCCCACCAGCCATTGGAACATTCTAAAGGCCTCAACCCCTAAGGAGAGGCTGATAAGAGGAGGGAGAGGGGACAGCGGGAGTAGGTGGTGAAAGCGATGGCAGGTGTGGGGAGAGAACCGGAGGAAGGGACAACCGGAGCCCCTCACAGCTGCTGCAGGAGCCTGAGAACTAGGGCAGCTTGGAGAAGGTTCCCCGACCTCAACCACGCCAAGAATGCCTGACAAAATGGACCCAGGCCACTTCTCCGTGGGGGATCCAAGCATTTGACACATTTGCTACTTCAATGGCCATCAGAAAGATGGTGAGGTCAGCTCCTGGATGGATCCTGGCAGCCAGGGAACCCACCCTGGTTATTGCCAATATATTGATTGTCATCTCAGATGAGCACGGGCAGTTGACAGTTAAGACTGTCACCGAACAGCACAAGAGGTCTGGCAGAATGTACTTCCAGAGATCTCTGTCATGTGTCTTTTGCAGAGACCTTTCCTCCAAATATCTTGCACAGAATGCTAAGCTGCTGCAGGGATTTCAGAAGTGACCCCTTATAAGCACAGGGTGGGCAGTGCCCTGATCGTGCTGAATACGCGAAACAGGTCAAAGGCAACCCACCAACAACATCTAAGTTGTATCTTTTGGCTCATTGAAATCCACTTTCCCTCCTCCTTTTCTTCCTCTCTTTTCCATGGAAGTATATTATTTGTGTGATAATAAAATTTACTTTTAAATTGCTTTTTAAGTATTAAACAAAAACTAATCAGCCCCAAAACCAAATAAAAATAAATGAAATCCTGATAGTAGGCAGACCCTGATGAATGTTTTACTACCTTCCCACTAAAATGTGAACAATATTAAACACCTCCCCCACCAACTTGCCAGAACAATCTGCTTAAACACTAAGCGGTCTTGACAAATCTAGGAGGAATCTTCACTTCCTCCAAATCATTTAGAACAAAAATTACTTTTTACTTCAATTTTCTATAATGGAAAAGTTCCCCCCAAAAAGTGGAAGATAACAGAATGAGTCCCATGTACACTTCTTGGTTTTAAAGATTATCACATCATTGCCAATATGGTTTCAATCATGTCATCATCAACTACTCTTCCTCTTTGGTTATGCTGTTGCAAATTCCAGCAACATCCATAAACGTAGCACAGTATATTTTATTTGGAATTAAAACCAACAGCTCTACCTAGGCTTTGCATCCTGAAACAAAGGTTGGAAGTCTCATTCAAGAGTAGATACGAGCAGAGATGTCACAGGTATCTCCCATAGATATCAGCGTAAGCTTTTTCAGCCAAACTCTTTAAAAGACCTCGTCTTTGTTGTTCTTATATCAACAGTGTGTGTCCGTCTCTCCTTCCCTTGAATCCAGGCCACCCCATTACTTGCTTTGACCAAAGAATGCAGCAATGCTGTGCTAATTTTAGGCCTACTCCTTAAAAGGCCTGGAACCTTCCGTTTTTGCTCTCTTGGAATGCACACTCTTAGAAGCCGGCCAGCACACAAAGTGTTCAGGCTGGACCACTACTACAGGACCAACAGAATAGTGACGGTGCGCAGCCGAGCCCCACCGGCCCCCTTGGGGCCCCTGTCCTGCGCGGGGGGACTCACCTGCCTCCTGGATGAGCCCAGGAATCCATGAAGTGCCAAAGGCCGCTCCAGGAGCCCAGAGATCCCGACAAGCGAGATAGGGATGTTCGGCCAAATTGCAAGGTTGGGGGTTTGGGGTCAGAAATTTTTAAATTATAGAAATGCAAATGTAAGAAACTGGAATATGATTCACTCAGCATTCCCCAAGGTAATTAGGCAAAAATAATGTAAATTTTCATTTACATTAAGAAATGTAACAGGTAAGCAATAGAATTTACGTAATAATGGCAAGATGGCATGGCCTGCATTCATAACATGCTATTTCTTTGACTGTCGAAAGTTGTCCTGCTTTTCTTCTCTATAAGATGTAATAAATGATCTACCCTTTAGGGCCCCCACAAGTGTCAAATTAGGTAAAGAAGGACACACATAAATAAATGAATAATGTAATCAAAACCATAGCAGAAGAGTGGGGTTGATAATTCCAACATGTTAAAATTGACAACTCTCTGGCAAACGTGGCCAGAGAAAAGACAGGATGAAGGAGAAGGCTGAAGAAAGAAAATGAAGAGAAAACAAAGCAGGAGGCAGAAAAACTATAAACCAAAAAGGTAATATCATTACAGGAGTAAAGAACAAATTAATCTAAGAAAGTATTATGCAAATTCCTGCACAAATAAATTAGAAAATCATGAAGAAATAACTGGTTTCTGAAGATTAACTTTGACCCAAGAAAAAAACAGAAATCCTGAATCGGCAAAACAGAAAGTACAAACATTTTGTCAAATAACGACTTCGAACAAAGCCACCCAAACTGGATAGCTTTACATTTTTCCCCTCTTATCTTTCAAGCAACTGGTAATTCTTGTGAAAACATAACTTCAAAGCCTGGAAACCGTGGCCATTGGTTTCTACTTCCTACTTCTACAGGGAGATTATTTCCATCCCTTGCTTTATGCTCTTATTTTTACAATATTCCTTTTTCATGTGATTCTATGATTTTATCTTGAAAGCTTGATCTCTTTCTTACTTTATCAAGTTGATATTCTCATGAAATCACCTATAGATATGAGACATTTCCATACTTTGTGGGTATTTCTTCTCTTTCGAGTTATACTTTTTTTTTTCCAGACTACGTTCTTGCTTCAAGAATTAATAGATTAGATGCACTTCTTATGTAGTCTAGAAGAAAGTCTAAAAACAGTCTGGAAAATATATGTTCTTTGAGGAAATTTACTCTATATGCTATGAAAACATGTTGAAATATGCAATAATTCAAAGTATGTTATTCTGGCTTAAGAATAAATACTTAGTGGGAAATCCTTTCTTAAGAGGCATGTTGTGGACAGCAACCAAATCTATCTACCTACCATCCATCTATCTCTCATCTTTCTCTCCCTCTCCGTACTCCTGAGTGCTCTGTCTGTCTCTCTCTTTCTTTTCACCCACCATCTAATACCACCGCTCTGTTTTCCTTCTGGGATCCATTCTGTCCTGAACTCTCATTCCTGTGATATTTGTCTGGGTCCCTCTGTAGAGTAGCACTGGCTCCTCCCTGCCGGGCCCAGAGCTGCAGGCTGACTCGTTATGGATACTCTTCTAGAGGCACAGTGCTTCCACAAGCCACGATGCACGGCCCTCCTGAAGGAGATCGAAGCTTCAAGACAGTGGCTGAAAGGCTCTCTTGAAGCTATTTCAACTCTCAATCTGGGCAAGCCTGGAATCAGCCACATACCTTATCCTTTTAATTGCATTGACCCGAATCTCCCCATTTTACCGAGCCAGTTTGCGTTACACTGGTCCTAACTGCTATAGGTTTCTTTTCTGAACTTTCTTTATTTTTAAATAGCTTTGGTGAGGTATGGTTTGCAGACCGCGTGCTTCGTGAGGAAGGGCATGGAGGAGGGCACTTGTGGGGATGAACACTGGGTGTTGTATGGAAACCAACAGGACAATAAACTATTTTTAAAAAAAGGAAGAGCAGAATTGAAAGGATTTTAGTAAATGCATGTATGTTTATATCCATCACCAGGATTTTTGCCCTACACCTCGACACCCCCAAACCTCGACCGCCCCAGCCCCAGCTCCTCCAGCACTAGAGAACAACCAATGGAATCGCACAATGTGTGATCTTTTGTGACTGATTTCTTTCACACAGCATGACGTTTTCAAAATTCATCTATGCTGCAGCAAGTATCAGCTCTCGTGCCTTGTTATTGCCAGTGACGTCCCATCGCATGGACGTACCACACTTATCATTCATCTGTCGATGGACATTTGAAGAATAGAAGACCCATGGATGAAGTACTTTGGCAGCGTTTGTCCCTTTTCTTCTCTTTTTTCTACTAAGCAATCCCTCTGACCCTAAACCCGACCAGGTCTAGAGTGAGCATCCATTGGTAAGATCAGGGTTCTTGACTGGACGTCTTCTGTGACCGACAAGAACAAGAAAGGAGAAACACTTGAGGTGCTCTTATCAGCAGGGACAGAATTCAAGAGCGACTGAAGGAAACTTGCACCTTTTGAAATTTCTGAGCCCAGAGCTAGAAATTCTAGACCATTAGCGCTCGGTCGTGAAGACACTGCAGTCGCTTGTCCTTGTGAAAAACAGACTCTGCTCAACTTGCCGGTAGAGAGCTGAGTGCCTGTGTCAAAGACACAAGCGTCCAAAGCTAACAAAACAGCTTGCTAATCAGGCAGCTCTAAATTACTGTAACGCATTTATCAATTCTTGTATTTTACTCCAAGTGCTCCCACACAACCCTTGACATCCGGACTCACTGAGTCATATGGGAGAATAATCATACAGGCCACATCCTGTTGGCATAAAGCAATTTCCACATCCGTGTCTTATTGGCACTTCTGTTAATATGTGAACAGTCACTGAGATCTGACCCCTGGATGTGAGAAAACAGGTAAGGTAGAGGTTGATAAGCATCTGCACGGAGCTCTACTCAACAGACCTGGGAGGTAAGCTGAGAAAAACTTAATCTACTGTTAACATGATTACCTCATTTCCCTTCTCGAATGTTCTAGCATGTTCTGAGGGAAAACACCCACCATGAGCTTTCTCTCACTCTTCAACACTTGCCTGAAAGGATCGAGGGGAGTTAGCTATTTATCAATACATACTTGACCTCCCTCTCCGGGCTTTTGTTGTTGTTGTTTGGGTTTTTACGGTTTATTTGTTTTTTGTTTTCTTGTCCCGTCCCAAATGTGTGGAATGTGTCTGTCTTTGGAGCCAGGCTCTGTCATTTGTCTGGCACAGATCATCTTCCAGGTATGGCATGTACATTTTATGGGACTTTATACAGACCAGCCCGAGTGAAATAAATACACAAGATGCAAAGCTCAAAGTGACACATTCCAGATCTGACATTCTTACCCAGGCTTTGAGCTTCAGGCACTGACAAATATTCCACACGTACCAACTCTCCCAGAGGAGGAAATCTAATGATGTTTATGTTATGCAATATGTAAAATATTTATACCCCAGCTTCAACACAAACTGACGATCGTTTAAATCAGGAGGCAGTGTTTACCGTCAGGACAAGGGAAGTTATCTGTGCCACTCTTTGTAAGCAGAAGGGGAACCCCACAGAATAAATGCTCGGTTTATGTACAGAGTAAGATCTCACCACTGTCAGTGTTTTAAAGAATAACAGTTATGGGAAAGGTTTTTAATGTGCATGCTTCTTTTAGAATTGTTAAATTACCAAGAAGGGCAGAATTTATGCCTCTCTGACTATTGCCCTTATCTTTAGAATGGAAAAGTCTTTTCTTTTGACAAACCATTCTTTCATGAATAACCGCTTCAAGAGCATTTAGTTATCATTATTAATAAATTGTTGCAGTAATAAATTATATTTTAAACATTTTATTAAATGCAGTTCTCATGTACTTAAAATAAATTGCAAAGCCGGCTTTTTTTCATGGTATTTAATATATATGGTATGACACAATGTGCTTTTAATATATTTAACGTTATATACTTTAAAATGTAAGTGTGTTGTACTTTTATGGGACTTACTTTATATTCCTTTCTGTATGGAAAATGTATTACTTTTTAATATGGGTTCATTGTGGAGTGCCATTAGGAAATAGAGCACGGTTCTTAAAAGTGGTAACTTTCAGAATTTAAGTACATTAAGTGTGGGGGAGGGGAAGAGACTGCATTATGGTAACATCAAGCATCTAATTGAAACTGACAAAAGCAAGGGAGACGGCTCACGTTGACACTGTAATGGCACCTGCATTTGCATTGACATCATAACAATTTCTAATGCAAGCACATGAGACAGTTCCACCGACAAAAAAGACTTCCCCTGACATGCCGCCACTTTCGCACATTCTTTGGACATGCTATCACTGTCATTCAAGATAAAGATAAAAATATTACGGAAAACATCTTGAGTCCATGATTATTAGATACTTTCCCCGGTTGAAATGTGGTGGTCGTTTTCAAGAGCTTCCTATTTTGAAGCCTCAAAAATACACCGTTCGACTCTCTCGGAAGAATGCATCACCACGTTCTCAACTGCAGAAGACTGTTCTGTAAAATAAGAAATTTAAAAATGGGTTTTGCAGGGGGAAATATTTTTGCATAGTTCTTTAAGGCAAGAGGGAATGATGGTTCTTCTTTTGAAGCTGCAATTTTTCAGGTCAGTAGGTGCAACGTGGTGAAATCAGACACAGGTGAGAAGTATGCCCCCAAAGGAGGCAAAATAATTAATGAGTTTGAAGGGAGCCCTTGGATTTCAATCCCACGATTACAATTACTAGCCAAATTAAGTTAGAGAAACACACGTTCATGTTGAAATTCTGAAACTCAGCCTTTGTTCTTTAGCGATCCTGATGTGGATACCAGGCTTCAAGCTCAAAAACAGGCTTTGAGGCCAGAACACCTATCTTAGAGTGCTGCCTTGTACCCATATGTCACTCCAATGGACCCTCCTAGTCAGGACCCGGTATTCTTCTTCCTGCATTGTCCCCGCCTCTGCACCCCGACTGGGCCCTACTAGTTACTCATTGGCTTTCCTGGGGCCCCAGTAAGCTGAAGGATCAGACTTTCCCCAACACCAGAAAGTGAGTCTAACATCCTAAGTCTCTCCCTTTCCAGAAGGTGCATCTCATTCTAGATGCCTGATCTCTTTCCCACTTTTTTACCACAACATAAGTCACCAGGCTTTCCCGGCCACGTCCTCACAAATGATGTTAGAAGGATCATTTAAGCTCAGGAATATTTTCATGTAAAAATGTTAGATCCTTGAAGGGAAGGTGGGTTTTTCTTCCATTCATGAATTCAACATCCATTCAGTGAATATTTACCAAGCACCAGCTCCATGTCTAGCCTGCCATGGGCAGGCCCTGTTCATCAGAGAATAAGAAAGGCCTGCTGTGTGAGAGAAGTCAGACTGTGAACAAGTAACTAGCCAATGAACATATGATCTCAAATAGTATGATGTTATGAAGAAACTGGGATGAAGACAAGGAGCTAACCCAGGGAGAGCATATTTTCTTCACATCATCAAGAAAGGTTTCTCTCAAGTGAAGACCAGAAGGAAGAACAGGAGCCACAAGACAGTGTAAAGATGAGTCCATGGTGGAAGATGTGAATCCAGGAAGTGAGTTTGGCTACAGTGCCAGTGAGAGGCTGGGGTTGGATAAGAGACTGATACAAAGCTGTCAGTCATGTGAAAATTTGAAAGTCATCAAAAGATTTAAGTAACAAGCTTCCACATCCTAATTTGTGTTTTAAAAAACTGTCTGGCTTAGAAAGATAAATGCCACATGATTTCACTCACATGTGGAATTTAAGAAACAAAACAAACAAGCAAAGGGAAAAAGTAAGAAAGAAGAGAGAGAAAGAAACAGACTGTTAATCATGGAGAACACACTGATGGTCACCAGAGGGAGGAGGGTGGAGTGATGGGTGAAGTAGGTGATGGGGATTAAGGAGGGCACTTGTTGTGATGAGCACCGGGTGATGTACAGAAGTGCTGAATCACTGCATTGCACACCTGAAACTGATATTACACTGTGTGTTAACTAAGTGGAATTAAAATTAACACTTAAAAAAAAGAGTGAGAGAAGAGCAACTGGATAGCTCTGGAAGGGCAACTGGAGCTTCCAACACTGGATCTCAGCTCAGGTGTTGATCTCAGGGTCATGAGTTGAAGACCCACATTGGGCTCCATTCTTGGTGTGGCCTGCTTAAAAGAGAGAAGAAGAGAGTGAGAAAGAGCAAGAGAAAGAGAAAGTGAAAGAGACAGGCATTACATAAGGGTAGAAGGATCAAAAAAATAAAACTCATGAAAGGCTGTCTGGCTGCCATCTGCAGAGTGGACTGAAGGTCACCAAGAACAGAATGTGGGCAAAAGGGAAGACGGCATTGCAGCAATCCAAGAAGACAGTTTGGCTCTTTGACTAGAATGATGTCACTGCCATGGATGGAAGTAGATGGACAGGAACATGCTCGAGAGAAGGAAACCATAAGGCCTTCTGGAGTGGGAAACAGAAAGGAGGGACGGAAGGCAATGCCAAGGTTCTTATCTGAGTAACTGTATGGACAGCAGACCATTCACTGAGATAAGAGAGCCTAAGATAAATATATGTTAAGGTGGCATGACACTTGTGTGTACACGTGTTTGTGCATGTTTACGCATGTTGGAGGTGGATAGGTATCATGCACTCCATTTTCAACATGCTATACTCAAGACGCTTCTGCAGACTCCAGTACAGACATCAGATAGGCAGCTGGATAGACAAGTTTGAAGCTTAGAGGAAAGGTTGGCATCAGAGGTAAATATGTTAGAGTCACCAGGACACTGAAAAAGCCCTTGTGAAAAAGGCTTACCCAGAGGGAGGGCACAGGACAAGATAACAAGAAGCTACAAGACTAAAATCTTAAGAACTCCAAAATTTAGATATCAGGTTGAAGGAGAAAAGTCTAAAAACAGAGCAGCCAGAATGAAAAGAATCTAGAAATCTGGAGAAGTCTTCCAGGGAGAGAGGGCCCTGCACAGAGTACAGAACACTAAAGAAGGACCGAGTCACAGGCCAGAGGTGAAGTTATTCAGCCTGGGAAGCAAGAATCCACTGGTAACCCTGGCAAGGATGGTCTGAGCAGTCAATGGGGACATCTGGGAGGGACATCCCAGCTCACTGGACTAGGTTGAGGGAGTGAAGGGAGAGGAGACATGGAGTCCCTTTATTCAGAAAATGCTTTAGGACTTTGCCAAGGAGAGGAGTGAATAAATGGGACTATCATGGGCCAGAGGAACAGAGAGGCTAGAAAATTGTGTTTGATTTAATGATTTTCATTTTTGTTACATTTGAATGGCATTTAACATTGTCATGCTGTCACGTACATCAGTCCATCTGATTCCATAAACACCTTCCGTGCAAGGTAGATAGGGTATTCACTACTTACATTTCACTGATGAAAAGCTGAAGCTGGAAGGGATGAAGACACCTGTCTGAGGACAGTGCTGGCTTCCTGAGTACATGTAGTGCATTGACTGGTGTCTGCCCAAAAGATATGCCCGTGTCCCGACCTCCAGAAAATGAATGTGCCCTTACTTTGAATTTTTTTTTTTTACTTTACAGATGTAATGAAGTTAAGGATCTTGAGCTGAGATCATCGTGGATCATCTAGATGAGCTCTAAATCTAATGGCAAATGTTTTTATAAGAAACAGAAAAAGGGAAAACACAGAGAAGAAGGCCATGTGAAGGCAGAGGTGGAGATGGGATGATGAGCCACAAGCCAAGAAACAGGTGGAGCCACCAGAAGATGCAAGAGACAAGAAGGATTCACCTTTGGGGACATCAGAGGGAGCATGGCTCTGCCAACACCTTTATTGCAGACTTCTGGCCTTCAGAAGGAGGAAGTGCAGGAATCAATTTCTGTTGTTTTAAGCCACCATTTGCAGCAGTCTGTTGGGTCAGCCCCAGGACATTAATCCAACCGGCAGCTTGGGCAGTCATACAGGCGTCTGTACTCAGAGAGCCCTGAGGTTGGTTTACTAACTGTATCACCATCCTGAACTCACTTACCATTTTTGAACAAGGGCCCTGCATTTCCATTTTGCACTAGGTCCTACCAATGATGTACTTGGTCCTGCCAATGCCATAGCAAATAATGGTTTAAGCCAGGCTAGCACGCTTCTGACTCCTAAGCCAATGTTCCGTTTAATGATGACCCCACAAATCCTCTGTATCCTGTGGTCATGGACAGTACAGGTGTTGCTTCTGTTTGTTTCTTGTTTGTTTGTTTGTTTGTTTCAGAAAGGATGCATGCATGTGGACAATGGGGAAGAAGAATGGAGGAATTGCCAAGTCCTCATCACTTCAATATACAGGGAAAACTTAGAATCCAATGCTTCAGAGCGGAATCACCTTCCTATTCAGATGGAAAAACTTACCAAGAATCACCATGTTTCATAATTCTTAAAACATTAAAAATTAGTGGTTTTACACACTGAAAAACTTGATATAATTTTCAGTTCTCACATACCCACAGTTCACAAACAACCGGCCTATGCACCAAACAAATGAAATAGAGGCTGAGTTAATTTGTTCTTTCATTCATCTGTTCTTTAACCTTCTCACTCAGTAAGTACCCATTAGTCACAAAATATGTTTAAGGTGTTCAATTAGGCTCAAGGAGAACAAACAGAGAAGAATAAAAGACAATCCTGTCATCTAGTAAGCTATGTAGAAATAGAAAGACGCATGAAGTAAAAACATTCATTCAAGTTTTTGAAGTACATGTATTTTAACATCATGAAAAATGGTAAAAAATATTACTGAACAAAATATATAAGTAGAGCATTATGGCTTTTAGACAATCTACATATAGGCTAATAAAATAATTTAGTAGAATAGGATTCAGGAGAAAATTGATTATAGTGAGTAATACTACTTGTGAAATTTTAGATTTCCAAGAATGTTAGTCCAAAGTAATTCAATGATTGGAACAAAAGTCTCAATGGTGGGTTCATGGTATATGAAAAATGGATGAGGAGTCAATCTATCATGAGAGGAAAGGTCAGGTAAGAATTCAGATTACCAAAAAGAAGAAGAAGAAGAAGAAGAAGAAGAAGAAGAATACATGAGGAAGTTCTTTTACAAGTTGGTCAGGTGTGTCCCTTCCCGAAGACCAAAGTTGTATCTGCAGGCAGCTTGCCAAAGGTGAGCAGTTGTTCAGAGAGAGCTTGTAAAGACAAAACTGCCAGCTATTCAGTTCTATTGAACAAAGTACAAGCTAGTCCAGTAATTATTATCACCATCACCACCATCACCACCATCATCACCACCATCACCACCATCACCATCACCACCATCACCACCATCATCACCACCATCACCACCATCACCATCATCACCATCACCACCATCACCATCACCACCATCACCATCATCACCATCATCACCATCATCACCATCACCACCATCACCATCACCACCATCACCACCATCACCACCATCATCATCACCACCTCTGTCAACATAATCACCATGATCTTCACCATGACCATCATCACCATAATTATCATCATCATCACCATTATCATCACCTCCATCAACATAATCACCATTTTCATTACCATGAACATCATCACCACTATCACCACCATGACCATCACCATCACCATCCCCATCATCACCCTTACCATCATCACCATCATTACCATCATCACCTTGCCATCATCATTATTTAATAATTACTTACCATAGTCCACTTCATGGATACTGAAATAGAAAATAAAACAAAATCTCTTTTAAGCTTTCATTTAAACATTTTTATTTTAGGAAGATAGAACTATAAATGGTACACATATCTCTACTAATTCCTTGGATCTCAAGTTTGTGGTCTCTGCAACTAGACTGTAAGTCTGGGGATGACACACCACATCGGGTTTCTCTTTAGTTCCTCACAGTCCCCAGCCAACATTGTTTGGGGCACAAATGTGTTCATAAATAAGTAGTGGACAGCGACTAGTACTACTAAAGTGTGGAAATAATACCAAAAGGAAAATTCATGGCTCTTGTGGGTGAATGACTGTGGACCATTGGTTATCATATAAACATGGAGACAGGAATATCTGTTTTCAATGGTGGGAAAGGGAAATAGTTTTATAGAAGGTAGATGAACAAGTGGACACAAAGCTGTTTCCAAGTGTAGTTAATGCACCAAAGTCCTGAAGAAGTAGGGGTGGTTGGGAGGGGTGTGTGTGGAAGTCATCTCAAATCCCCAGGGTTGGCATCAACCTTTCAGAAATTATTTGAAAATAATTTAAATATATTAATTTAAGACTAGGGGCGCCTGGGTGGCTTAGTCGGTTAAGCGTCCGACTTTTGCTTGGGTCATGATCTCGCAGTTCGTGGGTTCGAGCCCCGCGTCGGGCTCTGTGCTGACTGCCAGCTCAGAGCCTGGAGCCTGTTTCAGTCTGTGACTCCCTCTCTCTCTGACCCTCCCCTGCTCACGCTGTCTCTCTCTCTCTCCTAGAAATAAATTTTAAAAAATCTAAAAACTAAAAAAAAAACAAAGACTAGAAACTGATTTCTGACTTTTCTATCATCTGAGTAAATTCTTTGAAGTTGTAGAATCTCTTTATCACTATGATATCAAAAATAAACCTCATGCTATAAAACATATGATCTATCCATTTAATACACCTAATTATTATTTTTTTGCATCTCAATAGCTATTCATCCATTTGTCCACTGATTCATTCCTCAGTCATGTGCTTGCTCTGATTCAACACTTTCCCTCCTATTTGTTAAGCACTGCATCAGTAATGTGGTTACAAGATAAATAAGCCACACTCTCTGTGGTGCTCAGATCCAGTGGAAACTAAAGTGTAAATTATTTTTTAAAAACCCAAGAGTAGTTATATTATGGAGGTGCTTTAAGGGTCTGAGACATCATAAATGAAAGTTATTAAGCTTTTATAAAATGTCAAGGACATGGGGGTGCCTGGGTGGCTCAGTCGGCTGAGTGTCCAGTTTTGGCTCAGGTCTTGATCTCATGGTTTGTTGGTTTGAGTCCTGCATCGGGTGCTGTGCTAATAGCTCAGTGTCTGGAGCCTGTCTTTGGAATCTGTGTCTCCCTTTCTCTTTCTCTCTTTCTGCCCCTACCCTACTTGTGCTCTGTCTCTCCCTCTCTCTCAAAGATAAACACTGGAAAAAAATTATTATTTTTTTTTTTTGTAAAAAAATTGTTTCTCAGAGCCTGGAGCCTGCTTGGATTTTCCCAAGATGGAATGCGGGAGTTGGGTCTTACAAATGAAACCACCATCTCCTGCACAGTATGGTGGCAAGAAAGAGTGTGGGGTCTACCCTGCGGTGTCCACCCAGAGGTTAGGGCCATGCACGCATGTACCTGAAAGCACACACACACACACACACACACACACACACAGAAGAACACACATGCATCTGGCCCAGGGGTCAGAGGGACAGGTGGTGCGCCCCTGCTCAGCCGCTGCCTCCTGCCCGCCAGGAGGGCGCACACGACAGTGACACTGTGTGGGGCTCCCGCACTCCCAGCCCCCAAATGGAAACCCTGAAGGAAGGGAATTTGGGAGATGGAGTTGAGCCTGGTCTGCGGACGCGTCTGGAAGCCTCGGCGGCGGGTACACAGAAGGCGGCTACGACGCGAGTGGCCCAGGGCTGCACGCACCACAGGGAGCTGTGGGTCAGCGTGGATCAGGGAGGACTTGTGCTCTCGGCAGAGGCCCCGGAGCTTTACTCAGGAGCTGTTTCGAGGCCCTTAGAGGAGTCGGCGACATTGGCTGGCAGGGTGGCTTTCTGGGCGTCCAGAAAATGCAGTGTGGCCGTGTAGGAAGGAGCGAGGCAGGAGTCAGGGGGGACTGAGGCGCACACGCGAGAGCCAAGCTGAGGGGCTCCGGGCTGTGCCAGGCTCTGGGGCAGGAGACACCGGGCCCCGGGCGCACTGCAGGCACGTGATGAGAACCGAAGCAAGGACCCCGCAGCCGGCAGGTGCTCGTCTCCACCACACGGTCTTGGGCGGGTGCGTAGGCTCCTTCTGCCTCGTCCCCTCACCGATAAGCGTGGAGAAAGTCATCATATTTACACCTGCAGGTCGCTGTGAGCACTAAGGGCACGGTGCCTGCGAAGCTTCTTAGCAAAGAGCCCCGCAGGAATGCTGCCCGGTTTTGTTTTAATAGACATCTTGCTCCAAACCTTTGGTGCCGCCTGCATTCTTTGTTCCTTCCTCCCCTGAAAGCTGAAGCATCGGAGGCTACGTGCTCTCACGTCCGACTAAAGAAATGCGGATACGAAGTGAGAGAGATCATATTGGAGGGGAGGGTTCTGGCTGCCATTTCAAAATATTATCCCATAGCCCTGTCCTCTCTGTCATCCCGTGGGATCCAGAATGACTTCTGTATTATCAAATAGATTGATTTTAATGTATTGTATTTTAATTTGTCCACATTCATTATCTATTGATGATCTATATGCTGACCCTCTATGAAACATCATATTTAATGAATCCTGGTTCCCTAGGTCTGTCTGAGGATGGCAATCCACCAGATTTCTAGAAACCAAACAAATTAAATATTAGAAGCGTCAATTACTAAAAACATTAAGTATCGCTGCAACCTATGATGTGAAATAAGCAATGGCCTACATTTCTTTAGTATGTTAAAATACTTGGATATTTTGAAAGCTGCGTTTTCCCCCTCTGCTACATAATTTTGTGTAGCCGAGTGCCATGCATTCATGGCATGTTGGGAAGGCCAGTGGCAAATACTGCAATTTAATGTATCTTTTCTTTTAATGTGATGTAGTGAATGAGGTATTGCTCTGGCCATCAGGAGAGCTGGCTTTTAGTCCAGCCAGAAGGGGACACAGAGCAGGTCACTTGTCCTTCAGAGAGTTTGCATTGGATTTTTTCTGATATCCTTTTCCTGTCTGTGTTTTGGAACTGAACTGATTCCAAATGGGCATAATAAGGTCAAGAGAAGAGAAAGCATATCCAGTCTCCTGTGCAAAGGGCAGGGTGAAGTAGAGCCCAGGATCAAGGACCCCAGAGAGAGAGGCCCAGACCTGCCCCTTTCTAGAGCGCCCTTGGGCCTTCACTCTGTCTCCCTGAACTTCACCTTTCCATCGGGAAGTGGGCACAATGGCTGTCCCCACAAGGGTACTGTGGCCTGGACATGGAAAGCATATACGTGTTAGCTAGGGTTATGACTTCCTTCTGACTAAGGAAGATTAGCATCAGCAGCACTCACTTATAAGCAGACTGGGTGTGGGGCGCTGTGGGGATTGAGATGAGAGTATGGAGGTTCGTGGGTTTCCTGAGAGGTCTGGCCCCCAGTCAGCAGCTCATGCACCAAAGAAACCAGCTTCGATGGGGCGCCTGGATGGCTCAGTCAAACATCCAACTTTGGCTTAGGTCAGAATCCCATGGTTCACAAGTTTGAGCCCTGCATTGGGCTCTGTGCTGACAGCTCAGAGCCTGGAGCCTGCTTCGGATTCTGTCTCCCTCTCTCTCTCCTCCTCCCCAGCTTGTACTCTGTCTCTCTCTCTCTCTCAAAAATAAATAAACACTAAAAAGTAACTAAAAAAAGAAGCCAGTTTCGATGATAATCTCCAAATATTTTTTCCATTTTTTATTACCCAATACTTAGTTCACTGAATTTTCCAAGATAACTGGCAAAACTCAGTCAGAACTTTATAGTAAATTGTTTGCCCTTCCTTAGATGAAGTGATTTTTCCTCCTTCCCCCCACATCTCCCTAATTTAGTTCATTCCTGTCCTTTCTAGAAGCATACCCTAGGCTCTGAGGGGCATCTCAGCAAAACAAGAACAACAAAATGTTTTTTTGTTTTGAAAGACCGTCCGTAAGATAAAGGGTCTCAGAAAGCTCTTCAGCCACCGGGTGAGCCCGAGAAACATTGTGCCCACTGCCAGGCTGCCTCTGAATGTGTCTGAGGACAGGTACTGAAAGTTCCCGTGGATCCATCGTTCCTGGGCTCCCAAGCCCTCAGATACCCTCAGAAGGGCAGGGAAGAATCAGTAATGCGTGCTAGTCTCCAAAGGCACAGGCCCAGGCAGGTGACAGGAAAATATGCTGGGCTGGTAGTGGGGTCCAGCAGTGGCCTCAGAAGGACAACTACCTAGTGTGGGACTAGGTAGTATCCCCCAGAGTCTGTGTCCACCTGGGACCTGTGTGTGTGGCTGTTTGGAAATGAGGTCTTCGCAGATACAGACAGGGCGAGCCCCAATCCAATATGACCTGTGCCCGTGTGAGAAGCGAGGAGGGACAGATAGAGAGACATCAGCACAAATGCCATAGAAAGAGAAGAAGGAGGTCAGCCTCAAAAGTGAGCACCGCTTCCCAAAGCCGACATCGACTGTCTCCAAGGACTATGAGTGTTCACAGAGTCTGCATTAATTATATTTATTTCCAAACATTTCTAATTTGTGGAATATATTTTTACTTTATTGATGAGGTATATTAGGATAATAATGTGCTATATTTTTCACTTACACTGTATTTGTGAAGAAAGTATTATTTAGCAGATGAAGAAGTACTACGAAAAGATAAGATGCTCCCATACATCACCGCGTTCATGAAAAACAAACCCCCGCTCTTAACTTCTTTTCCATGCTCCAGCCATACTCTACGGTCGCACTGTCTCCAGAGCAATCTTGATAGGCATATAAGGAATGAAAAAAAAGTTATTTTGAATCTTCCGTCCCCCCACCCGCCCCCAATGATTCATGTTTCTTTGTAAACTGAAATGTTGAGAGTCGAGTAGATTGTATCAGAACAAAGTGGTTAAAGAAAGAGAGATAGAAAGATGTGGAAAGGCAGGTCTGCGGGGCTGTTTGTAATGGATGCCAGAAGAAGAACACATCTTACCTTCAGAAATGTTTCTTTCCTAACACCAAAGAATAAGAAAAAAGAGTTTTCAGTGGCCTGCATGACTAGATGTAACCATTGTTTCTATTAAGACCTAGTGGTACTATGGAAGCATTGGCATTTAATAGAAACAGATTCAAGGTCAGGTGGCTTTTCTTTTCTTTTCTTTTCTTTTCTTTTCTTTTCTTTTCTTTTCTTTTCTTTTCTTTTTTTCAAAATAGTTCTTTCCTTGCTGGAAAAGAAATATAAGTTATAGAGTAATCCATCAATCTTTTAGAGTGGTTTTAAACTTCCACCAGCCGGGAAAATTTCCCCTATACTCCCCAGAAGTCAGACGATGACACGTCTGATAACACAGAGTTTCAGAGCCATGAGCATTATTTGGAAATGCTTTTCAAAGTGCTACTTGCCTCGTCTCAAGTCTCTAAAACAGGACCCGTTTTCTCGCATCGTTCATTCTGAAGCCGAGATCAATTTGTGTGTCTGGAATATGTGCAATTTTACTACAACTGACACCGATCTTTTTCTCGCTTATTTACCACGTGAGACACACCATGGAATCATGTGTTGCTTCTTCCAAGTTTCCGGCACATCGTCTGCTCAAGGATGATAGAAGTGTGACAATCCAGCTTTGGAAAATAGTTGCCAGCTTGTCATCCACATGATCTGATGGACAGGATAGTGGGACTCCGTGACGTCTCAGCAAGTCTGGACACTTTATTCCACCTTTAGTTAGCTTCTTAAGTACTCCAAGAGTCAGGATGCCAAAGAAAAACCTAAGTTAATAATAATAGTGGTAGTTAAAATAGCTTGAGTTTTTCTTTAAGAAGGAGACATGATGTCGGGGCACCTGGGTGGCTCAGTCAGTTGAGCTTCCGACTTCAGCTCAGCTCATGATCTCACAATTCATGGGTTTGAGCCCCATGTCAGGCTGTATGCTGTGACAGCTCAGAGCCTGGAGCCTGCTTCAGATTTTGTGTCTCCCTCGCTCTCTGCCCCTCCCCCACTCATGTGCTGCCTCTTTCTCTCTCAAAAATAAATAATAAACATTAAAATTTTTTAAATAAAAGGAGGCATGCTGTATTCTATATCATATTTTTATTTATTTTGGAGATGGACCCAGAAGTGGGATTGCTGGATCATAGGGTAGTTCTATTTTTAGTTTTTAGAGAAACTCCCATAATGTTTTCCACAGTGGCTGCACCCGTTTGTGTTCCCACCAACAGCGAACTAGGGTTCCCTTTTCTCCACATCTTCATGAATACTTGCTGCCACTTGACTTTAAACTTACACTGTTATACGTAAATTGTATCTCAAAACAAAGTGTGTGGCATCATGTTAAGAGCTCCCTTAATCCCTACACTATTCAGGCTTCCCCCGTACACGAGGCAGGGGCCAGATACAGCAGCAGGAAGGGAGGGTGTTCCCGGACACGTCTTTAAAGACCTTTCTTTTGGCCATCACCCCCAAGTTTCATTGGCTTAGGCCCCTCACCCTGACCATGGCCTTCGTGAGACTTCTGGCATCCCCATCACGAAAGGACTATAACTATATTTTCTCTAGTTGAGAGGGGACAGAGAGTACATTCCCTGGCCCCTGGGTTTACCATCCCTCAAAGAGGCTCTTGGCCCCTCAAAACTATGCCAGCCTTGTTGAGTTTGTTTTTCTTTGCCTTCACCTTCATAGATACTACCCTGTCTGGGGTACAGATTCTCCCTGAAATGTCTGCCAGCTGGGAAACAAACAAGAGAAAGGCTCAGATATGAGATGTGAGAAGCCTGGATAACCCCAATTTAAATAATCTGGTCTTAAGTGACTGACGTCTGGCTCCCCAGAAGGCATGCTGCCCCATTTCCCCTCCCCACTCTTCATGAGTTTCGAATTTCTATTTTGATGCTGTTCTTCATTAAAATGAATCCTTGTGTGTGGAAATAGTTTGTCTCTCTCCCTGCCTTATTGAAAATTTAAAAGAACATTACTCCCCTGAATAACTTCATCAGTTTGCACATACAGTAAGCTGTGTTTCCATCATTTACTCGTCTCTGGCTCTTATCTGTCTATCAAATTTAGTCTGCGGATAAGCTCAGCAAAGCCGGTGACTAACTCTTATTTTCGCTCAGTGCTTAGAACATAGATCATATCTAATGTATGAAAATAATAATAGCAAATGTATAAAATGATCATGAAGATACACTGCAGTGGCTAATGCTGACAGTAAATTCTCAAAGGGACATTTCTTCTTTCCTGCGTCTTAGGAGATGGGGCATTGTGCTGCAGACATCAGCCATGCACAGAGGCTTGTGTGTGTGACCACGGAGCCCTCTCCAGGGTCACCTGACTTCCTGGCTCAGCTGAAGGTAGATTCTGGGCCACCCTGCTTCCTGCACTTGCCTGGCTACTCTTGAAGACAAGAAGTTCAGGTACTGCTTTCGATGAACAGTGGGGAGGCCGATTCCTTCCCACCTCACCTCCCAAGATGAAGGGACAGGAGTGTCTGCTACGTTCAGACAATTGTATGTTAAAATTTTTCAGAGCCTAACGAATCAGTTGATGTCTGTTGTTTCACTGAAAACATGAACTAGGGATGTTATGTATAAGTGCATCTTAATGCTTTTCTGGACTGGCAGTTTCTGGTAATATTAAGCACAATCTATTAGCACAGCCACATCCAGATATAAGCTGTCCCTCAGAGAGGTATTGACCATATACCTACTTCTATTGTTCCAGACACCTAGGTGGTTTATTAAGTGGTTTTCTCCTCACCTGGAATGTCTTACATATTTAACACATTGGTAGGGGCTTATCTGTATAGTCATTTATTATGTTCTTTGTCTTGTTCTAAAAGTAATTTAAGCCAACTTAGAGGAATACAAACAACATAACAAAATGACAGAAAAGAAGTAAGTGGGGACATTCCAGGGAAGGGAAAATAAGAAGTGAAGTGAGGAGCAGAATGAGTTAATGCAAAGCCACATGCTCTTGAAATCTGTATCCATCAGCGTTGGGTATGAACATGGCCATGAGTGTCGTGTCAGCCAATACAAAGAAAGAAAGGACACAATTTACATGATTCATTAAGTCTATAAAGTTAAAAAATATTTGCTTAGGAGAAGCATAATCATCCTTATGACTACAGCTAGTGAGAATTTTTTTTCATGAGCTCACATCCAGAGGACATCAGACAATGCAGGGAAGAGCTGCCCCAGCAGCGTCCCCTTGGTAGGGACCATTTCTTGGAACACCCCTTCGTGCAATATGGAGACAGCACATTGAAGTATAACTCAGGTCGGGCCAATTTGTTGGGGGCAGAACACAGAAGAGTCAGGGCATCCAGGTCCCTGCCAGGTTGGTCAACCCAGAGGTAGATTTTAAAGTACAGGAAAAGGTTGGACGGTATGTTGTTCATTCATCTCATTCATTGGCCAGGCATTTGGTAAGCACAGAACAGCCGTGAGTTTGAGGTTGTGATGCATGGCAGTACCTGCAGTATGACTACTCTAGTGGCTGAATAAGGGCAGCGCTGTGTGCTGGGCCAGTCAGCCAAGCTTGCAGTGGCGGGCGGAGGGCGGGGGGAGTCAGGGTCTTCTCCCAACAGTGAAGGAGCCTGCTGAGAACACGTCCCTGGCGGAACAGCTCTGTGCTTCCCCATGAGGGGGGTCTGAGCAGCCCCACCGGATGGACCACCTTGACCTCACAGAGAGAGTACACACTAGTATTCTTCAGGTAAGGGAAGCATCAAGTCACATCCTGCCCTATAGCCTTGCAAAGGAGCTTCGGTTCATCCCCACTCTGAATGTGAACCTCTCGGGGAAGTCTCAGCACCGAGGCCAGGATGGAGCCACTGGATTTAAGCAGCTTTCCACTTCCGTGATTCAGAATTCAGCGACAGCAGCCAGTCTTCACTCACGGCTCCTCATATGTCTTTATCTGCCGCAGCCCAGGGAATACACTTGCTATTGAGTGACAAAGCTGGGTCACCGATAATGAGGGAGAAAACACTGCCACTCAGCTACTAACAGAGAAGTGAACACACACACACACGCAAAGGTCTTTCTGGGCCACACACATTAACAGACAACCTGGAGCAGTTTGCCACAGTCTCGGAATTGGGGGGTACAGAGGAGCTGCACTAATCAGGGGCAAATGCCTCCCTTTGAACAAATGCACTGCATAGCGCACAATGATCAAGTCAAAGTGCACTGTGGTTTCTTAGGAGCTATGTGAGCCCAGACATAAAGGCCTTGCAGCTCCCCCATGGTCATTTCAGCTATAGATGGAAAAGTATCATGGCATATGTGCATAAGCACATGCACACATGTGCACGCACACATCACGTACACACAGGCACACACACCCACACACGCACATTGAGCAATGGTACGCGTTTGAGAACATTCAGCTAGGATACACGGATTCCATCCTTAACTCTATCACTTTCCCACCATGTGATTTTGGATAAGTGCGGTAACATCTCTGTGCTTCAGACATCTTATTATGAAAATAAGTATTATTGGATTAGATATTTTCTAAGAATCCTTAAAACTTAGTAAATCTTTGGAGATGAGCAGAAAATCTATTATTTAAGGTGATGTTTTCATTTCTAAAATCAAAAGTCAAAGAGAGCAGGAAATATTTTACCTGATAATAAATACAACTAGTATGGTCATTTCTCAAAAGGGTCATTTATGAGATGGATGGATAATATCTAATGACAGTTTGCTAACTTAATGTGGTTTCATACAGAAAAAATAAAGTGTGTGTTTGCCTTTCTTAAAACCAAGCTTAAAAATAATTCATATGATTCTCATTAATAAGTTCAAACACATCTTATTGCAGTGAACTTATCTTACTGTGCTATCTCACTGAAGGAATAGGAAAATATCACCAATTTACTGCAATAAGGTAATTACTGTAATAAGATAAATGTTAACTTTTTAATGAAAACCACTGTACTTGAGTAATTACCCTTCTGAGGACTACTCCATATATGATCTCTTTGCAATTATTAAGATTAATTCACTTTTTTAGTAGGAACAGACCAAAATTCCAAGCCAAATGATCATTTTTATAAGCACATTTTCGAATGTCCTAGAACTTTAAAAAGGGGGAGAGAGAAATGGATGGAAGTCTTGTTTCCAAATCTATTTTATTAAGTCACCGGCTGCCAAGTTCCTGGGTTCAGTTAAATGCAAATAGGAGGAACAGAAGCCTGGTATAAATAGATGTGATTAAAAATAGAAGCCTCCGTTGACCATCAGCTACACGTGGCAAAAAGTGAAGATTTAATTGGAACTTTCTTTGTTCGCAAATCTACTAGCTTGCTATAAATAATGCATCACACGAACATCCTAAACATCCTAAATGCACAAATAGATGTGTGACCACACTACACCTTCAGAATTCCTGTGGATCTGAATGCCTCCAGGATGCTATTGAAGGGCGATTATTGCAATATCAGCTTAATGTTGAAAGTAGTCCAGTCAATGAAACAGCATTATCCACCAAAGCAGTACCTGGGGAATGTACGTTCTACTCCATGAAGCTTCGTCTGAACATTTGTTTTCGTTATTGGGTTTGCTATGCCAGGCATCACATCTTCATCTTAGAGAAAATGCTGGGCTCTCTGTTCAACGTTCTTTCCTAGCCTCTGGAAGTCTCCTCGGTTTCTAACCACCAGAGGAACCTAGGAGAGAAAGTGACCCTTTCTTGTCTAATCAGCTTTGTGGATTTAAGCATTAGTTTCTGGAAAGCATCATGGTGGTAAACATGAGGTGGTTCCCACTGGGATTTGGTGTGAGTTTGAGGGACTCCAGCTAGCACTCAATCCAAAGGGAACATTCCTTTAAAAACATGAGTTCTGCTCAAGTCTTACGTGACATGGGCTTTTGTTCATTGTTTAGAGTGACTGAGTGAAGTACAAGAGAAAAGCTTTTAAATATCATTCGCACTCTATCATCCTTCATCTCCATCCATCCATGCATGCATCCATCCTCCATCCGTCCATCCATCCATCCACCCATCCATCCATCCATCTCCATCCATCCTTCATTCATTCATCCATCCTATAGCCATACATCCATCCTCCATGTCTCCTCCATCTATCCATCCATCAATCTTCCATTCATTCATCCATCCATCAACCCACCCATCCATCTTTTATCCACCCATCCACACATCACCCATCCATACTCCAACCATCCATCCTTCATCCCTCAATCCATCCATCCTCCACCATCTGTCCATCCATCACTCCAACCTACATCCATCTCCATCTATCCATTGTCCATTCATCCCTCCTCCAGCCAGTCAGCCATCCTCCATTCATCTCTCTCTCTCTCTCTCTCAACTGTATCATGCTACATGTTGACATATTGAAAATAAGCAAGAAGAGAAGCTCATCCTGTATCTGTTGAGTCCGTTTTGCTTTTTTCCACTTCCTGCTATTAGAATAAAACAATCCAATTAGCTGCTAAAAATCTCTGCACATTTTTCTCTTTTCATGAGCTCATCCAGACAGGAACAGAGATTGGAGAAGGTATAGTCTGGAAGAAGAGTCAGGGAGACCCTTTTGAGTTCGCTCATCTCAAAGCCATTCTTAGTGCTCAGTAGGAAGGAGCCCCGTGTGGTGCTCAGGACACTGGACACTGGAACCAGAGTGCCCCCTAATGTACTGTTTGAGTGTAAGCCAAGAATCAGACCCCATTGTGTCTCAGCTTCCTCATCTGTCAGATGAGGAAAACAGTACTCACTTCATAGAGTTACTCTGAACAGTGCCTGGCACATTGTAAGCACTCTGAGTGTTAACTCTCTTTAATAGTGAATGAAATTGAAATATAAGATAGTTAGCATATGTAGCAGTCAGACTTATAAAGATGCCTCAAAGGTTCTGGCCATCCAACCCAACACTGATATAGGCACACCCATGAGAGTGGCTCAGGAGGTCCAGTCAAGTGAGCCCTTGGAGAGCAGAGTCTCCTCCAGTTGGTGTCAGGAGGAGAAGTCAGAGATACTTAAAGCATGAGAAGGACCCAGAATGCCATTGCTGGCTTTGAAGATGGAGGCAGCCATATGGGAAGAAATGTGGGTGGTCTCCGGGAGCGGAGGATGACCTGACCAAAAAGAGAATGGGACCCCAATCCCACGGTGACAAGATACTGGATTCTGCCAACAACCTGCCTGAGTTTAGAAGACACATCTCCATCAAGCATCCAGATGAGTCCAAGCAGCTGACACGTTAATCTGGGGTTTGTGAAATGCTGAGGAGAGAGATCAGCTGAGCCCACCTGGGCTGCTGACCTACAAAAAACATGAGCTAAAAACCAGGTGTGGTTTCAGGCTAAGTTGAGTTTATGTGCTAGTGGCAACAAAAAACTAATATAACATATAACCTGGCACACTCGCAGGATAAGGTACTGAGAACTATATTCCCTTTATAATATTTTACAAACTCTTGCAATGGTTGATGTCATGGAGGAAGGTTAAATTATAGAGAGGAATCCTTGAAGGGGGGGCCTCACGGCTGCCTTGAACCAGAAGGCCCTCTGTCTGAGCTGCATCTTGCATTTCTGTTCCCCGTGGCTGCTTGTTCATCCATCTTCCTCACATTCTGGAATGGCTCTCAAAAGGAAGAGGGATTCAGGTTGTCCTGTGTAACCCAAAAAGAAAATCCTGTGGATTGATGTGTCATATGAAGCAAGCCTCACTGCCATTCGTGACTATTAATGACCAAATGGGTCAATTCAGAAAACTGTGGAACAAAACATACTGAGTCACTACTGTAACAGGGCTGCGACAAGTGTCTGCTAAATCCAGGGCCACCTTCTCCTCCCTGGGGACTCGGAAGGCCCGCACCCAGCAGTCGGGTGGCCATAAGACGAGTCCCAGGCAGTACGGGCAGGAATAGGGCTGTTACTTCCAGCCCCAGACGGTGAAAACCCTGGCAATTCTCCACCCCTTCTGCCCCTGGGTCAGCGACCGAGGAGGCTTGGTGATCGATTGGCAGAGAGAGGACAGCAGCCCAGATCTCCACGTCCCTGCGTGGAGGACAGTTCTCCTGGGAAGTTGCTGCATTCCACTGGCTGTTTGTGAGTGAGAAACTAATCCTTCCATGTTTTGTGGCTATTTCTTACCTTGCTATGACCTAGCCTATGCAGCTACTCAGCAAAACCATTGTTAAGTGTGGGTTTAAGAACCAAATGGACCGAAATATATAAATGTTAAGATCATGTCATCAAAGGCCCTGAATCTCCTGACTTATCAAGTTGTATCAACTAGCCAATGGCAGTAATAGGATCAAGAATTATAAATTTTTTGATGCTTATTTTTTTTTGAGAGAGAGAGAGACAGACAGACAGACAGAGCATGAGCAGGGGAGAAGGCAGAGAGAGGGAGATACAGAATCCAAAGCACATTCCAGGCTCTGAGCTGTCAGCATAGAGCCCAACACGGGGCTCAAATCATAAACAGCGAGACCATGACCTGGGCCAAAGTCGGATGCTTAACCGACTGTGCGACCCAGGCACCTCCAGATCATGAATTATACTAACAATTATTGCTAATATTAATTGTGCTCCGATTACATGCCTAGCACCATGCCGGTGACCCCACACACAGCGCCTCATTTTAGCCTCATAGCAACTGTATCAAGTAAACACTATTCATATTCCATTACAGGAAGGAGGGAACAGTGATGCCTGTTTTTTATTTTTTTAAATAAAAAAAAAAGTTTTTTAAAAGGAAAGAGGGAACAGAGGCAAGAGGGTTTAATTACCCAGGCCAAAGGCAGAGAGCTAGCAAACAGCCGCTCTGGGAAGGACAGTCTGGCTCCCAGTAGGAAACTCTATACTCTGAGTAAACAGAGAAAGTGCACATAGCAAAAAAAAAAAAAAAAAAAAAAAAAAAAAAAATATGTACACATATTCCATACTTTTGTTAAAGAAAAGATGGCATTTTCTGTCTTATTTCTGATACTTCCTCTGCTAAAGCCACTTCGCTGCTGGTATCAGCATCGTGGAATACCTTCCTTCCCTTCATAGGGTCTTAACTAGTCTCTCAGGGTTCACGATGATAAATAACTAGGAATAAAAACGTGTTAGGCTGTCAAAGGGTAGGAATTATTTGGAGCTCCTCCTATTCAAAGGTGCAGCTTCTGCCCTTGAGAGCAGAGAGTCCACCATGTCGTGTTGCAGCTGTGAGAACAGACCACGTGAAAGGAGAGAGCCAGTCTGTCCAGCGGTGGCCCCGGGCATGCCAGCGTGGCTATAGCCAACCATCCAGCCGTGGTCGAGCCACCCACTGCCTGGGCTCAAAACCCATATGGCCAACCTGGGAAGCACGAGAAGAGCTCATCACTGCTCTAAGCTATCATTTGGTGTGATTTGTTATTCAGCAATGCTGATACCGTGAGGCTGATGTCTTTTATCAAACCCAACAAAACCCTAGAAAATTCAGTTTAGGGAATTCTCCTAGATTAAGTATAGGAAGTAGTGCTGGTGACCTTGAAGGGATTTTTTTTTAAATCCCATTTGCTAAATCTAATTTTTCCACCATCGATTTTAGAAATAATAAGAGGTGATTTCTCTATCAATTGGTCAAAACTCAATTTCATTTATCATTGGAAGATAAAAAGAAGTCTATTCTCTTACTTGACTCTATTTTGTTCATTTTCTGAGTAGTCGAATACCATTACATGCAAAGTATCAATCGGGAAATAATTCTGTACTTAATGTTAGAGCCTGTTAGACCTCACATGCTTAGGCAGGCCGCGCCAGGTCAATTATTGGTCATTTCTGAGAACTATCTTCTTATGTGCTGCTGGAAGTGTCACCAGAGATTTACTGTTGTCATATTGAGCCAATAACCTGGCATGGAGGAGCTCTGTCTTTTGGAGAGGATATAAAAGTAAAGAACTAAGCACTCAGCGGCATGAAAGAGCTCATGGCATTTTGAGTTGATCCTAACATCCTGGATAAATTCCAATCATAGTAATGGCATCCACTTCTGCTTTTGTTACGAGCATGAAGGCATCTACTGTTTTGTTCTGTTTCATTCTCTTCTAACTAATGTCCTCTGTCCAGCCACTGATTCTTGTATTGCTTAGTGACCAGATACTGCTGAGGCTAGGGGTACTCAAACCTTGTTCTGGAAAGCGGTAGAATAGGCTTTGCAGGCCAAGAGACAAAATTAAAGACATTATCTAGATATTTATATAATAAAAGAGAAGGCAAATGTCCCCAAATTTTGGTAAAATCAAAATGTAATAGTGGCAATCAAGTAGAATGTTTTAGGTCTACAGCTGATGAAAAGCATGGGAATCTCTCACGTATTACATTTCACACAACTGGTGTTCAAAGTTCACATTCTCTGTAATCAAACTAGTTGCAAATGTTTACCCGTAAATCTGTTCTTAGCTTGCAGTTTATCCCCAAATAGTCCAACAGCTGGATTGAACCACTACATAGTAGTTTCTCTAGGCTGCCTCAGGCACTGGCTTTGTCTATTCTCGGCCGGAAACAGGCGTCCTCACTTACCAGCCTGGATCAGTGGGTCACGGACACCACAAGGTGCTGTCCACCAGGATTGGGAGGCAAAATTGGGAGGAAAGAAGTGTCTGTGGTTCCACGGATTGCCAAGGCCATCGTTTTGCAGATCCAGTCTATTCATGGCTCTTTCTGTTTCGGTGGGACATCCTTTGACAGGAGTTCTGCAGTTACGCGGCACTGTGGGGAGGAGAAGGTGTTTCTCAAAGGGCCATTTTCCTCACCCAAAGATGAGCAACGTCACTCTCAGCGCTGCCGGTGCAACCGACTCACCCGGTGTCACCGGGCTGTCCAGCGAGGCCGGGACTGCAGTGATGGCCCCAGCAGCCTGCAGTCAGGCCCTCATTGTCTTCTTGTCCTGTTTATCGGTCGGCTTGCAAGATTTATTCTGGGCACTTTTTTAGTTTTTTTTTTTTTTTTAAATGTTTTATTTATTTCTAGGAGAGAGAGAGAGAGACAGCGTGAACAGGGGAGGGTCAGAGAGAGAGGGAGTCACAGACTGAAACAGGCCCCAGGCTCTGAGCTGGCAGTCAGCACAGAGCCCGACGCGGGGCTCGAACCCACGAACCGCGAGATCATGACCTAAGCGAAAGTCGGACGCTTAACCGACTAAGCCACCCAGGCGCCCCGCACTTTTTTAGTTTTTAACAATTTATTGGTAAAATGCCTTTGGAAAACTGTTTTAGAAACAAACCATTTTCAAAGGTCACTATTCATTGAAACATACAAATATTATGGCGTGATATTTCAGTCTAATTGAGACTAATTTAAATTATTTTACAGTTAAATATACGTAGACTCTTTATATTGTAATTTGTTTAAGCCACTGCACCAGGGTAACTTAATTGTTGTTTGTTTGTTTGCTTGCTTTTATTTCAAGTTCTTTATGTAAATTATAGTTAGTTAGCATATATGGTAAAACTGGGTTCAGGCATAGAATTTAGTGATTCATCACTTACATCCAATAGCCAGTGCTCTTCCCAACAAGCGCCCTCCTTAGTGCCCATCACCCATTTAGCCCATCCCCCCACCCAGCTCCCCTCCAGCAACCCTCAGTTTGTTCTCTGTATTGAAGAGTCTTTTATGGTTTGCCTCCCTCTCTGTTTTTATCTTATTTTAGCTTTCCTTCCCTTTCCCTATGCTCTGGAATTGTGGTGCCTCCAGCTTTGCTTTTCTTTTTCAAAATTGCTTTGGCTCTTCGGGGTCTTTTGTGGTTCCATACAAATTTTAGGTTTGTTCTAGCTCTGTGAAAAATGCTGGCGGTATGTTAATAGGAATTGCATGGAATGTGTAGATTGCTTTGGGTAGCATGGACATTTTAACAACATGTACTCTTTTAATCCATGAGCATGGACTGTTTTTCCATTTCTTTGTGTCTCCTTCAATTTCTTTCATAAGTGTTCTATAGCTTTCAGAGCACAGATCTTTTACCCCTTTGGTTATGTATACTCCTACGTATATTATGGTTTTTGGTACAATTTTAAATGGGACTTTTTTAAAATTTCTCTTTCTGCTGCTTCATTACTGATGTGTAGAAATCTAACAGATTTCTGTACAGTTTGAACATGGTATACACTTAAACAAGACAAAATTTATGTTAGGTCAACCTGCAAAAAGCTGGAATGATTAGTTTCTGGAAGTTATGAATCCATCTCACCCAACATACCCATGCATGGTCTAGGCAACTCAGACAAGCTATTGGTGTGCCTTTTTTCTTGGAATGAGGATTTGGACTTTCTGATCTTCAAATTTTCAGCCCTGTGATTCAGTGAATCTGGGGTCAAAATAATCACTTTGAGTATCATATGATCACAGATGATATCACCCTTGAGCCAGCTAGTTAAAAACACATATTTATACAGGAGACAAGAGAGTGCTACTACTAGAAAACACCATGCAACACATTTATAATATAGTCCGTGGATTAATATTAAGTTTCACCAATGCATGTGCCTCTTGTCAATTACCCAAATATGATATGCATGTGTGTAAGTAGTATATGCATTTGGTAACATAGAAGGACCTTGTTCCTACCATGCAGTTACCAACTATAAAATATTTTTCATCCATTTAATAGATTTTAAAATGCTACCACACTGTGATCTCTATGGCTAGATAAAAATCTATGACCTAATTTGTAGAAACATGGGAATTTACCAAGATAGGGCTCCTAGCCTGAGATAGAATTTAGAACATCCAGTAGGAACTTCTTCTTTGTGGAAGCTATTCTTTAAGCATAGGCCCCTACCATTCCTGGGTTGATGACACCACAAGCCCTCCACCTGCACAGAGTCTGCCTTGGAAGGCAGATGCATTCAAAGACAGATTCTGTTGGTCCTGGTGTCTTGAAGCACAACAGAGCCCTTGAGGGAGTGAGGGCTCCGCCCTGAGCAGTACCTGAGCCCACAGGCAGGCGGATACAGGTGCCTGCCTCCGGGGCCTTGCCTGAGGGAAGTTGTTGGAAGTCGATGCAAATGAGCACTGCTTCCTCCAGAGCAGCAAGCAACCTTCAGGAACCCGGAAGGCAGATTGTATTGAGGACAGCACTTCTGCCTGGTCAGGCCACTAGCACTCTGCGACATTTCAGTCCACTGGCTGGTAACTTGGACCCCCGTCTTTAGCGTGTGCACCGTGACGAGAAGGAGACAGAAAAAGTTGCTTGATAAAATGTTAAAATTAAGGTTTAGAATTTAAATTTAAGGAACAGGGAGAGTTCAGCAGCAGACCTTAGATCTGTGTTGTTGATTTGTTTTTAATTGAAGTAAAATCCGCATAGCAAAGTGGGTAAGTCTGCCAGTCTTAACAAGCGGTAGTCATATAACCACTATCACAACCCAGAATTAGAGAACGTTTCTGTGAGCCCCCCCTCGCTAAGCCCCCTCTTCCTACCACAAGCCCCTGGCAGCCACTGAGCTGTATTCCATCCTGATAGGTTTGTCTTTTTCAGAATGTTGTGAGTATAAACTCATAGAGCATGTAGGCTTTTGAGTCTGGCCTCCCTCACTTAACACGTAATTCACTCGAGTCGCATCCATGCTGTCATGCGGTTCCTAATAAATAATGTATTTACTGATGTATTTTTTTCTTACTGTGATAAGAACAGATAATATGAGATCTACTCTTCTAACAGATTTTGAAGTGCACAGTACAGCACTGTTAACTGCAGGCACAATGCGGCCCAGGAGATCTCTCGACCATACTTTGTCTTGTGTAACTGGAACTTACTACCCGTGGAACTACAGCTCCCCATTCCCTTCCCCCAGCCCCTGGCAACCACCATCTGCTTTCTGTCCCTATGATTTTGGCCACTTTAAGTATCGCCAATAAATTCAGTCAAAGTGTATATGTCCTTCTGTGACCGCCTATGTCACTTATAATAATGTCCTGGTCCATCCATGTTGTTGCATGGGACAGGATTTCCTTCACTTTAAGGCTGAAGAGTCTTCCATCGAATACGTACAGCACATGTCCTTTGTTTGTTCATCTGTCAGTAGGCTCTTAAGTTGTTTGTACATCTTAGCTATTGTGAATAAGGCTTCAGTGAACATGGGAGTGCAGATATCTTTTCAAGATCCTGATTTTAATCCTTTTGAATAAACATCCAAGAGTGAAATTGCTGGATCCTATAGTGGTTCTACTTTTAATATCTTGAGGAGCCTCCATAGTGTTTTCTGTGGCATTCACACCATCCTACATTTCTACCAATGGTACACAAGTGTTCTAAATTCCCTACATCCTCACCAACACTTATTTTATTCATATATAATATGCACATGAAAGCCACCCTAACCTGTGTGAAATGGCATGTCCTTGTGGTTTTGATTTAGTGATACTGAGCATCTTTTCACATACCTGTTGCCCATTTGAATGTGTCCTTGAGAGAAAGACCTATTCAAGTTCTTTACCCGTTTTAAAATAAGAGCAATTTTATTTTATTTATTTTTTTGCTATTGAGTTATAGAAGATCCTTATATATTTGGTATATTAACCCCTTATCAGCTATGTGATTTGGAAACATTTACTCCCACTTATCCCCGATATCCTGGGTGTGTTAAAGTTCCTTTCTTTTTACCACCAACTGGCACTGTTCGTATGGTGATAGCGCAATTTGTTTAATTCATTCACCAACTGAAAGTCATTTGTGTTGTTTCCAGTTTGGGGAGATGAATAAAGCAGCCATAGCTATTTGAGTACAGCTTTTTGTGAGAACACTAATTTCCTTCTCTCTTGGGTAAATACCTAGGAAGGAATTGCTGGATCATATAGTAAATGTATGTTTATTTTCCAGTCAACACAGACTAAGGATATATCATCCTTCCTTTAAGGGCAAAGAGTAGACATCCTTTCTGTTGGGAAATCACTCTTCACAGAAACAGTGACTAGTAACACTTCATGGGAAAGTAGAGCCAGAAGAAGTGTAAATTTCATTTGGTCCAATCTCTGCATTTTTCATAACAAGGATGCCAAAGACCAGAGAGACAAAGCATAGCCATGCATGCACAAGGAAGAAGGAAGAGAGCTGGACAGACACTGGACCCCAGAGCTCTGCTCCACTTCGCAGGCTCCCCACTGCATGCTCCACGTGGAGTCTTCTGTGAATTACAGGAAGGGGAGGGAAATCTATTTAAGGAAAATATGTCCTATATTTTAAGGAATAAGTAGGGTGTAGGAGTCGAAGGATCCAGATAAGTTATTTACATTAATCAAATTCATTGAGAATTGACTCAACTCCCATTTTCCTTTGACCCGATTACATACGTATCTAATTCAGTGTGTTTTTGTTAATCTCTCTTTTCTAAGAGAAGAGCTGATGTAAGTACTAATACGGTTGTTTTTATTCTCATTATTACTAAAATCCTACATTTAAAAATACGAAATGTATAGCTACTAAAGCTCACTATAGTAGCCCCTGACACAGAGCTTTACCAAGTTCTTAATTTTGTTAGGAGACCATTCAGTTGATTCAAGTGCTTCTTGTTAGCTAAATTCACAGTTAGTGCAGAGAAATTTTCTAATAAACATCTGAGATTAAAGTACCATTGCTGACAGCAAAATTACAATTTGTAGTCTAAAGATGCATTCAATTATGATCACTCAGAGAGAAAAAATAAAGGGGGAATAAAACCCAAAACACAAAAACCACATACACCAAGGAACAGCAAGGTCTTCAAAAGTAATTCAAATCTTAATCCAGTAATCTATTTTTAATTACCCACATTACGGTCATTTACAGGGTGATCATTTCAGAGTCTCAAATATCCAATCTTTTGGCCCAAAGCCGTGGGGGTAATTGCTTTATAACTGGGTGAAAATATATCATCTATGTCTGGTCTAGGCTAAGCAAGAGAATTTGTAACCAATATTTAAAGCAGCATTTCTGGATGGGATTCAATCTGACTGAAGACTTCTTACTAATATTGCTTATTTTGTCTAATACCTTCAGGAAGTATTTAAAATATTCTTCTGCATTGGGCAATACTTCCGTTTTCTAGCTCTATAATCTGGATATGTGGCTTTGAGGAAAATTCTAGGAAACAACCGATGTATCTACCATTGTTGGTATCCAAGAAATCCTAATCTGATGCTGTGTGAAGGAATACCTGCTTTGCCTGATAGACTATGACCACACCCCTAACTTAACCAAACGCTCTTGATTCTATCTTTCCGCATTGCACTTCCATCCTTCTTCATGCCGCTAGCACTCCGTGGGTCTCAGATATATTCCAGTTATTCTGGAACATTCTATCCTAGAAGACAGAACCCTGGGTTTGAAAATTCTCAGTTGCTCTGTACAGAAAAGACAGGCTGGGACTCTCTCAAGATCCTTACTAAACAGTAAATGGAGACAGAGAAGAATGAATGTGTGCCAGTGGGGGCGATTTGAAGTTCTTCCGTCTTCAGCTTACCTGTAGGGCCAACAAGTGTTGTTTCATTCACATGGCTTCCTAAAGTGACAAGTAGTTCCACCCAGGAAATCTCTATTCCTCTTTTCTCTCTTGAATCAAATGCCCTTTAAATTTTTTGTTTGTATTTGCAACCTGGGAAACGTGCTTCTAATGCCAATCCCAGAAACCAGGCACACCCTCTCCATTCAGGTGATTCCATGTCCCTCTGATGGGGAGTGGCCTGATCTCAGAGCATTCTATCTAACATACCTGAGTGTTACAGTAATGGTCAGATCTACCCGAAAGAAGCCCATGTGGAAATAAGAGGAAGGACCATCAGAGTTTAGTGGGCCCAGCTTGGGAGAAGAATCATGTGCTTTCTATCCCAGAGGCAGGGTGTGCACATAGTCTGGCCAGGCTCTTTCTCTTGACCTGTGTAGCTCAGAGTTCTCTCTTCTAGGCCTTGCAAGGTGGAAGTGAAGGAACAAGGGCAAGTTGCTTCTCTTGGTTATGGAATGCACAACATGCACGTGGCAGGCAAGTTTGTGTTTGTCAATTTGTGTGGTTCAGTTCAGGCCAGCTGGTCCACAGCTACTGGGCTTGTTCTGGCCTCCTTGCTTGTGACCCACAACTCACTTGTTTATACAAATGAAATGCCCCCCCAGGAGGTGACCCCTCAGTTCTAGCAGTTCCCTTTTCTCAGACACAGACAGGCATGTTGGGGTGTTGTATGGAGGATGCAGGTCTCCACGGCGATGGGTCCTGGGCCTGCATCTCCTGAGCCTGGATGCCGACACCAAAGATGCCCAGGGTCAGTCAGCCCAAGTGAGTGCAGCAGGATCCCTATCTGTCCCTCCACACCTCCATCACTCTGTCTTTGGGGCCATTCGTTCTTGGTTTATGAAGACATCCAAAGGCACACAGGGCTTGGCACTGATGCTCTTAGGGGTCTTTCATTGTGGAAGTGCCCACCAGGGCCCAGTGCTGGCAAAGAAAGGACACCATGCTCCCTGGCCCTGAAGCTCAATGTTCCTTCACAGAGATTCAGGAGGAAGCAGCACTCAGAAGCCAAGGCATGTCCCACAGCAGTGTGGGACAATCTTTACTTCCAGAATTCTGCTATAAGGCAGGGACACCGCACAGTTACACGGCTGTGCCCTTGGAAGTGTTGTAAATGATCCCTGGTAGCATAACTCAGAATGTACTATAACCACATGTTCTTTATAATCATTAGGCTGAGAATAAGTGGTTCCAAACTCTGGCAAATATAACATTTTGATATCCGTTGCCTCACATCTGATAATTCAAGCTTGATCACAATGCGCTACTTCCAATGGGAAATAATGGAGCGGAACTCTCAGCCGGGGAACTTTCTCCTCCATATGGTTCAGAAGTTCCCTGGGATGTGTAATCCTACTGGGAGTGCCATCTGTGTAGACTCCACACAGGCCCGAGCCGAGGCAAGCTCCTCACTGCTGACGCAGCCCCAGAGTTTATTCTAGCACAAACACATTCAGACAAAAGGCAAGACTCTTTGGACTGTCTTCTCGGCCACTCACACGTGAAAGGGACAGTTTATGTGGGATGTCTCTTTTCTGGGTAATGAGCCAACGTTGCATACCCCAGAAAGATAAATTGGAGGATTCCCCAGCTCGCTGAGAACCCACACAAGTGATCATCTCCACAGAGAGAATAATCATGCACACATCACATTGAGAGTGAACTTGCCTCATCTCACCTACCAGAGTGTGAAGTCCTTAAGGTGCCAGAGCTGGTGTTATCTCTCTGGGGTCCCCCAGTGACCAGCACAGGAAATTGAATGAGATTCTTCATTACAAACAAAAATGGACATAAACAGAAGAAAATGCACTGAAAGGATGTGAGACAGCTCAGGGAAACACCGGCTAAGGAATGAGGTAGAAGTTATGGTTTAAATGACATTCCCCCCAAATAAGCTGCTTGCTAAATTGGTGAGAAACCACGTATGCTAACATTGAGCCCTGGAGGCCATGTCCTGTGCAGGGTGTTGTCTCCATTGACCATGGTGGGTCTTCATGCAGGCAGACAATCGCCCATCCTCTTATGCCTTTGGCTTTGAGTCAGTGTCTGGTGGAAGTGAATCTGATTAGTGGAGACTAGTTACATACTGAGTCCCAAGTGCAAAGAAGGCTGTGAAACTCAAGTCTAGCATTTCTGCTCCTCAAGAGGAGGTCATCTTTGTACCTTATCAAAGCTTATGAAACAGGGTTCAAATGCTGGACAGACAAAGGGATTCACAAACGTCCATTACACACAGTATGTCTTATATTGCTATTTCTGTGTACAAATAGAATAAACTAACTAATGAGAGGGTAATTAAGAATGGATATGCCAATGTTTAGGCTATTTTTTTTAAGGCTTCAATTCATTCATGTTATCTTTCTAGATGAAATTACCTTGCTAGTTAACCATTTGAAGAGTTCCAGAGATGCTGATGGACTTTCCATTCTCCAAGACTCACAGTAAGGCTACCACTCCCAATCTGTCAGAAAAAGAACTTCAGACTTTCTGCTTTTGCAGACAGTTTTAAAGTTATCATCCTACATGAGCCATTGGTTGCTATATTTTATGTTCTTCTAGGTCTGCTACATGTTGTACTTTTAACAATATTTGGGACTCTTCAAAGAACATGCTAACATAATGGGGCTTCTGGGTGCTCAGTCAGTTAAGCGTCTGACTTTGGTTCAGGTCATGATCTCACAGTTCGTGGGTTCAAGTCCTATGTCAGGCTCTGTGCTGATAGCACAGAGCCTGGAGCCTGCTTCAGATTCTGTGTGTGTGTGTGTCTCTCTCTCTGCCCCTGCCCAGCTCACACTCTGTCTCTGCCTCTCTCAAAAAGAAATAAACATCAAAAAAATTTTAAATAATTATCCTGGGAATTAGTAGAGAAGATAGACACAAGGAAGGGAAAGCTAATCCATGGCATACCTTCTAGTTCCATGTGTCTGCGTGTGTCTCTGTGTCTGTGAGTGTATGTGAGAAAGAAGACCTCATGCCTCTGACCTGGAGTTACTAAGAACCCAACTATTCCGAGACGGTTACATGAAGCTTCTGTTTACTTGAATGTTCTTTAGCTGGACCCAGCTTATCCGATGATTTATACAATCATCTGCTCGGCTTTGACTGCATAGACCAATCTTAGGAAAATGCTGACAGAAGCCTTTCTTGCCAGAGCTTAACTGACAATATATGCGTTGCATTTTCTCCACCCATGAAAGCTACAATTTGAGAGAATTCCATTTCAAAAAACTTAAGAATTTTACAAATGTGTAGTGTGTGCTCAGAAATGTTTTAGGGCCTATGAAAATGACTAAGACATGAGCTTTACTTTAGAAAATTCCACTACCTGGTAGGGAATACAAAGAGGGTGTGATGTATTGCACTGTTCATGACATTACTTTAAATACTATTTCAATAATACTAGAAACAAAGTCATAATAATTTTAGAAGTTACCCCCCAAATGCCCCTGGAATGTACCTGTGGATACATTTGTATTTTAAAAAAATATAAAAATACTTAAATAAACATATTGAAATAAAGAAACAGACTAGTAATAAATAATGCATGAAAAACCACAAAATAACCGAATAAGTGGAAAACAAACAAAAAAGCATTTGTTCAACTCTAGAGTTTTCTATATGACTCTCTGACCCCATCAGGTATCCAACAGTTATTTCCTTTAATGTGAAATGGTCAATCACAACTGTATGGTAATAAGTGAAATCATCACACATTTTCCAAGTTTGAAAATATTTCAGTTCATCACTTCATCATAAGAGATGTTAAAGAGAGCACAAGAACTCTTGTTCCTTCTTTAAATGTTTATTTATTTATTTTGAAAGACATGGGGGGAGGGGCAGAGACAGAGTCCCAAGCAGGCTCTGCACTACTCTGTTCTACTCTGCACTACTCACTCTGCCGACGTAAGGCTCGACACAAATTGTGAGATCATGACCTGAGCCAAAATCAAGAGTCAGACACTTAACCGACTGAGCCACCTAGATGCTCCTAGTTCTTACTTTAAGTTAAGGGGTTTCCAGTAATGTGATCAACAATACATAAATAAATATAATTAACACATTGAAACTGACAGTGGTCATATAATTTCAACTACCTTTCTGATTTTGTGATAACACCCCCATACGAAGTGGGGTGCGGGTCAGGGAGCAGTGAGCAGTGGAAGGGTGGGGGGAAACAAAAGGAAAACAATAAAGTTCAAGTGAAGAAATCTGTAGGTCTCATCTATCCAATAATATTTTAATGTTATGTTTGAAAGAAGTAAAGTAGAAAATAGTGGTATCTGCAGCACTGGTCTGACTGGTCAGCAGAGGTTAGTGTGCAGGCCCTTAATTCCATGTCAAGATTTTTAAAATTTTCTCAAGACTAGTCTGAGAAGAATCCAGAGAAAAGAAGAATCACAGGGATGTCATTGTTCAAATACGTAGATAGTTGCCCTTCCAATAGGAAGGTAAGGAGTCTTTTCTGATTAAGGAACTTGCATTTCTCTGTTTAGAACATCATGTTACGCCTCCTCCTTCTCACTTCTCCTGGGTAGTTCACGTACATTCTTCAAAATCCAAATCAGATCCAGCCTTCACAAGACTCTCCTCAGAGACCAGTAGACTGCATTCAGTAAGGCCTCTCCACTCTCCATAGCTCACCTCGATCACAGCTCTCCACACGCGTGCTTGTCTTTCCCTGACCTACCTTCATCTCTGATTCCCCAGTGCTGCCCACAGAGGAGGTTCCCAACACAGCTCGCTGAATAAGTGAATGAATAGTGTGTGAAGGTGATGGACAAGGGGGTTGCACGTCTGCCATGTTCTTAAATTTAAAAATTTTTTTATGTAATTCTGAAAGAGAGAGACAGCACAAGCAGGGGAGGGTCAGAGAGAGAGGGAGAAAGAGAATCTGAAGCAGGCTCCAGGCTCTGAGCTATCAGCACAGAGCCCAACGTGGGGCTCGAACCCATGAACTGTGAGATCATGACCTGAGCCGAAGTCGGATGCTTAACCGGCTGAACCACCCAGGTGCCCCATGCCATGTTCTTACTTCTACACACTGAAGAGACAACTTGAGCCCAGAAATGAGATACATGCTCAACACTAGAAAAACTGAAGTTGGAAGACAGCTATCATTGACTGAATTCTGAAAATGCCAGGCACGTCTCTACTGTACATCTTCTCATTTGTCCCTGTGAAATGCCTGGCATGTTTAGCACGGTCAGCCCTTCCTTACAGATGCGGAAATCAAATCCAGGAAGGTCTACATGGGTTAGAGTCTCTTCCTGCTTCACTGCAGAGTCTAATTATTGGCTTTAGCATCCATTCATTTCAAAATGAGGTATTAGGTAAATGCAAAGATGATAGTTTTCTACCTCAGTACTTTTGTCAAGCATTCTTAGAGTTTAGATTAGTCACACTATCTAATTGATAGTCTAATACAGTTGGCCTCTTGCCGAACACAAATCACATAGCTCAGGAGCTCGAGAAAACCAGGAGCTGGAGGACTAGACACATTGATGATTCACGAAGACCAGAGAAGAGTCTTGAATTTTTTTGTACAGTAGCTCAGCCCTGATACCCAGAAATGCATGAGGTCATGTGTTTCATGCAATGTTGGTTTCTATGCAAATGCGGTTTTTAAAAATCCCTTTGACTTTAAAGGTGCCTGGGTGGCTCAGTCAGTTGAGTGTCCAGCTCTTGATCTCTGCTCAGGTCATGATCTCGTGGTTTGTGGGACTGAGCCCCACATTGGGTTCTGTACTGACGGTGCCAAGCCTGCTTGGTATTCTCGTCTCTTCCTCTCTCTCTGTCTCTGCCCCTCCCTTGCTCAGTCATTCATTCATTCACTCACTCTAAATAAATAAATAAATAATAAACTTAAATTTAAAAAAGTTACAAACAAAAATTCCTTTGACTTTTGCTCCAGATATAATTTCTATCATTCAATCTCTAGCAGAAAAAGCTCTATGTTATATTTTGCTAGGAAAAATGTTTTCTCTTCAAATTGCTTTCTAAATCATCACCTGTATCCTGAATGGCTTTTAATTCTCTCCTTACAATCATTCCTAGATGAACTCAATATAATCATCATGCTTATAGATCTTGAAGTCTTGTAGATCTAAAAGTCCTGTTCTACCACTTCATATTATAAATTAGGGCATAGCACTTACATTCCCTAAGCCTTGATTGTTGTTATTGGTAAAATTGGTAATAAGAGGAACTAATTTACAAGGTCATTATAAGGCTTCAGTGAAATGCTAAACATACCTCAATACCTATCATAAAGCCTGGTACTAGAAAGAACTCAGTATAAGTATTAATTCAGTCTCTTTCTCTTCTAATTCATTTTATATATAGCTGTCAGGTTTAAACCTCCCAATGAATAAAACTAATCACGTTATAGCTTGAATCAGAACCACTGTTTGCTTCACAATGAATAAACTTCAAACACCTCAGTCTAAAATTTAAGGACTTGTTCCTTGTTTCCATGTATCATATATCCTGCATTCCAGTTAAAATGAGCTAAATATTAATTCCTCCACATAATTTAATTTTCTGTATTTATGTTCTCATTTCCCTGCTACTCAAAATATTCAAATTTGCATTTTTCAGAGTCTAGTTTAAGAACAATTCTTATATTCCTATGTATTCATATTTTATTTCTCCTTAAGGGACCAGCTATTCCTTCTAAGACAGGTGAGCATGAAGGATGCTTGAAATTTCACATGACTCAACCACCTTCTGTCTCCAGACAGAAATGAAGACTTTCTCTTTAAGGAAGAGACACTAGATTTCTTTCCAGATCTACTCATGGCCATTGAATTTCCTTACTTCTTGGAGGAGTCTGTTAGAAGGAGCTCTACCCATAACTACCTCCAAAGAAACTTAAATCCTTCAATTTAAACCTCTTAGAAGACTCCTGAACATTATCTGGGAAATTTTCTTTCAAAATGCATATGCCTGGTCTTTGTACAGACATATTGGGTCAGTATTTCTGTGATTTGGACACTGCTGTGAGCAAGTGGAGAAAGCCCCTCCACAGGTTATTTGAGGCGCCCTCCATCATCCCGGAGCCAAACTACTCTCCCATTAGTCACCACGCTGGAATCACACGGGATCACAGAGTATTGCGATTTCTACCTAACTGCTTAATTGACACCCCATTTCAGTGTATATTTACTCACAATGCTGGGCAAATTGTAGACCACTGTTTAAGGAGGAGTGGCAGCATCTAGAAACAAGAAAGTGATCTCTCCTTACTTCATTCCACTATGACGTCTTTCCTCAGTCTTTGAAAGACAACGATTTTGGCTTCAGTTAACTGCCACAGATCTTCAGTTATCACTACAGTTTCTCAGTGTATCAGGACATTCACAATGTGTAGGAAAGACCCCATATTTAAACTTATGGAAAGAAAAGAGTGTGTATTAAGATTTGTGTACAAACTCGATGACTTTAGATTTGGTGACTTGGCAACTTTGCAAATCTCCATTTCTCTTGCCACACTGCTTTGTTTTTCTGTACTGGGTAGCCCTATACATTGTTCAAAGGATAAATTTCAGTGAATATATAGAAAGTGTATACTGTCACACATATACTTTTGTCTTCCAAAAATTGGCCGGGGAATAAACGTGTGCTTTAGGGAGGAGTCGGGGAGGCATATTACCATCTTTAGCAATTCTTAATCTTTTCTTCACAATTCACTGTGGTCCAAGGAGAGAGCATGCTCAGTGCTCTTTGAGACATTTTGTGCCACCTGGTGGAATTTTCTTGGAAGAGAATTATCAGGGGTCTGAATTACCACTCAGCTTGATCATCACCTGAGGCATTTTCTCGGTGCTTAATATTACCAGTCTAAGTATAGATTCCCTACTGTGTCAGGCAATTTAACTGCACTAGGCCCATAATAAAGATTTTTTTTTTTATGTGAAAATTAGTCTTTAGTGAAAGAGACCTATTTTGTTAGCTGCTGGGTAAATTCAGGTAACGCAATGACATCCACACTTTGGGTCATTCTATTCTACTCTGGTTAATACATAGAGATTATTGCCAACCTTCTCGCAGGCAACACACAGATGTTAGCACTGCTTCCCATTAGTTAGAGACAAAAGTAATTGTAATTAACCTTTTTTCCTTACCCTCACCCCCAGGAAGTCAAAACAATCTGATAATGTCATATTTAGTAATTAGTGATGTAACTGTTTACTCAAGCAGAGGTTTTTTTGTTTTTTGTTTTTTTTTTTTTTACCAAACATAAAAGGGATTTTTAAAACACATGTGCTGAAGTGATAACTGATTTGGGTAGTTGAGAGTCTCTTTCCTGGGACACTCAAACGAATGCCAGTGAAAGCCATCTGGGTAGAGGCACCATATCAATGCCTCTCTTGCAGGAGGTGCCTGAGAGCTTTGGGCCAGACATCCGTATTGCCTGTCTACTGCACTCGCCTTTTCTCTTATACATCGCAACCATGAACCCACGTGCTGTGCTCCATGATGCGGGGCGATGCAGCATTGACAGGATTCAAGATTCCAACTCCCGTTTATTCGTACGGTGTCCTTATATATGTCTTCAAAGACAGGCTGGATGAAGTAAAGGATGCTGCTCACTTTGTATGGAACAAAAAGGCCAAACTAACAAGATGATGCAATAATCTAGAAAAATCTCCAAACTTCCTATTCAATAGTAAAAAGCAAACACACAAAAACCCCACCTTCTTTGAAACTAAAAATGGATGAATAGGCAAAGGGTTCTCCTTTTGGAAATATTTTTATGGAATTCCAAAGAGCATGGGCGGATGTCCTGCCTCCTCAACTAGATGGTAAATTTGGGGTGGCAATGTAATTGACTGACTCTAATTACGCTAACCTAAGGGTGTTGTCCTTCACGCTCGACAATGATGCCTCCGAAGGTGTTTTCCTGCTGCTGATCTTGTTCTAGTTTGTCATAATTTACCTGGTTTAACCCATGCCTGCATGTACATTGCCAGCCATTCCTTCCACATTTACTCAAGTAAAGACTTTTCCTTCGGCCCACAAGTATAGCCACTATTTGCACTGCTTGTAACTCTTGACATTTCTATCTCTTAGATTCATGTTTGCCGGCTTCTGTCGCACTAAAAGAACCACCCTGTTCTGATTGCTCTGTGCCAGGCAGGTCCCAGCAGTGCCCAATCATACTGCCTTCTGCTGCAAGTTGTTCTTCACCAGTCCCAGGAGGAATCCCTTCTCTCCACCCTGCTTGCGGCTGCCCCATTAAAGCTCGTCACACAGCAGCTGCTTAGGTGTGTTTTGTCATCTAATATCTATTTTCCATAAATATCCACAGCAGCAACTTCACTTCGGTGTTTGTAGATGGGCTGTGTTCCATGGCTCAGTCTCATGGATGTGTAAAATAAGGAATGGGAACCGGGGATCTTTGCTCAGAATCACTGTTCCAACTTCATCTGAAAAGTGAGATATTGTGGTATCACCAGTGGGGCAGAGGAAATAGGATATTAGATCAAGAATTGTTAAACAAGGGGCATGTGAAAAAATATGTGGACATTGCTGTGTAAAAATCTGTGTGACTTGAGGTGAGTCCATGAGGTTCTCTGACCATCAATCTTCCTACCTGGAAAAAAAAAGAACTAATTAAACCTACTTTGTAGAATCATTATGAGAATGGGAAACAAATTGTCCAGATTGTGTGACCCAACACTTGATACAAAATGGGAGCTCAGAGCAAATATAGTATATATTGCTATTATTAAATAATTAATATTATATTGTAAAGCCAAGGAAATCATCACTTCCTTCAAAAGCTGTGAGATGGAAAGAAGTTACTGAACTAGAACAAAAATGGAGAAGAGGGAGAGCAGGAGTTACAGTGGAAGACACAATGAATTAGGTGGCTCTTAGCCCTTCTAAAAATTATTACCAAAAGGGGCACATGGTGGACCAGGGCTGCTGAGCTCAGGAAGCAAAGAAGGCGGGACCTATATCTGAGCTTGTCATTCATAATTCATGCAAATGTGGGAAAAGCTTTGGATTTTTCTAGCGGTCTGGTAGATGACTTATAAAATGCTGATATTTGATTCTTTCTAATGTTTTCTCTTTCTTTATCCCTTAATGAGGCCAGAAAATGTCAAATATCTTTGCTGGTGATGCATGTAAGTCAAATCCTTATGGAAGAGAAGTTTCATTTATTGGTTTGAATAGGAGTCGGCAAACTAGGCCTGTGGGCCATATACAGCCTACTGCCTATTTTTGTAAATAAAGTTTTGTTGAAACACAGCCACATTCAATCACTTATATATTGTCTCTGGCAGTTTCACGTTATAAGTGCAGAATTGAGGAGGTGTGACAGAAGCCAGATAGCCCACAAAACCTAAAGTATTTACTGTTTGGACATTTATTTAAAAAAAAAATAGTTTGGTGGCCCAAGGGCTAGATTCAAAATAAAATCTATCAACAAAAACAAACAAACAAACAAACAAAAACAGAATGGTAAAACCACAGCTTTTCAAATAATTCCTTGAAATAGTTTGGGGGGCAGTTTCTTATTTTAATAGGCAAGACAGATGACTATTCGGACCTGATCTTTTCTCTTTGTTTTTCAAGGAAGGATTCGTTGCCAGTAGTAAATCATGCTGGAAGTGATCACGAAATGGTTAAATTCATGGTTCAAAATAGAGCACTTAGTAAAGACGAAGAAACATTTAGGGGAATGGATCTCAACAAGTTTTAAAAGTAGCTGAGAAGTATTTAACTGGAATGAAATCTCACAGATGTGAGATTAGAGTTTGGGCCGCTTCTCATGATTCTTCTAGAGGCAGAGAAACAAACCTAACTGAAGCACAGGGAGCAAACACAGAGTCATATGCTCCCCCAAATTATGGCATTTTGAAGAGAGAGGAGCCCCGAATCGCCCATAAGGGTTTTACCGAACATGGAGCTCAGCCAGGCCTCAAGATGTCCAAAGAGAGAACAAACTTTAGAGAAGTAAAACAAGAAGTTACTTTAATTCATAAAGAAAAAAATCCTTAGCCGCAGAATGTAAAAGAAGTAAAAACATATCACCGTCAGCAGGTTAGGAATAATAGACTGTTAAGAGCAGATGGAGGAATTTTATGGATTTTTTTCCCCAAGGGGAAGATTTTTCAAGGGACTGCACGGCCCTTTCCTACTCTGCTGGGTGGCCTCCAGTCTCCGGAGGGCACCTGCCTTCTCTCAAAGTCATGGGCTCTGCAGCCCCCACTGCCCTCACGCCCTACTTTTTCCATTTAGTTCCAGACTTGTGCAGAGAGGGTACCCCGGGTGGGGGGGGGGGCGCCCAGGAGGAGAAGGGCCGGGCTTACCTCGCTCTGCTCTGTGGCGTTCCCGTTCGCAGTGTTGCACCCCTTCCCACTGTCGTTAGACCAGCAGAGAACCGCGTGGCTGGCCCTGCTCGCCAGGGCCAAGAACTGCCACGTCGGCAAGACCCGAGGCACATCCCTTCCGGACACACGGTCACCCTCCAGTCCAGGCTGCTTCAGAGGCACCGATGGGCTGGACAGTACCAGGTAGGTTTGGTGTTTTGCTTAATTGCACACTGCTTGCTGATTTTCTTTGTTTTAAAAAAAAAAAAAAACCACAGTGGCTTAAAAATCCAATAGCTGNACAGCTCCTGATCTCAGGATTGTAAGCCTGAGCCCCGCGTTGGGTGTAGAGATTACTTAAAATTAAAATCTTAGAAATATAGAAAACGTACAGATGAGAGAGTAAAAGCACTTTACGCTAAAATGCCAACTGTTCTTTTTCCCAAGTGGTGGAAACTGGTTGATTTTTTTCCCCCCACAATGTGCTTATTTTCTAAATGATTTTATGCTGTTCCCATTCCTGGGAAAATTGTAATCGATGTCATCAGTACTTACCCCACCCCCCTGATGCCTTGTGGCCAGTGGTCTTGAAGAGCTGGAGGAGCTGACCTATGAAGTCTCCCAGTGCAGGGATTGGTTTGGGTGGGGCGTTCCCCTGGGGTGCTCTCACAACCCCACCACACACCCCAGAGTCCCTCTGTCATGTGCATCTGCTGCAAATCACATCTACAGTCACCCTGCATGTGCTCCTGGGATCGTATGACAGTCACACCTCCGCCTTCAGTTCCCCTTTCTGACCATTCAACATTCCCCTTAGCCAATAACTCTAATGACAAAAGTCATCATTGCACCAGGGCCCTTTAGAAGGAGGTTTTACGTATTTATCAGGAGATGTGTTAATTATTTTACACACATGTGTTCTGTGGCCAGAAACTCTTCTGGGAATCAAGGGCGGGCATTTCATTCTATCAAGCTAGAGAGTGTGTGGTTCCAGTACTGCTGACCCAGATATGGGGTGGGGGAGGGAAGAGGCAGCCAAATTAGGGGGCGCTGCTTTCTCTTCTCGCGACACTGAGTGTTTTGCAGAACCAATGAGACTAGGGCTGTAGCCCCAATGGTCAGTCCTCTAGGAAAAGCCATTTTGAGTAAGTAACAATTTAAAAGACGGACATCTGTGATGCGTGTGCTGATGGATCATCTATCTGGTTCTCATGTTAAGTTATACCTGACACCACTTTCTTTTTAATTTTCTGGCAGGTTATTTTAGCTCCTCACCTCCCTGACTTACCCCTTCTCCTGCTTTATTCCCTAAACCTCTCTGAGCTGCATCCCAGGTGTTTACACACTGGACACGCTCTCCTGTCCTGTAAATCTTCCTGGCAGCCCTTTCTTGTAGCTTTCTCTGTATTAGTCATACCTGCACAAATGGAGATTTTAGTGCTGGCCGCCACCTCCTTTATGTCTGGCTTAGGTTATAAAATCTTCAGGGGCTTTGTACTTGTATGTCTCCTTGCACACTTGCAGCCAGCAGTGGTGCCGAAGGGTGAGGAGGTATGTGTCCACCCCGTGTCCAGCTCGGCACTCAAGTCAGAGATACCATTTGCAGATATCATTTCTTTGGGTATTTAGCATTTTGGCTTATGTGTTCCTTATTATTTAAAAAACATTTTTAAACGTTTATTTATTTTTGAAAGAGACAGACCATGAGTGAGGGAGGGGTAGAGAGAGAATGAGAGACAGAATCCAAAGCTGGTTCTAGGCTCTGTGCTGTTAGCACAGAGCCCCATGCCGGGCTCAAACTCACGAACCTTAAGATCATGACCTGAGCCGAAGTCAGACGCTTAACTGACTGAGCCACCCAGGCGCCCTGGCTTATGTGTTCTTTAAAGCCAAGGAACTAGCAACAACCAGAAGCCAAAGTGTATCTATCAGTAAGAAACAGACCTGACACACAATTCAACTCGACTGGGTGGTCAGATGGAAGACAACTGGGCAGGTGCGCACCTGAAGAGTGATTGCACACTTTAGAGTCAAAAGCCTGATTCACCCCTGTAAGCCTGGATGATAACTCTGGAAGGCACAAGTTTGAGAAGAAAATCAACACTGGGAAGGAACAGGAGTTGGAAAATGCACAAGGGGGTTAGCAGATCAGTTATGTAAAGGTACTGAAATAAAGAATAGGTTATACGTGGAACGCGTTGGTGGGCATTGTTCACTGCTCCGGCATGGCCTGTGATTTTGGGGGATGATCCCACACCTGAACATGAATCTTGCAGTGACTGCCTGGGACGTCCTTTCCACATTTAGGCTGTTCCCTGGCTGATCGTGACTTTGGAAGCCAAATGCCTGGCTCTTTGGCCTTCCCTCTGCATGAACGTGGCCAAAGAACCACGAGCACTGACTGAAGGATACAAGAGGAGGTGAGGGGCCCCGAGCTCGTGCTCCATGAATAATCCTTATTGTTCGGTATCGTGCTCCCCATGAAAGAGTGACCAGCTGTGGAGAATTAGAGGCGGCTCTGATGCTTACAGATACACACACGTACACACACCGTGTTACTATCTTATTCAAGAAGTGTGAATACGGTGCACCTCCCCAGCAACATTTTAAGCTCCTCATGGATAGAGTCTGATTCTACTATTTTTGACTGATCTAACATATTTGAAATAGTTTTCTCCTTCTATTCTTGACTTAATAATAGCATTCTTTGATGTATAAATTGGGCTGCTATGTATCTGAAAAGGATATTCTTTCAGCTTTGTCAGTTATGATAGTTTATTTTGCAATCCATCAAGTGATTTTGAATATCTACTTGTGTGTTATAACCTAACACTTGAGAGAAAAAGTAGGAAAAGTGAACAAAACAAGGTGGGGGGGGGGAGTCCACAGAGACTCTGGCATTCTGTTAACTTTCCCCGTTATCCCCAGGTCACTCCCAGCCAAGGCCCCTTCCTTCTCTTCCCTGTCACTGAAGCCGGTCACTCCTGGCCAAGGCCCCTTCACTCCTTTTCCCTGTCACAAGGAAAAGTTTCCTATTTCTCCCAGTGGAGTTTCTTGGGGGTGGTGGGGGGAAGAGCTTCCATCAGCATTTGCTGGGAGAGAAGTAGCTTTTGAAGTGAAGCTACGTGAGTTTGGTTTCTGATACATGTTTGCATATCAGGATGCTGCTGTGATGCCTCTGGAACCTTGTGTGCAGAAGGGGCGGGAGGGAGTGAGGGCAGGGGGACTCACCTGGCAGAGCGCATCAAGGGCGAGACGCCAGGAGATAGCTCTGTTGATCTTTGCAGGGCGTCAGCAGGATCCCTTCAGTAAGAGTAGGCGGTGAGACTTGAAGGGACCCAGAAGGCACCACTGCAGGACATAAGGAAGGAAACATTTTCCAGGGAGAAGATTGCATGTGGACACTTGGGAGCTTGTTGGGGGAGCCTCGGAGGAAATCGATCGATGCAGCAATGCAAGGTGATGGGTGCCACCAAAGGCCTGAGTACCCTGCGTCTTCTCTGGAGCACAACATGCCAGGTGCATCAAGACATAAGGTCTATAAACTCCTCACCCAATAATTCCATTTTCAGAATTTATCCTGGGGCCCAACTGCAAAGAGGAATTAAGATTCGCGTCTCAGCAGATATAAGACTATTGTCTGTGACGGTGTTCAAGCAGTGGAGTTAGTGAAATTCCTATGATGAGATTTTTGCAAATCAACGTTTGATTGTTTGATGCAACTGTTAAAAGTGATACAGGGATATAACTGCTATAGAGTAAAGACATGCATCAGCTATTGTATAGAGGAAGAAGCAGATAACAGAATGGTACATATCTCTTCCCCTTTCTCTGCACATCTATGTACCAGAGTAATGGATTTCTCCAGCCGGCAGTGCAAAGTAAATACCAATAGTAACAACCGGCTGAGCGAATCCCCGTTTTACTACTTACCTGTGGTTGTGTGGCCTCCAGCAGGCAAATCATCCCCTTTGCCTCAATTTCTTCACCTGGGAAATTGTACCTCCTCCCAGAGTTTCCAGGGGTAAGTGAGCAGGTAAAGTTAAATCACTTACAAGAGTAGCTGGTACATAATAACCACGGCTGTTGTTGCAACAGGTTTTATTTTTCTAACTTTCTTCTTTTTCTGAATCTTTCCTTTCTTATTCTAAAGTAAAAAAGGATTCAAGCCAATTTGGGGGCAAAGTATAATTATTGATGACATTCAAGAAAATGACTTTGGCCCTAAGGGTTACAGAATATCTTTCTTGGGTTCATACTTTTTAGACTACTACTGTTGGAAGACTTGGGAAGAATTATGGTGGCCATTTTACCACGTAACCATATTGAGACCTTGATTTGAAGAGGGCTACTTTGAAATTTACCACTGGTAAGTTTTCCTGAAACATGCGCAATTATTAGCTATTGAATTTTAGACTTTCTGTTTTATTTTAATTGAAAGATATTTATTCAAAATATCAAAATTACTTTCAAAAGTTTGGAGGTCTTGGGACACCTGGGTAGCTCAGTCGGTTAAGCATCCAACTTCGGCTCAGGTCATGATCTCACGGTTCGTGGGTTCGAGCCCCGCGTCGGGCTCTGTGCTGACAGCTCAGAGCCTGGAGCCTGTTTTGGATTCTGTGTCTTTTTCTCTCCCTTCCCTTCCCCCACTTGCGCTGTCTCTATCTCTCTCTCTTTCTCAAAAAATGAACATTAAAAGAAATTTTTTTTAAAGTTTGGAGGTCTACCTCATGTGGTTTTGAACTTGATTTAAAATATAATCGAGAATGCTTTATGCACTCTGGTTGGTTTTTAGACAATTCTGTAGCTCCTTTGAGGGTCTTTTTCCTCAAAAAAACAAAGTTTTCATTTTTTTTTTTCAAATTTAGAATAATCCAGTTTCATTCTGATTCAATAGCATACACAGTACCTAGCATAACATACACATATGGAAGATTCTCCTTGATTAGTAAGTGTGTATTTCTAAAGTTACTCATGTCATTTAGCATGGAACTGTTGACAGATTTTTTATTCATATTTTTCTTTTAAAAGTACTATTAAAATTACTATAAAATATAACATTTTATAGAATGTGTTTGATAAAAAGACATGCAAGTCACATTTCAAAACCTCAAGAAATAAATATAAATTGGAACACCTGGGTGGCTCAGTCAGTTGAGTGTCGACTCTTGGTTTCAACTCAGGTCATGATCTCACGGTTCATGGGTTTAAGCCATGTGTCGGTCTCTGTGCTGACAGCTCAGAGCCTGGAGCCTGTTTCAGATTCTATGTCTCCTTCTCTCTTGGCCCCTCCCCTACTCGCACTCTGTCTCTCTCAAAAATAAATAAATATTAAAAAACTTTCAAAGAAGAAATAAATATAAATTATAGAAACTAACATAGAATTGACACAGCTCCATGAGGAAAAAAACCATACTGTTAATCATGAAAAGATTTTTTTGACAAATTTATCCTTCACTTTTCATTTGAGAAAACAGAAATGGAGTGATACCTAAAATTAATGCTTTATTTTCAAAGTAGAGTGAGTTGCATCCAAACCTACCAGCCAGTTGCCTTTGGAGATTTGTTGTGTAGTTGGGAGCAGTCCACACAGCACGTCTAGCTGCCCGGTTTCTTGAGAATTTGGACCAGAAAACACGTAAGGTGCTTTCTGTGGCCATGATATATACACTCCATCTAAAAATGAATGAATGGTAATACTGAGCTGGTAAGAAGAGAAGAAATGCAGTGTGAAAACCTTTCAGAAGATTAAGTATTGTTGTTCACAGTGGAGGTGGCTGCTTCCAGAGCACCCTATGTCTGTATCCCTCCTCCGCAGCCTCAACACACGTACACTCACCGTAACAAAGTTACCCATCTTCCGTCTTCCTTGTTGACTTCAAGTGAACAGCAAGAGAAGGAATTGCATCTTATGTGTTATGACTTTATCATGGTGCCTTGCACATAGTATGCATTTGCTACGTGATACTAAATTCCCGAGGTCTTCCGTGTGAATGCTGAACCCAGGAGGGGGTGTGCTTAGTGAGGCTCCTGGGACATCCTATTCTTCGTCCAACACTGGCACGCCCTCCCCCCTACAGCTCTCGGGACTTACCTTAGCCTTCGAGGCTGGGAGGCCACTGCCAAAGGAAATGGTAACGAATCTTGCTAGAATGCCACATACTCTGTCTCACATCACGCGAAAACCAAGGGTAATAAAGACCGAAAAGGCAGAAGATCAAATTTCCTTTTCTGCATCTTATTTCTCGCATTTCTTGGTTGTTAGTAGGTCTTTCAGAATTGAGTGGAAGAAACCAATTAAAACATTCCCATTTGTGATTAAATTTGTCCTGGCAGAACACACAGCTGATAGCGAAAGGTCAGTGTCCCAGCATTTTATCAGTGCCTTTTATTTTTAATCCTCCTGCACGGACTTTATTTTATCATTTTCAATACCTATTTAAGTAATTCAATCCACTCAATTATTCTTTAACAAATTTTTTATCGACGACCCCTCTCAAGTATGGTACGTGGGCTGCGTGCTATTAGCGTAATGTTGTACAATTAATATCTTCTCGGCATTTCCTTATTCAACAAGTAGTACTGGTAAGGGCCAACCTATCCTTTAAAGGTAAACCTTGTCCAGTTTAACACAAGAATGAAATCACTATAGATCTATTATTTCTCGGAACAGAATATCTCCATTTGCATAAAATATTCTTCCTTTGACAAGTTGCCAGGAAGAAACACCTCATGCCCATTCTTCACAGTGCTCTTTCTACGGCATTAAGAATAGAAGAAATTACCATGGTGGCCTTAAAACTATTATTCTCTCCCCTTGCACCTCCTGGCCCCTCCTGATTTACAATATCGTGCCTCTTTGAGAGCTCTGTCACTGAAATGCCCAGATAATGGACAAAGGGGAGCCTCTTACATAATGTAATTTCACACTAAGGAAACCGGTTCATAGGTTGGAATATTAGGGTCAACCTATAACCCTTAGGTTGGTTGAAAAATAATGGCCAGAGTCAAAATTTAAATAAAATTTAAATCTCAACAACGAAATGATCTATAAGCCTTAAGGACAAGTAGCCTAGTAGACCAAGCACATGCTGAAATACCAAAGGGGAAAAACACAGGTAGAGTGCTACCATGTTAGAAATAATGTGGCCAGGGGCGCCTGGGTGGCTCAGTCGGTTAAGCGTCCGACTTTCGCTCAGGTCATGACCTCGCGGTTCGTGGGTTCAAGCCCTGCGTCGGGCTCTGTGCTGACTGCCAGCTCAGAGCCTGGAGCCTGTTTCAGTCTGTGACTCCCTCTCTCTCTGACCCTCCCCTGCTCACGCTGTCTCTCTCTCTCTCTCTCTCCTAGAAATAAATAAAACATTTTTTTAAAAAAAGAAATAATGTGGCTAGTTAAGAGGCAAATATCTTTCCTTAAATATAAGCATGCAAAGTAATGCTTCTAAACATAAGAGTTATGGCCCATGAGGACATAGGAAAGTTGGCCATTCAGGAATGAAAACATCCTCTACCAATAGGCACGTGTTATATTATTTTTATGTGTTGACTTATATGGGCCACATCGTACCAGACATTTGGTTCAACATGACTGTATGTGTCTATGAGGACATTTCTGAATGAGATTAGCATTTAAACACACACACACACACACACACACACACTATTGGTCCTGTTTCTCTGCAGAGCCCTGACGAGTACAGCAGGGTTTGGTGAGAAAGCTCAGACAGACCAACCTCATGTCTCAGTGGAGAAGAACCACCCCACTCACCTTGGTGTGAGACTTCGTGTTCTGAAAAGAACCAGAACTGGGGTCAGAGCAGCAGAAGAATGATCTGTCGAATTCGTGTGGTCTAAACAGTGGTGGGCATCTGGCTACCACCCACATGACACCCCCAAGGCTTAGACAACTTTAAATCTCCTGTACCTCTGCATTGGTCTGGAAACCTGTCCAGCGGCATTTAAGCCCTTGCCTTTGGCACGTTCGATTCCGATGGGGCTGAACAGAGCACCCACGCCTGGAACGCCTTCCGCCTCTGGCAGGCACGCACCCTCAAGCTCACGCGGACACCTTAATTTTGGAGATTAAAATACTGGGTACACTTGTGCTCTTGGCTTCTTAAAATAAAGTTGTCATTTTCAATCACTCGGCTGTGAGTGACAGCTTTTCAAAAAGGCAAGAAGGGAATTACCAGCCCCAGTTGGTTAGCTTCGGTGTTTCATCACTGGTGCAAGCGGTTCTTGCTTCATGAATGCGCCAAAGGCCTACATGCATATCAGAGAGCTTGAAATTCCAGCCCTTGTACATCCTTGATTGGCCATAGAATGTGGGCAAGTCAGACAAGCTGTCTAACTCATGGAATTTTTTTTTTAATGTTTATTTATTTTTGAGAGGAAGAGAGATAGTGTGAGCAGGGGAGGGGCAGAGGGAGAGGGAGATGCAGAATCTGATGAAGGCTACAGACCCTGAACTGTCAGCACAGAGCTCGAAGCGGGGCTGGAACCCACAAACTGCAAGATCATGATCTGAGCTGAAGTCAGGTGCTCAACTCACTGAGCCCCTCACCCCTAACCCATAGATTAGATTATTAATCCCTAAGACGAGAAGGTATTGGTTTCCTGGAATTAACTGTAACAAAGTCCCATAAATGTGGGTACCTTAAACAACAGATTCATCCCCTCACTTCTAGAAGCCAGAGTCCAGGGACCAGACACTGGCATTATTGGCTCCTGCCAGATGTGCTGAAGGTAAATCTGTTCCAGGATGCTCTCCCAGCCGCTGGCGGTGCCTGCAATCCTTGGTGTCCCTTGGTTTATAGATGTACCACTGCAGCCTCTGCCTTCGTGACATCTCATGGGTGTCTTCCCCCGGGGTCTCTGTGTTTGTATTTTTCCTCCCTTCTTATAAGGACACCAGCCATGTCAGGGCAGGGCCTATCTTAACCTAGTATGAACCCAAATGAAGTAATTATATCAATTATATTATATGATGATCTGTTTCCAAATAGGATCATAGTCGGAGGTTCCAGGAGTTAAGACTGCAACCATTTTTAGGGGACCCAATTCAACCCAGAGCAGGGATAGCCACTCCACTTTCTCAGTGGACTGGGGAGCATTGGATGCCCAGCAGTGGCTCCTTGGGGGACAGGCGTTGGTGTTATAAATGGTATTCTCTGTACCTAAAGTCTTACAGTGGATTATTAGCTATGGGACACCAATTTCTGGTTTCTAAATCAGCTTGCTGGGCTGCACAGGTCTGTCGCTCTGACACGAGTAGGCTTCTCACAGGGGCCACGTCACCGTGGCCCCTGGGAGAATCATCTTCCCGAGTACAGACAGAGGAAGACGATGGCTGTTCTGCACATGCCAGCAGCGTTGCTACCCTCCACGTGCATTATGAGAAACATCACCTCCACATAAGTGATGCATCTTCCAAACACACCTGTGAGGAAGACACCGTAGTGGTGGCTCCTTCGTGGAGAGGCTCACGGGACATGTACCACCGCGTGGAGGGAGAGTGCTTACTACTGCCTGACACGGGGCATGTTTGTATTTGCTGTTGTTTGTGGTTTTTCTTCCCAACAGACTGTAACCCACGAGACCAGGGACTTTTCTCTGTGTGGCTCACTGCTCAGCCCTCGCACCTGCCACAGGATGAATAAATCAAGAACAAATATTAAGAATGGAACTCCCCTGTCACCCAGCAATAGCACTGCTAGGAATTTACCCAAGGGACACAGGAGTGCTGATGCATAGGGGCACATATACCCCAATGTTCATAACAGCACTCTCACCAGTAGCCAGAACATGGAAGGAGCCTAAGTGTCCATCAACTGACAAATGGATCAAGAAGATGTGGTTTATCTATACAATGGAATACTACATGGCAACGAGAAAGAATAAAATCTGGCCATGTGTAACAATGTGGATGGAACTTGAGGGTGTTATGCTGAGCGAAATAAGTCAGGCAGAGAAAGACAGATACCATGTGTTTTCACTCATATGTGGGATAGGAGAAACTTAATGGAGGACCATGGGGGAGGGGAAGGGGAGAAAATAGTTGGGGAGAGTGAGGGAAGCAAACCACGAGAGACTGTTGAATGCTGAGAACAAACTGAGGGCTGATGGGGGTGGGGGAAAGGGGAAGGGGGGAGATGGGCATGGAGGAGGCACTTGTGGGGGTGAGCACTGGGTGTTATATGGAAACCAACTTGACAATAAACTATAATAAAAATAAATAAATAAAGGGAAAAATACAGTACAAAAAATAAATGAACAAATAGATCTAAGGAAGGACAGGTGAGAAATAAACTAAGTGAGTTGCCTTGTGTGTGGCACATCTAGGATTCTGATCTGAGTGTTTCTGACGCTGGAGCCCACGGCCCCCGAACTGCCCTGCTGTCGTGCATCGTCGTGCAGATGTGTCCCCAGTCAACCCGGCCCCAGCCTTCAGGGTCTGGGAACAGAGAAGAGGGCTCCCAGGTTGGACAAGGCCTTAAGACTCAGCTTTCCCTGAGTCCAGGGGGGAAAAAGAGCCTGATTGCGATAGCTGATATTTTCTATTCAAATGCTTTGCGCAACATCAAAAAACACACATATGATCTAACATCAGAGTTGGAAAAGAAATGCGAGAGGATTTTAGTCCAAAATGCTCATTTAGCTGATGCCACGTGTGGTCCTTCCTCCCAGCTGCTTGCAACACAGATGAACAGTTGATGAACACATTAGTTCATATTTTCTTGTTCTGGGATGTGCAAGACTTTTTTTTTTTTTTTTTTTTTTTTTTTTAAAAAAATAAAAGAANAGAGAACTCTGCACTGAAAGTCTGTCTGCTTTTCTTTGCATTTCGCAGCTCAGCTATCACCAATAAAACACTGGGTGATTTCTTAGTCCTTTGGTCCAGGAGAACCTATGTCAAATAGCTTGATTTCTTTTCATTATTTTTAGGTTTGGGAACTATGGAACTTTGTTACTTCATTGGCCAACTTATCACTTGGCAAATATTAGGAACAAGTCTGCGTAAACATCTGCCTTTGCCAGCGATGCGCCTGCTTTAACGGATTGTGGTGGGTAAGGAGGCAGCAATTCTGTGGGTGGAGGCTCAGACCCTGAGGTTGGGTTGGGAACAGACTTCCAGTCGTGTAGAGGGCCCTAGAAACTGTTGGAACCCTGCCTCCCTAAGAAGAGAAGAATCTCAGTCTGTCAAAACCACAGCCAAGTGCAGCGGACGTTCCTCCTCTCCTGAGTAGCAGCCAGCGATTTAGGCAGCACGGCGGCGGGCACATCCTGCATTTACTACTAGATGCTCCCTGTGTCGGGGAAGGAAGAATGAAGGAAAACTCGCCCACCTGCTGTATGTGAACCAAATGCGCGCCAAGGGCACCCTTTGGGAGGCCTGCATTGGCTCCTGTAAAATTCCCTAAGGAAGAGGAGTGGGGAATGCTGACCCCTGAGGCCTGGGCCAGGCGCGGGTCCCCGCTGTGTGATGCTAGGGATTCTGGATGAGGCCTGCGCTGTGGGCACCAGCCTGGAAGGCCAGTCAGGCCATACGGTGGGGCCAGATCTGTTGTTAGAAACATTTAGATTCTATATTGAATCTGGAGCTCTCCCACCCCTGCCGTCGCCTGGTGCACGCCGAGAAGGGGAACTTCCAACAGACGGGAGGGTGGGCCGGTCCCTTTTAAAAATCTGGCCGGCTTGGCCCGAAGCGCCTGGCAAGCAGAGCGGCTCCTAGGAGCGGGGCGCAGCCTGCGTCCGTCCACACTGCCTTCTGCCGGCAAGTCAGCGGCCTCCGCGGGAGCTGCTGCGCGCAGCGCAGGCCGCGCCCGGCACCCAGGCGGAGCCGCCGCCTGGCGCGGGAGTTAGATTACCTGCTAACCACCTGAAATGCTCCTGGGGGAGACGGGGTCCCCTGTCTCGTGTCCAGGGACTGGGGGGGGAGGGGACAGGAGAGGGGATGGGAGTGAGTGTGGAGCCACAGCACCAGGGCCTGCTTTTCCCAGCAGCCAGCGCAGGGCTGCCAAGGGCTCCTGGCCGGGCTCCTGGGGGTGGGGGGAGGGACCCGCCTCGGTCACCATGGCAACTAGTCTCCCTGGTTACCTCCAGGGGCCAGTCCCTGCAAAAGCAGCCACATGGGCACAGGCTCAGGCACCTCCTCGCAGAGCCCCTGCCCGGGAATCGAGGCCCAGCCGTGTCCGGAAGGACCGTGAGGAGCCAGGGTCAAGTCCCCCCACGTGGGGCTGCTGTGTAGGGGAATGAGGAGGCCTCCCCACAGGCTCCGCTGGGGCCCGGGAGGACCCGCCTTTCCAGCACTGGGGCCGCGTGCACCTGAACTGGGACAATCAGACCCGCTTCCGGTGGGGCCGCAGCAGAGGGGCACCTGCCTGAGCAGACGGACGGACGGACAGACCGACCCAGGCCTTCAGCCTCTGCCTGTCCCGCCTCCTCTCCCCCTGGAGCCCCGTCCTCTCTCTCTGGGTCTCTGTCTCCCTGTCTGTCTCTCTCTGGGTCTCTGTCTCCCTGTCCATCTCTCTCTGGGTCTCTGTCTCCCTGTCCGTCTCTCTCTGGGTCTCTGTCTCCCTGTCCATCTCTCTATGAGTCTCTGTCTCCCTGTCTGTCTCTGTCCTGCTGCCTTTTCCCCTCTGGCCCCCTCTCCCCTCCCTGCCACTGAGTCCCTCCCTCCAAGCCCTCCCTCTCCCTCCCGCCCTCTCTCCTCCCNTCCCATCAGGCTCAGCCTCAGTTTCCCCTCCGTGTAATTTCTGAAGGAGCCAGGGAACCAGTACTCGAAGATTCAAGAAGGATCGTTTCACTGTCTTCATCTTTGCCGGTGTGTTTCCTGTTATCAAAGCAGAAGAGGAAAGCGAAGCCAGCCGTACCTGCTTGCCCCGGGGTCAGGATCACTGCGCGCTCTCCTGTGGAGGACTTCTCATGTGCCCTCGGACACACGTGCTGGACGCTTGGTCCGCTGGGCCACCTGCGTGGGGAGGTCCTGTGTCTGTAGCAGGTGGGAGAGCAGATTGCCCACGGAATGCAAATGCTTAGAGATTCCTATTCCACCCATGGTATCAGGGAGACTTTCTAAACATAGAGTCGCACTCGGGTTAGTATCTCTTCCTCCTTAGGTAAAGCCTTCCTGCCATTGGCATGATCACAAAGGACAGCTCTGGGGGTCACTTCCTTGCCGGAAGGAAACTTCCTTAACGCTAATGGGAAGATCATCTGGGACATTCGCTCCATCACCATGAACCTCCTAACTGCCCAACTCACCCACAGGACACCCCTCCCTGGGGTCCGGGTGATGGAGTCTTGGTGGTCCTTGAAATGGTGGCCGGGGAGACCATACCCCCCCCCCCACACCCCTGCAGACAGCCAGGGGAGCTCCAGGCTAAGGGCCACACAGGCTGATTTTGGCGCAGTGCACAACAGTTCTGCAGGGAGAGAGAGGAGCTTGTGAATCACAAGGTTTTTACTCCAGGTTCACTTCAAAGGTGTCCAAGGGACACAGCAGATGACAAACATACCTTTTGGGAAGCTAAGGAAGTGACGTCAAATTGTGCCATTTTGTAGCCTTTAAAGACTTAGGAAGAGCTTTGAATGTGTCTCAAGGGCCAAATCCTCTGGTTCAGCAAAGTCAAAATACTGAGAATTAGCCTGCTTCTATATATAACTCCGAAACCTCCCACACATCCTTTTCACAGAAGTGCAATGACGATTAATCATTAATGTTTATAAAAAGATCCGAAGAAAGATACCATTACCCACAAATGCTAAATATTATTAAGGTTTTGGATAACAATATCAAGAGAAATATAAAATACAAAATTAAAAAGCCATGCATTTACTACCTATATTAGTGATAACCTTCTGGGCTACACGTGTGTTGGATAGTGAAAGCACCAGGTTCTTGGGTGTTTCTTGGGGGTCATCTGAACAGCTGACATGATTGAGTTTATAAGATCATTCAAGGCTCCCTATTACCCTGGGATATTAAATTACACAGGCAGAGGAGACTTCCCGGGTATCTCTGAGATGGTCTCATAAGCCATTAATAAAACGGACCAGTATATGACATTCACAAACCGAACATCTCACACCAGAAAACTCAGCTTTCTTTACACTTGTACTACTTTTTACATGCTAAGACCTCAAATCAATGCACGGGACTTAGTAAAATGAACTTCCATTGAATGCAGTGTAAGCAAATGGACAGTTCATGAATTTTCTCATTGTTCTTCCTTTTGTAGAACATAAGCTCCAGTATTTTATCGGGTTTCATGGCCAATTTTTTTTATCAAACAAAGGGTAATAAACGGGTAGGTATTACTATAGAATTTATTAGAAACATGATCATAGACTTTATTAAATCCAAACAGATCACCCCAAATCGAAGTGAGCTTACAGCTTGCCAAGTTACCTGTGGTAAAGCCTCTCATCTCTCCTATGTCTGTTATTATTCCTATTTTACTGATAAAGAGCCACTTGTCACAGTCACCCAGGGCTGTCTCTTGCACTCAAGGGACAGGTACCAAAGTTAGTGACTCACAGGGAACAAATTCCTGGAACAGTTGCAAAGAAAAATCATGAGGAAACAGACGTGAAGAAAGAGGAGTTCACCTGCAGACCCGTATGTATGCACAGAGGTACAGCTTCCAGTTCAAACTCAGAAGGTTGTTTCGTGTGTTTTTAGCCACACTCACGTGCACAAAATAGAGAACCCAGCCATGAAACACCACACGTGTATGCAGCAGAGGTCTAGACGGTATCTCCTTACATGAGGGCAGAACAAGTCACGTGGGCCCCCAGAAAGCAGTGACAGGGCGTCGCTGGCTGACTGGCATGGATTTGGAATCAGATGCACTCCTGGGGCCCATATCCAGGGAAGCAAAAACCAGCACAGAGAACAGTGGTCTTCAGTCTTCTAAACAGACCCATTGAAAGAAAGGATATGTCCCCTAAGAGCTCACCACCCTAATTAAGATTTCTTGAACCTGATCAAAATGTTAATTACTTTGCACAAAATCAGCAAACATATAGGTATCACATCCTGGGAATGTTTCTTTCAATGGCCATCCTGGGAAGATAGAAATGAAAATAGCGTATCGTTAAGTAGATTATACATCGTGCTTCCCCCCTTGTTCTCATGGGTATTGAATCCTTACTGACCATTTTGTTTTTCTTTACAGTCAGGCAGGTAGCATATTATATTGCCAATTACTAATATTTATTGAATACCTACTCTCATCAGGCACTTTACCTTTGCTCCTCGATTTAATCTGTCAATAAAATTACCAGATAGATTTTAGTATTTGCATTTCATGTGAACTTACACTCAGAGAGGTCAAAAGTTTGCTCTAAGTTACACAGCTAATGATCGACGAACCTCCAGTCAAATTCAAGTTGGTCTGAGGACCCCACACTGTTCTCCCCATACCAAACCCACCTCGTAATAAAAGAAGACAAATAAGACAGTTCTGCTACCTCAAAATCTGCCATGAAATACCTTGGAGACCTAGCTTCCTTTCACCATGAAAACAGAATTCCATTTGTTTCTACCTAATTTCACATTGCTGTACTAGTCTTAATCTACATTTCTCACCCGAGGGTGTTTGTATGTATGAGCGGGATTGCTCATGGATTACGTGCTACCTTGACTGAGCCCTAGAAATACACGGCAATGTGCTCAAGGAAATCACTTTTGAAACTCTTTTAATGGGGACCCTGGGTGGCTCAGTGGGTTATGCGTCCAACTTCGGCTCAGGTCATGATCTCAAGGTTGGTGGGTTCGAGCCCCGCATCAGGCACAGAGCCTGAAGCCTGTTTCAGATTCTGTGTCTCCATCTCTCTCTGACCCTCCCTTGTTCACGCTGTCTCTCTCTCTCTCTTAGAAATAAATAAAACATTAAAAAATTTAAAAAAAGAAACTCTTTTAATGGATTTCAATGAATATTAATCCAGAAGCAATCATCTGCTCTAAGCCAGAGCTGGGAATGTCCTTGGGGAGTGTCCAAAGATGACATTTCTGGAGCCTGAAGGGCATAAGTGAAACATCTCCCCGTGCTTACCGATACTCGGAAGGACATTCTGCTCGTCTTCTCTCCGGCGTTGAGGGCTGACAGCAACCTTCAGTGTAAGCCTGGATTCGCCCTCGAGCAGACCACACGGCCCCGAGGGGTGTCCACGAAGAATCCTGGTGCTGAGCAGAAGGCAGGTGCAAGCCCAGATGCATCTCCTCCAGAAACAGCCACAGGCAGATATTTCCTTCCTGTCGGTGGATACTCACGGAATTAATAAACACACAACAGTTGTCTGAGAAACTGAAGTCGCCGTACCGCTGTTCTGTGAACTGGATTCACCAGCCTCCCAGGCGGTCCTTTGGGCCTCACTTACTCTCGTTTTATACACGGTTCCAGCCAGCTTTAGGATTTGGTTTTCTCATCTGAGGGAAGAGGGTGTGTTTTCATTGACAAGCGTGCAGCCATCAGTGCGCAGGGAACTTGAAAACGGGGCAACGAGAACAGATAGGGAAGAGATATGGGGAGCGCCTGCGTTCCGGAAGCACAGGGACAAGCGATTGGGTGCCTCCCCTCCACCTGAGAACCAGCACCCCGAAGTGGAGCCCGTCTGCAAGGGTTACAGCGGGTTCCCTCATCTGTTTTAAGAGGAGGAAAGAGTGCAGTATTTGGGGGGGGGTGCTAAAAAAAAGTGCCAGCCCCCAGAATGACATCTGTGTTGCTGGAAAATAACTGGGGAGTCCCTCATTCTACAGGCAGAGGCCGGGCGGGTTCCCTCCTGTGTTCTGTCCACTCACCTGCTCACCTGCTCATCTGACCCCGGTCTGCCCGGCGCTCTCTTTAGGAGGCTGAACCCAATCCGCACTGGACTTCAAACATGTCTGCTCACCGAGGCTCAGGTTGTGATGTGCTGCAGGCCCTCTCTAACGCTCCGTATGCACTATTTACGTGGGGGAGAAAGGATCACTTCCTTCTCCCATGAAAATACTAGAAGGGAGCATCAAATTACGTATTTATGTTTGGCAAAACCTGAATCATTTATTCGGTTGCTGCTCCTCACATGACACTGGAGAATCATAATAGAGCACTTACCCGGCTCCATAGGCCTGGCATCACGCTACACATGCACTCATTTCACCTCAGTTAAAAGTCACAGCAACTCTCAAAGATTGAGACTATCACCCCCATTTTACAAATGAGGAGACTGAGGCCAGTAGATTTATGTAATTGCCCAAGGTCACACATCTAGTAGAAAAATCCAGAAAGATAAGCTGAGGTTATTTTTCTCATGGTCCCATAGCTGGCAGTGTTGAGAATGCCCTAAAGCCTTCCTAGGCCTGGCGCTGGACGTGTGGTCTGGCCAGAGCGCCCAGGGCCCGGCCGCTGTCAGCCGGGGAAGCCACTCCGCTGACCATATTTGGGGAGGAGGGGAGTTCCTCACCTTAGGTCACATGGACAAATACTGTTTTAATTTCAACACTGTCCCTCCATGGCCTGTGGCAGAGGGATTTCAGAAGGAGGGGACTCTTGGGGGAAAACACAAGGGAGGTGAGAATGGATTTTCCAGAGGGGCCAGGCCTGGGAGAGATTAGGGAGGTCAAAGAACGGTCCCGACGGCTTGACTGTGGGCCGGGGAGCTGGGAGGGAAGCTGCTGGTCAAGAGAAAAAGGAGGAGCCCAGGATGGTGGCGACATGGCATGACTGGGGGCTGGGGCAGGTGTGGTTGAGAGGGTCAGAGAATGCATGAGGAGGAGCAGGTTTGGAGGAAGGGCGAGCAAAGCCTGATCCAGAAATCAGGGTAAGAAATGAAGGTTCTGGAGGTACCACAGGTGTGGAAGAGGCTTCCTTAACTTTCTAAGCCCTAAGGCTCATGCACAGCCCCCCGTGATTGCATATCAGGCAGTAGCCATTTTCATCTCCAGAGAGCCGCTGGCTAAGCGTTCGCTAGCACCACCGCACTCACATCCCTCAGCATCAGGATTTTCCCTGATTTCCCCCAGATGCTGACTCTGAAAGGAAAGGGATAAAGTGGAGTCCTGCGGGAAATTCAGGAAGTAGTGTCTGAGTTAAATGGAAAGAGGCATCAGATTTTGGGAAGCAGAGGTGGTGGGCATGGCGTAGCCCTGTCCCCTCTCTCCACTGCCCCCCGGGGGAATCCTCTACACTGGGCTTCCCTCAGAACCTGGAACACGCTGAGTGAACATGCTAAAACGTCTTCCTCTCCTGAACAGCTTTCCAGCCCTTGTCTGGATGGCCCCGGATGCACTCTGTCTTTTTCTCATGGAAACAAGTCATTTCCTTTTACCACCTTTATCACGGCCTGTGGGACTGCCCATCAATTCATTTGTTCCTTGTTTATCTTTGGTCTCAGTCTCTAGTGTGGCCTCCCTGTGGGAGCGAGGATGATGATTTTGACTCTCATAACTCTATTCCTGGTCCCTAACCCACAGCCTGGAACAGGTGGGCCCTCAGGAAATATGTGATAACTATTTGTTTCCTGACTATGTGGAGTTCATGATGAAGTGAGGAGAGACATCACTTACAGACGGACAGCGGTGAGCTCTCTGACTAAAGGTCTCTGCGAGGCTGGAGGAGCAGATGATTTCACTAGAAGCCGGCCGGGGTCTCATCCAGGAAGGCAGGACTTGGACTTTCATTCGCCTGTGACAAGTGTGCAGCCATCCATAGATTTGAACCCAGAGCAAGGTTGCCTTGTTCGTACTTAGCACTCGAACAGCCTCCTTGACACCGTGAGGCATCTAATGGCCGGTGGCTACCTGGTGCTACAATTCACCTGCGGCGGGTCCTCCAAACCAGAGACCAACTCGTCGTATTAAATAATGTGTGAAAATGACATTCAATTAGAACTTAGAAAATAAAACAAAATATGAGAATAAATGTATTTTGTCTTCCCTGTAACGATAATCCAGTTATAATTATAGCTTAAAAATATGGTTCCTAGAATAAAAATAATGGAGTTTTTTTGTGTGTGGTAAAATTTTCTGACATATTTTTAGGATAGGTTGCTGTAGATCCTTTCCTTCACGTTTACTTTTGCAGCGTAGTCACAAAAATCATCACACTTGCAAATAAATATTTTAGGTCTTCCTAATTTTTCCCGAGGGTCTCTCTCAGGCAATCATTTGATCTCTGTGTAATTTTCTTCAGAAGACCCTGTCATGCTTCCAGAGTGTTTTGAGGGTGACATTAACAATTGTCTGTTAATGGCCAAATCTTCTATGTAAATGTCTTCGTGTGAGATTTCAGCAATTCTCCAACATCACGCCTTCCGATTTCTAGAAGTTGTCTGTGTTTTACAATGTGTACGATTTTTCTTTACAATTCAGTCGTGCTTTCTTGGTGATGTGTCATCTGAGTCTCCATCTCCAGCTGAGCAAGTCGCCCTTGTTGACTCAATGGAAGTGAGTACACCATGGCATTCAACAGTGGCAGCTAATCTATACACTGTCAGTTCTTTAATGAAGATCTGACTGCCTTGGTGACCGAAGCTTCTCTGCGCAGCCTCGCGCCTCTGAGGACAGGACGGCTGGATGTGGACAGTGGCCATCCTCCTCCTGGGCCCCAGGCCAGCAGCATCCTTCATGCTTCCACGTTCTGTGCTTTCCTATACGCTTCTGAGTCTTCCACCAGTCCGCATCTGAAATGCTCAACTCCATTTCTCACATGTTATTTCTTCCATAGAGCGCTTCCTACCCTTGTTCATCAGCTTTGTATCCACATTCTTCCCACTTACTTTTCTTACTCTCCTTTTAACTGGAATATAGAATCAAATATGAGGGCTTTCATGTGGTATAAAAGAAGCTGTGTTTGTTCCATGTGGCTGACCTTTTCAATGCCTGTCTGATACCCGATACGCAAGGAAAAAGATAAATCTGCTTACAGATCCTCCAAAGAGGACCACTCCTTGCCTTTGCATCTGCACTTTATAAACTAGCATAGCTCGTGTGTTCACAGACCGTACGGACACACGGGTGCACTACTTTTGCTTGACTAATCCATACATCGCTTCATTTGATGAGTGTCTCTCCCATTATCATCTGGCTGGATCCCCACACGTGTATTGCCTCAGTTCCACTGAAATGGATTATAATTATCTGCTGCATGTTAGTTTCCCCAACTAGACTTTAAGTTCCTTGGGGCTGAATAGGGATCATACTTCTCCTTCAATCTCAGATGTCTAGCAGAGTGTGATGTATAGTGAGTGTTTACTAAGAATTCGTTAAAGTAATGGATATGTATGAACTTTTTGTTATAACTGTGGTGTCATGATTATATTAAGTTACTCCTAAAGGGCCCAACTGAGACATAGCTCAGTGATCAATATCTCCTGGTAGAAAAGACCCACGTAGGATGTGCTGCATTCTTGACCTTAGTCTTCATCCTCCCTGTCCTGGCTGATAACCCCAGGCAGATCACTTACCCACGAGCACCCCCATCATCTAGAATGTGAGAGGCTTGGACTGGTTGCCCTCGGGAACTCCTACAGCTCAGTAATTCCAGGAATCACTGGATTATATGTAATTTACTGATCAAAAATCCCTTTTAATGACTTCACAAATAGTCGCTTATCCATAAAGTCATATGGTTTTGTATTTTACATTTCCTGGGAGTAATCTGCAAATATATCAACCTCCTTCTAGGTTGGTATTTAATTCAGTAGTCTTTTATCTCACTGGTGACTAGAACCATCATCTTGCAGTGAATATTTTGAGATGCTTAAGGGCAGTTATTTGTTTTGGGCAAACTGGGCCCTGGGTCCCTATCTTTTCAAATAGAACCCTTAACCAATTTTTGTCAGTTTAATCTCCTGAAATGGTCAAGTGAGATTACAATGTAGATGCCATGGGTCCTCGCTCCAAGAAGGGAAAACTAAAGCACAACATTTTCAAGGCAGAGATAGCAGAGAATAGAACATGCTTTCTGCGGCCATCAGGGAAGACCACTTCACTTGTCATTGTTCAAAGATACTCAGAGGAACAAACTCTTATATTTATGTGCATATATTTACAACATGAAACTACCAAAGATGAAACCGCTAACGTTGTTTATCTTGTATAGATACAGCCTTGGTGTATGTTATGAAAAGTTCTTACCTTGAAGCGACAGTACTTTGAGGAAGGAAAAGCCAGTTTTGTGCTAACATCTGAGAATAGCAGCGTTTGGCGTTTCATGTTGTATAAATTCATAATCATTATTTGGTACAAAGCATAATTTCCAGGACGTTAAATCTGCAAGTGAGAAATCTGGCATTGTAAGAGAAGCAACACCAAGAGCAAGAAATTTGGCTGCCACAGGAGATTTTAGAGCAGGTAGGAAGATGTGCTGGGTGATGTACAGTCATCCCCTCGCATAGAGGGCCAGAGACGAGGCTGAAAAGGTCAGAGGTTTGGCTGATTCCAATACATGATTAGCCAGGACAATGACGGCTGAAGAGTTAAATTTAGACCAAGAGACAGATGCTCACATCCTGAAAGAAAACCGTACATGGGGAAGGCTTTTCTGAAGATAGTGCCAAGCCCTTTGATTGATGAACAGAAACAGCAAAACCTTGACATTTGTTCTGATCTTTCAGACAGAGCTGGATAAAATAATGCTTTATGAAGAAAAGAGTAACCAGGAATGAACCAGAGAGCAAAAGAACTTAGACTCAAGAGATGAGACTCTTCAGAGGAAACATCCACATCCCCAATGCTCTCCCAAACAGAGTAAAATAGTATTAAAATTGTCTTTTGCTTCATCAGTGTGTGTTTGTTGAGCGCACACTAGGTACAGAACCATGGTGAGCATAGCGGAGGTTATGACTCTGTAGAAGACATTGCCCTTCAGCTGTTTCTAATATAATGAAGAAAAGTAAGGCAAGCATGAGAATCATGACAAAACATCATGTGAGGCATGGAGAGCTAACGACCTAGCAGCAGCACAACCTCCTGCCTTTGTGAGATGCCTACAGCTCTTTGTAGAGCAAAGACCAATGTGTTTCTCTTACGTGGGCAGTATGCTCAGTTTACCTTTCAAAGTAAAATAGCACATCCATGTATTTTGAAGACACTGTGGTGTGAATGTCTGAATTATGCAAAAGGAGGACCCCAGGCTGAGTATCTTCACCATGCAGTTGCTTCCCATTAAATCAATCGGTATGACCTGTTGCGTTCATATGGTGGACCACATAGATGTCAAACAAAAATTCAAACGCCCTTTGAGAGGAAGAACATTTCCTGCTGCTGAGAAGAGTCAGGATGTGATGCAGGCTGTGAAGGAGCTCCCAACAGTGAGTCCATCCCTGTGTTTCCAAATGACATCTCTGGATCAGATGGTGCCCATCTCATCATTTGAAGATTTGAAACGATTATGAAATCCATCTCATCATGTAAGATCTTACGTTTTACGCATTGATTCGTTAAAAAGGCCCGCCCACATGTTGAGTTCCCAAAGCGTGCCTGGCATTCTGGTGGAGCTAGGTCTATGGGTCCGTCAAGGCTAAAGTTTACAGACTGCTTAATTTTCATCAACAGTCAGCAAATTAGTGGATTCTATGTTGACACTTACACTTGAACCTAAAGGCTTATTTATTTTACTATCCACATTAAGGGAACATTATAGAGAGCTTTTAAAACGAAAACAAGTAGCTTTGGGGACAAGGGAATAGAAAGAATCCCAATTTATCATTTGGTCAGGTTCTACAAGCACTGCATCATGAACCGGTAGCACCCAATCAGGGTGGCTATGATACTCTAAATAAATACACTCTTATGCTTAATTGACTTTGATGGAAATCTTCTAGTTTCCTGATTGTCTGTGGACCTTACCCCGTCTGTGTGTGATGATGGCTGTATGTGTTTGTGACAAACATGAAGGGTATCTTAGATACTAACAGGAAAATGAATACGTTTTACTGTATGCCACAAAGAGGGGGAGTTCATCTGATCCTCATTCTAAATCAGACAAGAGCATCACTAAGGATAACATTCCTGCATCTAGTCTATATATGTATTTAGAGATTTTCATAAAACCAGAATGCTTCAAATATGTCGTCATATGAATTAAAAATGACTAGATGTAGCCAAGAGGAAATCAAAAGTGAGGAAATAAAGGAGCAACCATATAATTTACTGTGCTAGATACTTTCAAATAAACTGATATTAATGCTATCGTAGCGGTGATGAGAAGCAGCTAGTCAAGTATCTGATTTATGATTTGTGAAGGATATTCTCATTATCCTCTGTTTAAATGAATACTTGAGGGGCAAATGACTTTGGGGGAAAAAACGCACTTATATTTTAAAATCTCAGCAAACTAGTAACCTACCTGGCATTCTCGATAAATACTTTCTCTTCTGTCAGGCATTACCATTAGCTATGATACCAATATTAAAGGTTTTTGCTTCTTTGTCTTCAAGAAACTAGCTGTGGTAATTTTGATACCAAAAAAAAAAAAAAAAGAAAGAAAGAAAGATAGATAGAAGGAAGGAAGGAAGGAGGGAAGGAAGGGAAGGAAGGAAAGAGAAAGAAAGAAAGAAAAACAAAAACAAAGACAAGTTGCTTTGGAATGTGTTACAATATAGCTTAAACATACACAGATATAAGTTTATAAAATCTACACTCTGAGATGGCCTCTGGAAGTTATTTTTGTTAATCACCCTGCATCCCAGGTTGCCTTAGATATTTGCACTTATATTTTTTAAGGTAAATTGAAGAAAATTTGACTTACATAGAGATGAAAACTCTCATCCTCATTAAATGGCTCTAAGGATCCTAAAATGCTGAACTTCAGCAAAATGACTCATACCAGCTATCCATCAAACATTTATTTTGGTTAAGGTAGTAATGAAGAGGTCTTTGGGGTTTCCCCCCCTATGCTGGGAACCACCATTCCATGGTTGCAATGAGTTATTTAAACAAAACTGCCAACCAAAATTCCAATAGTTCAATCATGGAATATTGTGAGGTATTTTAAATTAATGACATTGGTGAATCCAAACGGAAAGGACATTTCTGTAAATTCAGTGTCCAATGCAGACAATGCCTGTATTTTTGCCCCAACTAATTTCTTGGTGGTATTTATGGGGAGTGAATGGGACTTGGGGTATGATATGACTATAGTTGCATTATTTTAAGCCATCCATATCAGATGGCTGCGAAAGATGGTAAATAGAGGAGGAAAATGTATAAAAAGAAACAAAGAGAAAAATTTTGCAACACCATGTTGACTGAAGGACATATAGAATTTAAATTATGTTCCCTTATGCCATCTTGGAACCTATGCACTCAAATATAGATGACATATAGATCTGGATGAAAACTAATATATTTTCAGACCAATACAAAGGATTTCTTTTTGTCTAAATGAAAATAAAAATGAGGCTTGCAAAACCTCCCTGTAAAATTCCACCACTGAGATCCTTCACGTGTCGTGAGAAGGTAGAAGGGTCATAGATTGTGCCCTGAAAATTCTGACAATCATTGTCGTAAGGGGAGGAATCTGACAAATTATTATTGTACCATCTGTTCAGTTTCCTGTAAGCTTAATTCTACCCTCTGTTTACAGAAAATATGTGTTTATAACATCGAGAGGGGGGAAAAGCCACCTCCTTTCAGGCTCCTGCAAGATTGGCTGGTAGGAAGAAACAAATTTCTCTAGCCGTTATAAGCTCCTGAAGTCTCTTGACAGACTTTGGAGAATGCAACCGACAGTGTTTTCTGCAAAGCAGATTTACTTTGTATTCATTATCATTCGTAACTCTATCTAAACCATCTCTTCATTGTAATAGGTGATAAATGGGTCTGTAACTACTGGAAGCTTCAGGATAACAGTATATAAGGTAGGGATTCTATACTGTAATATAGAGAATGCTCTTTTTTGCTGAATCAACATATCTGTTGACAGCACCCACATATTTTTACCCACATTTACCCATTTGGAACAGCACCATCTTCCATTCAGGGAGACAGCTTCTCATGCAAGCTGCTAGGTATCTGCTCTATCTGAAGCTCTATGGAGTTCACTTTTCTCCACGCTGCCTGCCAGCCACCTGCGAAGCCACTCCCCTTTTCCATCGGTACAAATATGCAGTGAGGCTTACAATAAGGTACATTGGGCTGCGTGGCAGTAATTCATGGGGAGATATAAGATTAAACGATATAAATAAAGAGCCAGAAATCATGATTAACATTTAGAAGCATCAGCAAATTTCAGACGAGGTAAGCCAATGCCTGTAATTTAATGACCGTTTAAAATACATTAGAAATACCTAGTTTCATCTTGGGGTAATTTGTTGGACATTTGATACTTGAGTCTCTTGGAGGAAATCTAAATAAGTTATTATAAAATAGGATCAACAGGAATCAACGGTGATATAATCATAGCTAGCCCAATTGTGTGCATGCTTGTAAAACACCTTCAAGTTCATCGAGAAGACAAGTTTCTACTTTAATATGTATATTGCTTTGGGAACGGCTATAAAAAATGAATAGCCTTTCGCATGCTTCTAAATCATATTAACTTTAATCCATGGACACATAATGAAGAAACACTAATTATGTGTCTTTGTGAATTGTTTCCACTGATAAAACAATACTTTGAAAATAAGCTAACTTCTTCAGAGTAGCTTTTTCATAAAATCCCATCTTTCCACCGGGAAGATATTCTGTTGGTTCTCGGTGTCAGCCTGTCTTGCTTCTGCCCTTTACATGAATGAAGCCATTTGGGCAATGGTATTGAACCAAAAAACCTGAGCTGCTTTCTTCCCTACTTGCATCTCTGCTCTTTCTAAGACAACAATTACTATAACTTTTTTTTTTTTTTGAGTAGCTATAGGATTCCATGAATGAAAAGAATCCTGAGAGATATGGAGTCCATATCTAAGGGTAAATCTGGGAGGATATTACATAATTGTATCTTCACTTCCCTCTTCTGAGAGTGAGGGAATTACTCTTAAAGTCACATCTAAGCCTTTCTCATACATCTTTCATTAATATGATGTTTAATTTATACACTCATGAATTAAGTAAAATACATCAGACAACAAATTTTGAAATTTTAAAATCACCGCTGAAGAGAGAAGAGAGCTGATAGTTTTGAAGGCCCATTAAAATGCCAAGTGAGGGGCTTTTGCTGACACAATCTTGTATATTGCTTACAAGTCCACCAAGCAGCTGCTGATCTCCAGGGCAGGTGGGGAAAGGGAGGCCCAGAGAAGCCAGGTGACCTTGGCCAAGCTGTATTAACTAACTCTGTTCCATGTACCACGCTGCGATCAGAGGTCAGAAGACACTCTGAAGTCAAGTAAAAGCAGAAACCCAAGCTGTGTCGATGGTGAGGGGTGTTCCCACAGATAGTCATATGGTGATGATCTTTGCAGCTAAACCTTGAGAGCACTGAATCTATCTCAGTTTGCTAACAAATTACAATGGAATGTTTCGACAACTTTCTGTCATTACAAAATCTGAATGCTTTGGGGAGGTACTTTTTGCATTTCTGCTGCCATGATAGAAAATCTTGGCACTTGGTAGGGGCTTAGACTTCCTAAAAGCCAAGAATCCCCTTCCTTGTTTGTTTGGAGGGGGAGGTGGGGGGTGCGGATGTTGTTAATATGGAAATCTTCCACAAAATAGCGATGAGCATAACCAGTTAAGCATACTTTTATTGGCAAGAGGAGAGTTTTTAAGTGTTTTTATGTACTGGGTACATTTTATTGCTCTTTTTTTTTCTTTACAATAAGACAAAAATCAATGAATGCTGTTTGAGTTTTATGAACTCTCATAAAGGCAAGAGAGTATGTTTACACAAATATTTACACATTCGGTTTGCATGCATTACATCCGCAGAATCTCTCCGTGACAGGGAAGGATAAGTCACAATTTCATTGTTCCAACCTCTGAGGACTTCTGCCTTTCGCAGGCGTCATGTCATTAATTCTCACAATGTTCTGGAAACATGGAGTGAGGATGGGAAGTTTTCCTGTTGGTGCTGCGGCCTGAGAACAGCGGCACAGAGAGTTTGAGCTGTTTGCTCAAAGTCACACATAAGATTCCAGGAGCCCACAGGAGGCCACAGCAGGACCCTTTCCAAAGATATTCTTTTTTTTTTTTTTTTTTTGCAAAGAAAGGAAAGCATGGGATTTCAAAAGGCCAGATCACATGGTATAAACCCTCGAGGGCTCAGAGGGTTTGCACATGCATGTTGATGACAATTTGAAGAAACACTTTCTCATGTCGGAGATCATGTAGCTACCTAGCTATCCCATCTGCTTCATGAAAATGGAAACACACACACACACACACACACATACAAGGTGTCTGGCTGCCTCATCCGAGACTCTCAATGAGGCCAAAGTGCCAAAAATAATTGTGATAATTATGGAGGCCCTCGTTTTGTTTTTTCTTTTTCTTTTCGTTATTTTCTTTTTCTTCGTTTGTCAAATATTTTAGAAGTTAGAAACGAAGAGGACCATCATCGCCATGTGCACCCTGACAGCAGAGCAGGGAGAAGAGAGGCCCCTCCACGGGAGGCTGGTACAGGCCCCTCTGCCTCAACAAAGTCTGCCCAGGGGCCTCGCTCCTCCAGGGTTCCCCCGGAGACCTCAGGATGCAAAGCAAATGCGTGCTCAGCTGACCGTAGGCTTAACAGGAAACTGAATTCATGTGTTAGTACAGCTTTGCAAAACTTGAATTTTTAAATAAGCTTTTAATTCTATAATAGTTTTAGATTTCCCAAAAAGCTGTGAGGGTAGTACAGAGGGTTCCCATGTACCCCGTCGCCAGCATCCCCTCTCGGTAATTGCTGGCATCGGTGCAACGTGTCTGTCCCAGTTAGTCAACCAGAATGACTACATCATCATTACTAAGCTCCATAGTTTATTCAGATCTTCTTAGTTTTCCTCCAATGTCCTTTTTCCGTCCTTGATCTCACCCAGGACACCACATTCCATTTAGTTTTCCATTTCCTTAGGCTCCTGTGGCTGTAGCCATCCCTCAAATTCTCCTTGTTCTGGACGACCTTGATGGTTTTGAGGAGTATTTGTCAGGCATTTTGTAGAATGCTTCAATTTGGGGTTTTTCTGATGTTCTCCTCATGGTTACCCAGGGGTGTGGGTTTTGAGATGTTTCCGGCTGAGATGAGGGACCGTTGTTTCCAGCCACCAAAGATGGTCTGAAGCCCCCTTCCTGGACCAGGAGGACTTCAGAATTACCATCCGTGTGGTGACGGAGGCGGCAGGTCGCCTAGCCTCTGCCCACAGCCCCCTTCCTCATTAACAGAGCTGTAGTTCCCTTTCAAGCCACAGTGTGCACGGCAAAAATCATTCACTCTGCCAGGTTTTTCTCTTTTGTAGATGGTGCTGTCGTGTGGCAGAGTGGGCAGATGAGAGACGAGAACAGAAATCTTCTGAGGTTTTCTGAGTCTTTGGCTTTCTTCATACATGTGCTCCCCACTGTGTCTCTCCTCTCCCCTCGGTGGAGAGGTGATATCTGGAGGGTGAGCACCATTCTGTGACCCGGACACAGTGAGCATGAAGACAGAGCTGACACATGGGGTAATGGGGTAAAGGCTGCTGCACGGGTCCTAGTGAGTCAGTCCCAGACTTCGTAATCTATGACACAGGAAAGTACTTACTTCTTTGAGTCACCATGCTCAACACTTCTGTAACTTGTGGCCGGAGAAAACCCTGACTGACTCATAGGATGGAAGGCCCTGGACCTTCCTCCCTATTCCATGTCCCGCGACCAGCCTTTCCTATGAGCAGACCTTGTTCACCATGTTGGCATTGCTAATCACATCTCTTCTGCAAGCATCTTCCCCACAATTTGGAGTATCTTAACTCCCCATGAGATCCCAGAAATCATTTTTATTTTCTCTTTGGTGTTGCCGAATCCTGTTAACTAACTCCAATGCATTATGGTTTACTTCCTTTCAAGCACTGTTTCTCACTATAAGATTCTCCCTTTTCTAGAACACAGAGGGTAGCACCCAGCTCAAACTAGAGCAGCAATATCATCTCTGAGAGTCATCCATGAAGGCCAGAAGCCTGTTCTTCTATTGCCTGAGAAATGGCTCCCAATTCATCCTCCTGTGATACAGTTCACTCAATGCAGCAATTTTGGCAACCCATCTGAAAATCAAAGGGCAATCTCTTTTCCCTCACTTTTGGGCCATAATTGCTATGTGGGCAAATACCCTTTGAACATACTATGGGAGAGCCATCAAGTGCCAAAATCTTCTGCCACCAAACGTCTGCCTAATTCTGGAATGAATAAATATCTAGGCTACGTGCAGAGGAAGCCAATGGCTGCACTTCCTTGGATGGCAACATCTTGTCCTTTCTCAACAACCATGGTTTGACCTTAGCAGGATCTACGTCCCCACATGTACAGGCTTTGGGACAGGGGTTATTTAAGGAAACAAAGATTAAAATCTTCTCTTCTTTCCTTGTTGGGTTGTTTGCATTAATAAGCTTCTTATTAATGCTCCTTAGAAAGGAGAAGTGAGACTTACTGAATGTGTCTACTGGAACATCTGTCCAGAGGTTTCTTAAGGCGCTGTGCTTAATCTACCATGAACCACTCTGATCCCCACGAAACATTCCCACCCTCAAACTCTTTGCTCAAACTCAAACTTGGGCCCTCAAACTCTTCGCAGATGTGATTGGTTTGGAAAGGTTGGGTGTTGGTGTTGAGCCATCACCTGGAGGCTCAGCTAACAGTAGTCGCCCTTCACCAAAGCTGTGACCCTCCACTAAAACCCAGGACCACACAGGTTACTTCACATGGCGCTTTGCTGAGACCTGGCAAGTTGCAGTTGTATTAAAACTTTGGGGTTTTTTTTTTTTTNTGGGCACACACTCTCTCAAAACTAAATAAACATAAAAAAAGAATATAGTGTGAATATTTACCCATTTGGGTGTATAATCTTTTATAGGAACTTTTCACTAACTCTATTCATATAGCTGGAATAGCTGTGTCAGATAATAGTCAAAATTCACATTTTTATTTTTTAAACATTTATTTATTTTGAGAGAGAAAGAGAGTATGAGCAGGGGAGGTGCAGAGAGAGGGAGAGAGAGAAAGACTCCCAAACAGGCTCCATACTGTCAGCACGGAGCCCAGTGCAAGGCTCGAACCCACGAACGGTGAGATCATGACCTGAGCTGAAACCAAGAGTCAGACGCTTAACCAACTGAGCCACCCAGGCGCTCCTAAAATTCATGGTTTTAATACATTTCCAAACTGTGTTCTAGTAAAGACTGCAGCAACTGACAATCCCACCAGAAGGGTTTGGAGCACTGGTTTTCTCACCGTGTCACCAGCACTGTATATTACCAATTTTTAATGTCTTCCATGCTGTTGATTACTAAAAGTCCATTCATATTTCTATGTATTTCTTGGCAATTTACATTATTGGCCATTCCTTGGCCATATATATTTATTCTGTGGTGAATTGACAATGTTTATTGTTTACTACCCGAAACACCTCTTAGCCTCTCAGTCACTGATGCTTTCCTTCTGCCACCATTGATGCCTGGGCTGTTTCCTCCACTCCCGCTTCTGTCCCTGAGGGACTTCAGTGCCCATGGGTGTGACCTTCTGATAGCTATGCCTCCCAGTTCTACATTCTCTTGGCCAATCTCTCTTTCTTCCTCTCCCTCTGCTGTAGCCCTTCGGCAAGCATTGCAACCCTCATCACTGAGAAGGCACCACATCCGAAGTCTCTGCACCAAGGCTCCCACTCGATGGCCATTACTTTTACTACTGGCCCCTGTCGTCTAGAATCATCCTCCAGCATCTTGTTGTCCTGAGTACTGATCACTTCAACAGGGATTTCGTGGAAGTGGTTGACAAGAAATACCTTTTAAAATCTTGTATTTAAAAGCTCTTTAAACAATATAATTTCGTTTTTATAATTTTTTAATGTTCATTTATTTTTGAGAGAGGGAGACACAGAGTGTGAGCAGGGGAGGGGCAGAGAGAGAAGGAGACACAGAATCTGAAGCAGATCCAGGCTCTGAGTTGTCAGCGCAGAGTCTGACATAGGGCTGGAACCCACAAACCGTGAGATCATGACTTAGCTGAAGTCAGATGCTTTACCAACTGAGCCACCCAGGCGCCCCTAAACAATGTTATTTCATTATATTAAGATAAACATGGAAATCTCATTCAAATTAAGAATGGAAAGTGTCTACAATGGACCAACCTGGTCATCGTACCCAAGTCATCTGGGCAAACATGTCTACTTTCCAACTTTAAATTGTGCACTTTCTTTATTATAATGGTTTGCAAAAAGTAGAAAACTTTGGAGTCCCATTGGCTTTAATTGAAATTTGGATTTTTTTTCTTTTATCTATACATCTCCAAAACATGTCCTTGGGAATACAACTTCTGTGTACGTTTAATGGCGTTGGGGAGATAAAAAGAATCTGATTCCCTCTTCACACCCTATGGCTAACGTTTAACAGTGGGCACCATGATGGCCTGTTATTCTAAACTGATGGCAGTTATTATAAACTGCCTGTTATTCTGTCAGACCTGAGTCGATGAGCCCTATAGGTCTGCACTTCTCTTCCAACACTCAGTGGCTCCACATTTTTCAAATCAAATCAAATTAGCGCATTTAACATTTGGATACAATCTTGCTCATTTTAATCCTTATATTTTTTTAAAAGTTTTGTTCATCTCCCAGGTTCTCGTAAACTTACTGACCAACCCCCATTTTAGAATTATGGAGGGGGGCGCCTGGGGGGCTCAGTCAGTTAAGCATCCAACTTTAGCTCAGGTCATGATCTCACGATTCCTGAGTCTGAGCCCCAAGTTGGGCTGGGTGCTGAAACTGCTCCCGATTCTGTGTCGGGCTGTGTGCTGACAGCTCAGAGCCTGGAGCCTGCTTCAGATCCTGTGTCCCTCTCTCTCTGCTCCTCTCCTACTCACCCTCTGTCTCTCTGTTTCTCAAAAATAAATAAACATTAAACAATATACTTCCTTCTAAACCTTGAGGAGTGTGTAGACTTAACTCTCCAAGCACCTTTTCCACCAAAATGTCAGCTGCAGGCAGAACAGGAGACTCTGCGCAGGCTGTGGAAGTACCCACAACAGAAAGACACCGAGGCGCTCTGTTCTTGCCCTGTCAGAGCATCTTCTCCACATCAGGCACATTCCCCCGAGATTCACCTGCCAGAGGAAAACTCTAACGGTACAGGGCAAGGTAGTTCCTGCTGTCTTGTAGAGGTCAAAGGTCAAAGTGGAGGCCATGGGGAAGGTGTGCCATGATTGAAGGCTGATTTTCAAATACATTTGATAAAGACTTGTAAAAAAGCCAAAGGAGATGCTGCAATTTTAGTGCTAAGTGGCTTTGCATTGGAAAAATGCCCAAGGGCCATGTCTAGCACAGTCACTTACTAATGAGTGACAGGAGATCGATGGGGAGGAGTGTGGAGCAGTCCTGTCACTGGGCGCCCAGCCGGATGCGACCAGCCTTAAGCAGCATCGCCGCTGGAGGAGTGGTGCCCAGCCTTCCCTCGGCTTCAGTGGCCGGCGATGCCACGCCGTCAGTTCCTGGGGACCGGCAGGAGCCACCTTCTGGAGCTTGAAGGGACAGAGCAGGTTGGTGAGGTTTTACTGGGCCTTCATTTCAACACTCTGCTCTGAGGTCATTGCGAAATATATTAAATATTCCCGAACACCCCTTTGCACCAGGCACGGTGAAAGCCTGGCGCTGTGGAGTGGGCCCGGGGGGGCTGCGGTGGGAGAGACCATGGCCTTTCTGAACACGGCGAGGGGTCCCTGAGGGCACCCAGCCCTCCTCTGCCCACGGAGCCTTTGGCCACAGGGTCAGTTTAACCTCGGTGGCCCCCAGCGGACACACTCAAAGACTCTTGCTCCTTTAAACCTCCTGTAAACTCGTCACTCTGTAAGGGTGCGGGTCCCTCCCCAGAAACCACAGCCTGCAGAGTGTCTGTCCCATGTCCCCTAGACACGGAGCCCTGGAGGGAAGAGTGCGTCAGACTCAGCCCTTCCCGCAACGGTGAATCGGAGGAACGAGGGACCAATACCCCAGGGCCTGTTGCTGGGGGCACGTGCTTACATCAGAAACGGCGACACAGAAAGAACAAATCAAGCCTCAAGGGGGAAACGGGTCTGGTTTCCTCTACTCAAAAGTCCTGTGGAAACATTAGAAGGAGAGAAGGAAAAATCACACAGACAATTTTTCTGAGGTCACCGTGGGAAGGGTTGCTAAGGCCTTTGGACAGGACGCGCACCGGCCGGCGCCCAGGCTGAGACTTGGAGGGCCATCAGGGGCATCCCTCCGCAGACAGAACCTGTGACCCGCTCCCTGCACACAGGGGTCTCTGTGTTCAGATCTAAGATTACTGTCAGGAGGAGGCCATTTTTCATTGATTGCCTATGTTCATAAAGTGCTTTGAACACAAAGAGAACTATATAATGTTTACTAATATTGTAGTTATGTTATTAATAAGTTAATATGTTTTTAAATGGAGCACTTTGTCCCTCGTGACTGGGCAGGAAAAGTCAAATGGCAGGGGAACTTCTAGAAGCGCTCAGATTCTCCCTCCCTGATGGCTTTCCTCTTCTGTTGTCCTGAAGGCGCCCGACCTTCGGGATGTGGCTCAGGCGTCATGCCGCGAGCAACGCCTCAGTGGGGTGACACTTGTCCTACACTTGGGGACAAGTTTGCCAAGAGTACTGGCTTATATGAGCTGCTGACAACTTGGCTTAGATATTTGCTTCTGAGTTACTGTTTTAATGTCCAGAAGTTTCCTCTGATTAAATTTGCCCTGTACTTAACAATGACTTGCCCCTATGACCTTCTTATTCCAATGCAAAGAAGTTATTCTTTGACTGCAGTGGCAGACTGTCTCCAGCATCATGCATCCAGCAAGGGGCTTACTTTGCACCTCACACGTGCACCAAAATTCCAGGTCGTGTAGTGGCCTCATCCCCTCACATTTGAATCCAAATATGAGCTGACTGACACCAGTCAGCAAGTACACCTCAAAATTGTACCCATTCTTCAAGCTCAGCTCAGGCCCTCCTCCATCAAACCTTTCCAGATCGTTCTCCCTGGAAATCATTTCCTCCTCCCGTGGTCTCCCGCAGACTTTTCTGTAATGATTTTATGTCAGTTATAAATTGTCACTTTCTTGTTATCCAGGTTCCTGGTTTATCTCCTTAAAGAAAAGGCTATGTCTTTCTTACTGGTTTTCATAAACTAACCTCACACATAACAGGTTCTCAAAGAATATTCAATCACTAATTTCAGAAGTGAAGGATGCAAAAAAAACAAAACAAAACAAACAAACAAACAAAACAAAAGGAAACATAAGTGAAGCATGCATTTACCTAAAAGACTTCTGAAACTCAAACATAACTCCTAGACAATCTGGAGCAGTCCCAAGGAAGACTAATATTCTAGGTCAAAGTTCCCCCTTCCTTCACTTAGTATGAGGACATGTCAACATAAGAAATACCATATTACCAGGGTGCCTGGAGGACTCAGTCAGTTATGGGTCCAACTTCGGCTCAGGTCATGATCTCACGGCTCACAGGTTCGATCTCCACGTTGGGCTCTGTGCTGACAGCTCAGGGCCTGGAGCTTGCTTCAGATTCTCTCCCTCCCTCTCTTTCTGCCCTTCCCCTACTAGGGTCTCTCTCTCTCTCTCTCTCAAAAATAAAAAAACAAAATTTATTTTCCAAAAATAAAAAAATTTAAAAATTTTTAAAATAAAGGAAATACCATATTACCAATAGAACCGAAATAGACTTGTGGTAAAATGCCAGGCTGAGGGGTTGGCTCCAAACACATGAAAGTGCTGTGTGCGATATGGAAGTTTTGAAAAAATCATATCACCTTTGGAAGAAAGGGAAATCTCAAGGTTCCAGAATGAAGAAAGAAGTCAAGGACGGGGTGGAGAGTAGACCCCCAGGGCTTCTGTTACCTCAAGTCTCAAGGTCCTCTGGCAAGGAGCCCTGTGTTCTCCGTTGTGGCCAAGAATCACGGATGGCCCAGAGGTGGCCTGAGGAGCACTACCTTCAGTTTGCACTGGGGAAGCAGCAAGGAAGCTTGCTACCTGGCCGGACCCCTAGTGGAAGAAGAAAATCGTGTGGGAGAAATCAAAAGTCTTAGAGTGGTGTTTGGCTTTGCACATGCATGGAGGGAACTCTGAACCAAGACATCACTGTAATGTTGTGCTAGGACCATCGAAACCCACCAGGGCCCACAGAGCAGAGAAAACAAAACACAACACAACCTGAAGGTAAACAGGACCATCACAAAGCAAACAACCCTTTCAGAAGAGAAACTCACAAGGAAAAAATTTCAAATCACCTGAGGAGATGAAGCAGGATGAATTAACAGATTGAATTAGGAGAAGAATCAGGACCCTTCAAGTATCAGAAATAATACAACTATATGAACAAATATGAAATAATATTGAAGTTTGAGATGTTTATAGAGACTTTTTTAAAAAAAGAAACCCATAATAAAAAATAGGATAATATAAAAAGTAAGCAGAAGCTAAATTGCTTCTCCCCCAGTTCAACCTTCAGTGTGGTCTGCACCCAGTGCTTCCCAAGAGTCATGGTAAATGTGATGAAGTAAGCTTACAGTGGAGAAAACCTGGCCGGCACCACTGTGGCCAAGCAATCAAGGTTAACATCATCAATAACAAGGGGTGTCCATAAGATGTGCCCTTGGCATAATGAAATGGAAATTGCACTTTCCCTCCTCCAAACCCATAACCCTGGTGTAATCATGAGAAAAAAAAACACCTGACAAATCCCAGCTGAGGGACATTCTACAAAATACCTGATGAGTCTTCCTCAAAAGTGCCAAGGTTGTCAAAAACAAGGAAAGTCTCAGAGCCCTCACAGCTAAGAAGAGCTTAAGGATACAAAATGATCCAATGGGGTGTCCTGAATGGGATGCTGGCACAGAAAAGGGACATTAGGAAAAACTGCTGAAATCCAAATAAACTGTGGAGTTTATGTAATGTAGTGTTTAGCTGGTATGTCTAGCAATGTACCAACATCAGTTTCTGGCTACGACAAATGCACTATGCTAATGAGTGATGTAACAACAGGGAAAAGAAGACTCTGCACTATCTTTGTAAATTTTCTGTCAATCTGAATCTATTCCAAAGCAAAATGGATTTAAACAAAAGGACAGGCAACTCTGACAGCCATCAAATAGACCTTCTGAAAAGAGCACCAATAAAACAAATACAATTGCTGAGTGAAAATTTCATAACACAATAGCTGCCAGAACATTTGAATGATGCATCTGAAGTACTGAAGGAAAACAAAAATGTAAAAATCTATATCCCTCCCAATAATCTTGTAAATCTGAGCAAAAGTAAGGTTATTTGCTGGGGAAGAACCACCAATAGACACTGCTGTTTACAGACACTTGTTAGAACTTCCAGAGCTCGAAGACACACCTCAGGAAAAAGGCAACAGAACAGAAAAAGTATCAGATACAAGTGGTAATGACGGGAGGGAAGTAGGATGTCGAAGGAAGGATTCACTGTAAATAATAATAATGTATTTGGAAAGTGGTGGTTAAAAATGGAATTAGAAAATTAGTAGACAGTAATAGAAACAAGAAGGGGGAATCAATGAAAAAAAATTTAGGACCCTTGGATAATTTAAGAAGAACACATCAACATTGATTGCTTGGGCTTCATTAAGTCAAGAATACTTGTAAAAATATGTTGCCAACACTAAAGAATTAGAAGGGTAATGTTTAACTTGTGAATTGGTATAATGAGGGTTTTGAGAACATGGCCTCATGATCAGGTTTTATTGTGACATTAGCCAAGTTACTTAATCCTTCCGTTCCTTCCATAGTTTTCTCATCTCTAAATAAAAATAATAATCAGAGATAACTCATGGTGTTGTGATGAAGGTTACACATATTACGAAGTTCTAAGAACACAGTAAGCTCTTATTGAAACTTAGCTATTGTTATTGCAAGCCCTGAACAAATTTGGGAAAAAGGAAGCACAAAGAAGATGTGATGAATCCAACAGGACAGAGGAAAAGAAGCCAAGAAAGAGTCTGTTAAATGTAAAACATGAAATAAGATGGCAGGAGTCTGTTCAAATTGCATCAGTTGAACAATAAATGTAAATGGGTTATATATACATACATTAAAAGACTCAGATTTTCAGATGGGTAATAAATAAAATCCAGCTCTGAGAATTTTACAGAAACATTATTTCAAATGACATGAAAAGATTGACTGTAAAGGATAGAAAAGAGACCAAAGTCAAGCTGTTGGCAACACCACTGATAAAGGCCAAACTGACTTTGGGGCAAAGATTATTATTAGGGATAAAGAGGGTACTAAACAACAATTGTATTAGTCAGGCTTCTCTAGTGAAACAGGATGTGCATAAGGAGAGAGAATGCAGCTTATTTTAAAAATCATCCTACAAGATTGTGGAAGCTAGCAGGTCTAACATCTTCTGAGCCAAAGTCCCACTTCAAATCCAAAAGCCAGCAGCCTGCTGTGGGTCCAGGAAGAGCTGATGTCCCAGTTTAAAGTACTTGGGCAAAACTCTCTTACTAAGGGAGAATCAGCCTTTTGTTCTATTCAGGTCTTTAACCCATTGGGTAAGACCCTCCTGTATTATGGAGGAAAATCTGCTTTACATAGTATACTGGTTTACGTTTTCATCCAAAAACACCTTTAAAGAAACCCCCAGGATAACGTTTGACCAAATTTCTGGCTACCTCGTGGTCCAGTCAAGTTGAAACACAAAATTATTAATCCAAGAGTCCAAAGGCAAGCTGTTGACAAAATTCTGTCTTGCTTAAGGGAGGTCAGTCTTTATTCTGTTCAGGCCTTCAATTGACAGTGAGGTCCACCTATCCACATCATTGAGTAATCTGCTTTACTCAAAGTCCACTGACTTAAATATTAATCTCATCCAAGAAAGCATCTTTACAAAAACATCCAGAATAATGTTGACCAAACATCTGAACGTTGTGGACCAGTCAAGGTGAAACATAAAATTAACCACTGCAATAATAATAGACAGAGTCCTCATGGTGTGTTCTTTTAGCAAAGGACTATACATCGGCAAAGAAAAACTTGAGAGCAGTGCAGAAGAAATTGAAGTAAAAATCCTATAGACATTGTAGGAGATTGTAGCTCACTCTTTCTAGAAGCTGATATGGCAAATATTGATGGAAATTTGGTGTATTTGAATATCATTTTTCACACAATCAATCAATCTAAGAAAAATAAAGAGCCCTACCTCCAATGTTTAGAAAATAAAAATCCTTTTCGCATGTAAATTTTTAAAAGTTACATGAAAATTAAAAGTTAAAATTTTTTAAATTAAAATTAGACATAAAAAAATTTTAAATGATCATATACTCTGAAACATAAGAATTTTAAAAAATGAAACACTCTGCTGAGAATTTTTCATTTAAATGTCATGGAAACATATGATTTGACCCTAAAACAGTACAATTAAAAATTGTCTACATATAGATATAGAACCACTCCTCTCCCAATTCTCTGTATTTTTAGGAACTAAAAACACACATCTAAAACAAAATGAAAATGACTGATCCATTATTTTCTTTGTAGATCCATGGAACACAGCCACACCCAGTACATTCATGGCATTTGCTCCACCACAGTTGAGCTTTCTATTCGATAATGTCTAGCCAATATTAAATCTCATTTTCAAATCTCAGTTGGCTACAGTCTGTACGGACCAGTCAACACAGAAGCACAGAGAGTTTTCATGTAAAACAGACTGAAAGACGTCACGGATTGGAGCAGACAGAGAAGGACACAGGACCGCTAAGTGGAACGCAGCATGTGAGGTTGAAACTGGAATCAGAAAAAGGAGATGGGTGCGAAACGTAGCAACATTTGAGCAGAGTGTATAGATGGGTTCAGAACTTTGCATCAATGTCAACTCGTCCCGTTTGATCATTTTTCTGGGGTTAACTTGCAGTTAATTGTAGGGGAATCACCGAGAAATGTAGGGAGCCAGGTGCATTGTTTTTGCAACTACTCCGTAACCCTATGTCTTAACTCATAACAAACTAAAAAGTTTTTACGTTAATCTTTATAATTCAAACTTTACTCAGCCCCAGTCCTCCCAAGTGAAGCATTTTTTTCCCTCTAGTATTGGGGGCATTTCACCAAACTCAAAATAGGGAGACAGAGAGCTGCTTACTGTAGTATTTCTACCTTTACAGTTACAAAGCTACAAGCACATTGTCACTGAATTCAGCAGAGCAGAGTTCATCAGTTCTGAAAATTGAAGTGTGATCTTTGTAGAAGAGGAGTTACTTTGGAAGTTTTGTTTACTCTTTACGTCTCAGAGATCAGTGGTCTCCAAATCAGTGTGAATAGCACACCGTTAAAAAGCGTATGCAGAGTCCAAATGCATAAAGCAAATCAAAGCAAAGGTGTCCTCAGAGATGGGGGGAGATGTTTGAGCTTCTCACACGGATCCTCCCCACACGCCATCTCGCACCCACACACTAGACTGCTGAGGCATGGCTCCAGACCGTTCTGGAACAGCTTGAAAAATACTACCACAGAATAGGGGAGATTTGATTCACACTCTGCTAATGAGGAGTAGAATTGAACCCTGATAATGACATTAAGACTACTACTTAACAGCTCCCTCGGAACAGTGCTGCTAGTTAAGGGATCAGATGATTCTCTCTCATCTCTCTGAAGAAACACATTCTCCAGGGACGCTGCGGTGTGAGAAATGCAGAGGTCGGTCCCACGCCCATTCTCAGCTGCCATTTGTGTCTTCCAGGCACTGAGTAGCAATAACGCGTGGTTGTGCGTCTGCATGTGTACTCGCGGTCTTATAAATTAACTGCAAGAAGTGTATTCGGTGGGATTTTTTGTTTTGTTAGAAAGGAGGAAAGTGACACAGCTTGGGATAAACACTAAAGCGAGGGGAGGGCTCTGTAGAAATCAATCTCATGGTTTTATATACTCCCAAATTACACTCCTCAAGAGGGAGCCTCCAGCGGCACTGTCAGTCGTGATAAAGCGATCAGTCTGAGATTTATTATGAGTTTTCTTTTCATGTATTCAATGAAAAAGTCCCACAGGTGTGTTTATATTACCAGAGATAGATGAAGATTAATTGTGTGCCCAGGTGCTGAAATGCAATTGACATATTTTCTAAGATTTAGGTTGTGTTAAGTCTAATGCTTTAAAAAAGTTGGGGTGAGGGTGGGGGGTGCCCAAGATTCTCGAGTAGAGAAGGAATATGGGATCCTCAGGGACTAAAAGAAAAAGTAAGCCATCGTTTACCTTTAGGAAATACAAATCCAACCTCCACCTTGAGGCCTAAGATATTATTTTTGGATGCCCAGAAGGTCACAGGTGAAGTCCCTTGAGGTTGAAAAACACCCCGTGACCTCTTCACCTTGGCCTTCCCAGCCAACACGGTATCCTTACTCCTGAAACTTTATTCCAGTCACAGCCCAAGACCCAGGAAGGGGAGGGGTCAGCTAGCTCTTAAATACAGGTGACTTCAAGCAAAAGGAAAGTTAGGTTGAAATCCTTGGATTTCAGTTAAGAATCTTTTGTCTTAACTGCAGCAGAACACTGGAGCTCCATTCTGTCCATCCTCCCTTTATAAATGTCTGCAGATGACACGCTGTCTTACATTGGACAAGACTAATTACTTCTGGAAGCTCTCTCTCATGAAGCTCTGGAGGGCAGAAACGAGTCCTTTTCTGCTCTTGTTGTTTTAGGGACAGGTTTAAGTGACGGTATTGACAAGCAGTAGTTAGTACTGCTGCGTGTTGTGAGAAGGCTCTGTAGAACTCCAAGGACAGCCCGCCTGCAGTCAGTAGAAACAACACATTTCAAAGCTTTTCTTTGTGTGCCGTGAAATTAGCCGTTCAGCCTAGGGGGTCCCAAAACAGAAGGCCTGCTTCCAGGGGTTAAAATAAACAAGGCTTGGAAAAGCATTACAGTAGATACCCCTCTCCACCCATGAGAAGAAAGGTCAAGGTCCCTAGTACACACTGCACGGGACACTGGCTGCTCCCATCAGCTGCGCCTGTGACACGTGTAGCACACAGCTGTCCTAGGGGCAAGGCGGACTTCTGCACTCAGGGTCCCCGGATCTTGTCAAATGTAATCCGCATGACATTATCTGGTATTTGCCAGCGAACCTTCACAAAATGGACAAGTGGTTTGAAAGTTTCAGGCAAAAGAACTGCTTTGAGATGATACAAATATGCAGGCAGAGTAAGAATAAAGAAATAGAGGAGGTGACCTTTCTCCTACCTCTGTTATGAGCTTTTCCCAGCTAGATTAAAAGGAAATTAATAATGAGCATGTAATAAAGAAGAGAAATCACACACACACACATACATACACACACACACACACACACACACACACATGCACAGACACCACCCTTTACCTTATTCCTATCTGTTCAGGATACTGATGTGAATGAGCACAGAATGACTGACGCAACAGCAATCATTTTGCAAGCATGAGGTATCAGCATGAGCAGAAAACTAGGCATGCTAAGGCTGGCTGAATGGAGAGAAAGAACGAGTCCACGTCCTTGATGTTACCACAGAGCTGCTATCCCATCCTGTGAGATCCTCCCATTATATGGTTTGTTTAATATCTTTATCACTTTAGCCACTGTGGGTCAAGTTTTCTGTCATTTGCAGCCAAATGCATAATAACTGATAGTGTTATATTAACTAAATGATAGCACTGCTTTGTGAAAAAAACAGATATTTGTAAATATTTGGGAAGAAACAGATGATTTATTTACCATAAATCTGTAAATTGTAGTAAAAATAATGTAAATGCATTATCTGTAAAAAAAAAAAACAAACAAACTCTCAGCTTCAAGCTAGAAGCTCAGAATCCTCCAATCTGCTTAAAAGTTTTTTCCCAAAAAATTGGCCAAGAATGAAAATAAAAGACACGTCTTCCTATTAGTTTGTTGGTACAGTGATTGATAAAGGAATATGGAAGTTTAGGAGCCAGAACTCAACAAATTCTTTGCACAGAAGTTTGAAAACCAAAGAATATAGGTTTAAAAAACAAATATTATAACTTAAGTCATGCTCATCATGTATTTTTCTCACTCGGAATGATGAATCTTGGTGAAGGAATTTTTCTTTTGTAGTTATGATAGCCACTGAAACCAAGGAGCAAAAATAAACCGAACTTATTAATGGACACTTGAATTGCTATATTATAAAAAATGAACCAAAATTTTCAAAACTAACAAAGGACTTGTTGCTTTCACTATATTCCAGTATTAACAATAATTTCATATAATTAGCATATATTTAATTAAAATACTGTTTTAAAGGTTATCTTATATTTAAAATTTTTTATAAGTATTCTATGAAAGTGCATGATTTTTAATGGATTCACATATAGAGTAGATCCTCAAAAAAATTTTACTGGAAAAGATCACATGCTAAGTATTGGAAATTACTGTGTTTTGTTTATTACCACAGCAGAGAGATTTATAATTTTGATAGTTGACTGGCTCTTTCCACCCTTGACCCTCCCTTGGCTGGACAGAGAGATTAACACCAAAAAAAAAAAAAAAAAAAAAAAAAAAAGCTTCCTTCTTTTCATGTGCTCTTAACACTGGAGTTCTTGGGAACTTGATTTCTTGGAAAGGAATGGCTCCTTGAGGAGCAACAGTAGTAGAAAATGTAGCAAGAACACTCACCAGACACTCCTGTGAGGCTAAGATGACTTGTTTCCTTCACCTCGTGTTTAGCCCACTACCCATGCATGGAAACTGAGCACCAGGCTTTGTGGGAGAAAAAGAGAAAACCAAAGCTTTTGCTTCAAAACCGGATGATTCCCATCTGATAAGCAGAAAAGCATTTAGTTGAAGAAAGGAATCCACCGAGTTTCTCCTCCTCCCAAAAAAAAAGCCACAAGAAGCCACATGATGGAGAATGCCTTCTACCAACATTCTTTTCAAAAAGTTGAAAAATTAAAACTGGAGTCTTGGGATTTAGTAGCACTAGGAAAGGGCTTCACAGAGAAGGCAGAGGTAGAGACAGCTTTGCAAGTCACAGAAGGTAGAGGCCCCAGCGAACTCACCAACGGCGGCGNTCAGCCCAGGGAGCGGGCAGTGCCAGGGCAGAGGGCACTAATGAGTGAGGGGCATCCATCCGCCTCTCCGCTTTTACACTTCAGCCTGTTTCTTGATAGGAGGAGGCTGTCCAGAGCCCCTCGAACAATGCTAGAGGTGCTCCTGGCAAACGAGTCCAATTTTCAGTTAACTCAATTATTAAAGAGGAAGTGGGTCATTCTCTTCCTCACACTGACCTTTCCACCAAGGACCCGGCTTAATTTTCTAACTGTTTTAAAATTACTATAATTTTACAGAATGAGCCACGTTTTCCTTGGAAAAGCTCCAAGTCAGGGCGCTTGGATGGCTCAGTTGGTTAAGCATCTGATTTCAGCTAAGGTCATGATCTCATGGTTCATGGGTTCAAGCCCCACATCAGGCTCTGTGCTGACAACTCAGAGGCTGGAGCCTGCTTTGGATGGTGTGTGTGTGTGTGTGTGTGTGTGTGTGTGTGTGTGTGTGTGTGTATGTTCCTCCTCTGCTCATGATCTGTCTGTCTCACTTTTAGAAATAAACATTAAAAAACATTTTAAGGAAACAAAGAAAAGCTCCAAGGCAGTAAAGGCAAAAAGTCAACTTTAACTATTTTGTCACTGAGCAGCTAAAGACTATTTCAATTTATTCTTGTCTACTATATTTTAATCTATTACAATTGAACAGCTGAGTTGTGTGGTTGGCAGGAAACGTTAGAAATGAAGCTCCAAGTTCAAGTATAACTGGAATGCCTGGGTCCTTGGGCAAGCCACTTAACCTCTGGGTATATAAAACCAGGGATAGTGAGAAGATTAACCAATTCATAATCTTTGAGTTCTTTGAAAGTGTAAGGTGCTATGCAAATGCTAAGTAGTGTTATTATTAATGTCTCACTTCAAACTAGAGCTTGCAGGGATCATAATTTTTGATGCAAGAACATAGTGAATATTCCCCAATCAATCCTTTATTTCAATATCATTAAAATCATAAAGAAAAGTATGCAACTGGATATTTTTACTCTATTGTGAGATAGAATACTTGCTTTTTTATTTAAGGGAGGACTAGCTAATATAAACACAGAGAAAAGAAGAGAAGGAATATATTTTAGAGGTTTATTCAAGTCCAGAAAGCCTTGGAGACAACATATTTCTATCCCTGGAATTCTATTTGGATTGGTCAGATTCTAGACAAAAAAGGAAGAACGTTTTATTAAAGTCTTCCTTAAACATGAAACCTGAAACCATAAAACTCCTAGAAGAAAACATAAGGGAACAGTATGTTGACCTTGGTCTTGACAATGATTTTTTGGATCTGACTCCAAAAGAGCAAGCAACACAAGCAGAAATCAGGGCGTGGGACCCACATCACAGTAAATCCTTCTGCACCGAAAAGGAAACCATCAGCAAAATGAAAAGACAGCCTATGGAACGGGAGAAAATATTTGCAAATCGTATGTCTCATACGGTGTTAAGAACTAATAAAACTGAATAGCAAATAAGCAAATAAATCGACTATCTGAGTTTAAAACAAGCAGAGACCTGAATAGACACTTCTCAAAGACACACAAACACACAAGGTACAAGAAGAGATGGGCAGGGTCAGTAATCCTGGAAGGCATGCCGATCGAAACCACAGCGAGATAGCTCCACACCCCTGTTAGAACAACGATTGTCAGGAAGACATGAGATCACTGGGTTGTGGGGGGAGGGGGAAGCCACCCCTCGTGCACTTTTGGAAGGAGTGTTAACTGGTGCAGCCACTGTGAAAAGCAGTATGGAAGTTCGTCATAAAATAAAAAACAGAAGTAGCATGTGATCCAGCAATTCCGATTCTGGGTATTTACCCAAAGAAAAATGAATCCATCACTAATGGATGTATGGATAAAGAAACTATGAATACATATAAATATATATTCGGTTATGGAAAAAGAAGATAGTCCTACCGTTTGCAAGAACATGGATGGAACTTAAGACACTGTTCTACGTGAAAAATAGTCAGACAAGAGTATTGAGAGTATTTCTCTAAAAACAAATACTGTGTGTTCTCACTTGTATATGGAATTTTAAAAAGCTGAATCCTAGAAATGGGGAGTAGAATGATGGTTTGCCTGAGGTCGGGGCGGGGGGCGGATGTCAGTCAGAGGGTTCAGACTCTGAGCTAGAAGACGGATGTGTTCGGAGCATCTACCCCTCGGCACGGGCTATAGTTAACAGTTCTGTGTTGTACACTTGGAAGTCGCTCTGAGCGTAGATCTTAAGCATTCTCACCATGGCAACCACAAGAACTAAAGGGTAATTAGCTAATGTGATAGATGCGCTGATTAAGTATATTTTGGTAAACATGTTACAACATGTATGTGCAGCAACCTTCACATGGACACCTGTAAGCACCAATGTCATATGTCAATTACATCTCCGTGAAGCTGGAAATAAACTGATGAGAATCAAGAGACTTTCTCTATGGTAACTGTTGTTTTATCAACTCTTACATATTCTAAACTTACTTTATGTGTTATTTACTTATAAATCACACTGAACTTCACAAATCATAGTGGGGAAGTGAATATAAACATATAAAACATAAAAGTATGTTAAACATAAATAAAATAAGATACATATGAAACAAAATGCTTGTTATTAAAACGTAACATATAGAAATATGTTCAAATTTTAAAATATACAAACACTGGAAAAGAGAAATCTAAGAACAGACTATTATTTCAGGGAAGTACACTTGCAGTAGCATTTGTACGTCAATTTATATTTTACAAAGTACTTTTCAAAAATTCTCATTTAATTATACATTGTACTCATCTGTGGGCTTCTTAGCAACCAAGGTGAAAGCAATGATCAGTTTATAGAGTCTTACCTAAGAAAATGAAGCTTAACAGGTTTTCTTGGACTATTTCCTGAATGAATACATTCCTCGGACCTTCCATCAATGACGTCTAGTTTTCATCTTTCCTTGAATTTTGTAAAACAACAGGAATTTCTTCCTACGGACTTTTGCCACATCATGTCTCTACGTATGCAGAGCCTCTGTCTCAAAATCCTCATTCAGTGTCGCCAAGCCTTGTGGAACATAAGCCAATATGGGCCAGGTAAGCCAAACTGTCCTCACTGTGCTGAAGGGCAGTCCTAAGAGTTAGCAAAGTAGAACACGCTTGTGCGCCTGTGTGTGTGGAAGGCATGCGTGTGCACATGCATGTGGGTTCAGTGAATTAAATAAGCAGCTTTATAATTAGAGATCGTGAGATTTGGGCACAGGATTGCAGCCATTACATACAATTTAAAACCATAGGAAAGTAAGACTGCAGTTTCCGCCCGTCCTTAATGTGGACTGCGAGGTACGGAAGCAAGGAACTAAATGTTTTTGAGAAGTCACCGATGCTTACTGACATTTTCTCACTTAATCTACTTGACTATGTCTGATGAAGGGCTTTTAGCCATTTTACCAGTGAGGAAATCCGGCTTTGGGAAGGTTCAACTCCCCAGTGTCCGAGTGACTCCTTCTCTGCAGGCTGGCCCATCCCCCGGTGCTGTCTGCCTGCTACACCTCTTTTTCTCTTTTATTCAAAATAAAACCACACTCGTTGAGATCCGAAGATCAATATTGTCTCAAGTGTGAATCTCCATCTATGGCTTGATCCTTTGCAAACAAAATTCTCCTTTCCACTTCTGACGCGCCCTTACGTGTCAGATACGGTATCTGCTCTGTTTTGCTAACAGGAAAAAAACCTCATCTATTCTTTTATGGATCATATCATTGCCTTCATAGAAAAGCAAACAGTCTTAACTTCAATTACATTTACTACATCAGAAAACAGAATATGCTTGGCTTTGTCCTTTAGATATAACCTAATGACAGACCAATATTGAAAGTAAGCGATTGCCTAAAGTCCATTTCAATTCACAGCATCCAATATGTCTAGTATAAAATAATAAAGTGTTCCTAGAAATATTAGAAGAAACACCATTATTTAATTACCATAAGGCCTTCCGGGACAGAAATAAAACGTGATTTACGTGGATAAGCAGCCGGGTGGTTTAAAGACTGAAAAGACATTACACAGATGAAACCTGAAATGCTAGGAGAAAAGGAAGGAAATTGTGGATAATACAGCAAAATAATAGATAACATGCTAAAACAAATGAAATAATAAAAAGGAGAAAAAATATAAACAGCGATATTTTGTATTATTGAGGTGGAAACAGATACCTGAAGCATCAAGGTCCAAAAACACTTCAGATATTAAATATATAAAGCAACTTTTTTTTCAAAGCCAACAGAAAAAAGAAATCATGGGAGAAACTTTTTCATTTTTATTTCTCATACGAAGCCATATTCCTTTTGGTGAATCAGATTATTAAGCAACTGTTGTAAAAGACAGAGGATCTACAAATGGGTTTTGCCCCAGGTAGCAGGAAATAAAGTAGCAGGCATGTAACCAAAATGTGTTCAGTGAGAGATTGGTTACGAAAAGAATAAGAAACATACATGATAATCAAGTAATGGAGAAGTGTAAGAAAAATCAGATTCTTCTAAAACATCAGTCGTGTTACTATATAGTTTTGAGATTTACTCCTCAGAAATATAAACCCCAGTAGTTAGAGATGCAAGATCAATTGCAAAAGTATAGAACATATTTCAGTAGATGATGCGATTCAGCATGTAAATTGAATTTAGTAAATTCACTTATAAAGTGCTTCAAAACACCATGAAATAGCTTGTGCTGTGGTTTAGATCACCTCTCTCTCTCTCTCTCTGAAAATGGCACTTTCTTTCCCTGTGAGAGCCTGAGTCTTTGCACCTGCAGTTTTACAGAATTCTTAGATTCATTGCAAAGCTTAGCTTTTGGACAAGCTAGTATCTTAGTTATTTCCCTTGGCTCCCCAAAAATAAAACCAAAATAAGGTTTATTTCATTTGAATTAGTATAACGACTTAAATAAAATAAAATTCAAATAATTGGAAATGTATACAAAGGGGTGTCATAAATATTGAATAATAATCTTTAAAAACTCTAGACAGAAATGACCACTTACCCATCACAGGACGCTGTTATATGAAGACCTTAGAGACTGAGGTTCGCTTCTCACTTCCGTTACATGAGCACTGGGGCCCAGCGAGGGCTTTGCTCTGGGTTGTCCCCACGCTAGGACCTGGGTGACCACAGAACCCGTGGGGACCGTCACTAACCCAGTAGCAGAGGACAAAGATCCTACTCTGGACTTGAGTCACCTGCCCGTTAGCAACGCACGGCAGGTGCAGGTGGCAGACACTGATGCGACCGGGAGCCCGTGATGCCCCCAGCAGCTGCTGGACCCATGATGTGGAGACCACCGACTGGCACCATTCAGTCCCGGCGGCAGGAGGTCCACGGAGCAGCTTTTACAACAACTTCCACGGCTCGGGGATGCCCCCACCCGCACGGCACCCGGGTCAGTTTGCAAGCAGCGCTGCGCTCCAAAGGTCAAGGACCCGACAGCGGCGTGAACTTGGGAGCTGGAAAGGCATGTGGGAAAAGATAACTGAGGTTTACAATTTTTCAAACCTCCCCACACGCTAAGATACCCACAGAGACGTTTCGCAGAGTGAGAACATCCCTGCGACGGAGAAAGTATCCAAAAAATCAACGGGAAAGGCCAGGACGGGAGCGAACTCCCCGCTCACAGGCCGCGGGAGGCGCTGCTCGCAAAGGCCAAGGCCGGGAGGCGAGCGTGCGGACGCTGCCTGGGCCACACCGCCTCTCACCCGGGCGACTGTCTAGGCGGCTACAACGTCAGCGGGCCTTGTGCGAGGAAACATTTCCAATTACCCGCGGGTGGGGCGACCCGCAGACCCTTCCCTCCCGCCTTCCCAGGCCGCACGGAAACGCCCTCGGACCCGCAGTCTGTCCGTCTTGCGTCCGCGGACTCGAAAGCCACAGGGCTCGCCCACCGTCCACCGGAACGACCCGCTCTTGCAGACCCTCGGGCGCTACCAGATGGAGCGGCACGTTCAGGGCCTGGTTGGTTGACGCCCACCGCGCTGGCAAGCCTGTCACCTAGTGGCATCCACCTGGGTGCATTTATTTGGGTTTTGTTTCTCAATTAAGCTGTAAGGGTTTTTTTGTTTGTTTGTTTGCTTGTTTTTCCTTACAGCCTTAAATTCCAGCTAGGGTCTCACTCCTGAAAAGTTATCGATCAGAATGAAATTGAAAAACAAAATAAGCCAATGAAACTATGAGATAGCCCCAAAACATAACCTGGTATATATGAGAATTCTATATTTGACAAAAATGTCAGTGCAAAACAAGGAGAGAAAGCGGTATTATTTGGTAAATGATTAACAAGTTGAGGCAAAAGTATAGAAATAGCCCCCTCTCGTAAACGCCAGAATAAATTCTGAGTAGATCGAATTATTAACTAAAAAAAAAAGAAAAACAAAAATTAAAGAGAAAAGATTATACGTACAAAAATAACTATATGATCTCTGAATAGAAAACAAATTCCCATGCATAAAATTAATGAAAGAAACCTTGATTACAAAAAAAAGAATACAGAACTTTTTTATATATTCTATAAATATCATAAATAAATTTTTTGAGGTAAACNTTGGAAATTCATAAATAAACTTTAATTTTTCACTCTCAGGGAAATAATAGGTGGGAAGATTGTTTTATAAATATATTATGTATTTTTTATAAATACATCTTCATACATTGTATACATTTTATGCATTTTTATAAATACATTTTGTAAGTAAAAAATATATTTTGTATAAATACTTATAAACAACTACAATATACAAATGATGTGTGTTTTGTGATTATTGATCATGACAAAAATGTAAAAATAACCTAAATGCCAATTAATAAACATTAGTTACATAAGCTTTGACCATTGATGCTATGGAATATGCTTACAATATATTAAATAGGATAAGAAAAACTCATGTAAAAAAATAAAATGGAGAGGGGCACCTGGGTGGCTTAGTCGGTTGAGCGTCCGACTTTCGCTTAGGTCATGATCTCGCGGTTCGTGGGTTCGAGCCCCGCGTCGGGCTCTGTGCTGACTGCCAGCTCAGAGCCTGGAGCCTGTTTCAGTCTGTGACTCCCTCTCTCTCTGACCCTCCCCTGCTCACGCTCTCTCTCTCTCTCTCTCCTAGAAATAAATAAAAAACATTTTAAAAAAATAAATAAAATGGAGAAATGACTTAAGGAGGTACAGAAATATTTTAGCAGGCTCATATAGAAGCTTTTTATTGATATATTTAATATTCTCGTACATTTTCAGTTTTTCCTCAAAGTGCAATTTTATAACTAAGAAAATGTGTTTAATGTTTTTAGGTCAAAATAAATATTGGCTGAGGTTGAAAGAGAATTATTAAAGAATTTTAATATTGAATCTTGGGGCACCTGGGTGGCTCAGTCGGTTAAGCATCCGACTCTTATGGTTTCAGCTCAGGTCATGGTCTCGTGCTTCCTGAGTTTAAGCCCCACATAGGGCTCCGCACTGGAAATGCAGAGCCTGCTTGGGATTCTCTTTCTCTCTCTGCCCCTTCCCACTCTCTCTCTCCCACACTCTCGCTCTCTCTCTCTAAATAAATAAGCTTAAAAATTTTTACCATTGAATCTTAACATTCCAACACCGTCCCAAATATCAGCACAGTCTTTCTGACCATTAACTTTTAACTTCTGCAGGAAGAATATTTTAACTTTCTTTCCTGTCTCGTTCCTTAACTGGTATGATATTAATGTGCCAAGTCATAGATATCTAGCTACTAACAAACCAACACATGTTGTTTCACTGCACATTCTGCAATGAGAGGGAAAATGTGCATTGACAAGCCTGCAGACTTTTCTTGGAAAAGGGAAATCGGTTTGGTGACTCATCTACCCAGCGCCCAGTTGGTTCTGGGTAATTCCCCCATACGGCGTGTGAATGAAAGAGCTGCTTGTGACACCAACTCCCTAAACTGGTAAAAGGAAATAAAAGTAACAGTTCTCAGCCCACATTTGGAGCGAGGAGCAGTTCTGCCAGATCCAGTCCTTCAGGGAGATTCATGTGATGGAAGTCAGTGCCACTCACGCGTTCACAAAATCTAAAAAAGAAATTATTCACACGTCCTTTAAGATCTCAGGGAGGTTAGGAAGAAGGAAGAGCCCCAATCATTGTCTGAATCAACTACAGTGTCAGCAAGTAACGTTTTGTTCAGGTCATGGCTCTGGAATCACTGCAGAATCAGAGATGTTATTGAGGAGACGGATCTCTTGCAAACACATCACTTAATCTGTAAAGACGATAATTCCATTTGCATTGGATTATGAGGACCTGGTCTGTAGTCCTAACCCTGTAATCCAGCCAAAGACTCTGGACAAGTCACCAGAACTGTTCCCCCCCTCATGTGAAATGGGTAGAAAAACAAACATCTCAAAACGTGGTTTTTTAAGCCCACACTCAGAACGAAAAGACAAACAAAATCTTTTTGCAAACTGAAGAAAGCCCCTTGCAAACTGTGAAGTGTTCTGCAAAGAAAGTGTTGTTATATCGAGTATTAAACATTGAGCTGCGTTGCCCGCCAGGCACCACGCCCCGGGGACGCTGAATGATGGCTTCCACGTGCCGGCCGTGCTGGGTTCATCTCAAGACTAGAGTCAGAAGACGGATGGCATCATCGAGAGCTGCCCACCACAAAGGAGTGTTTGCATCACCTTGCCAGTCGCCAAGACGGCTGCGCCCACGGGACCCTCCTCTGACCTTCTGCTCTCCAGGGGTCCAGCTGGTATTGGGGGGGGTGGAATCTGTAATGCACGTTTCATAATGACTCTGAGGCCGTCTTAGTCCTGACCCAGAGAATCTCATCTGAAATTAGTAAGCATCTAATTGCTTTTTAATTCAAAGCAATTAGAAAGAAGGGCGCTACCAAACACCATTTGTGAAGAAAGTATCACCATGAGAATGAAGGAGCGCGGGTTGGGCATCTGTGAATTGCAGACGCACTTCTGTGCATAACTAGCCCTAAAATGCTGGGAAAGCAATGACCTGGAAAGGAAGGTGACGACAGCTGCCCACAGTAGTGGGGGCCGTGATTGTAATGGTTTCATTTTAAACTATGAATCCTTTGAATATTCTTTTTAGGAACTTATCTTGTAACTTTGTCACAACCCTTAGAGTTGCACAGAAACTCTGAACAGGAGAACATTCACTGGGTCCAGCCAAGCGGAGGCCTTGTGCACCTGATTAGCAGGCAAAGAAAGCTAGAAATGAGGCTGTTTCTCCTCCCCGTCCCTTCCTCTCCCTCCCTTCTCCCTCCCTCCACCCCTGCCTCCCTTTTCCCTACTTTCCTTTTTCCTTTCTTTATCCCTTCCTCTCCTCGTCCTTGCATTCAGTAAATACTTACTACCCCCCACCACGCTTGTGGGGATATAAAAATAAAGCAGAACGATCATATTTCTAAATATAGCACAAAACCATAAGAAAGGAGAAGCACCAAATTTATTATGTGTTTTTCAGGAGCTTTCAGAAATCCTTTCTATGATATATATCAAGGAAAATATACGAGAGGGTAGGGAATAGCGGAATTGGGGGCTTTTCCTTAACTGGCAGAGCCTGGCTTAATTCAGGGCCAGCATATATTTAAATTCTACAATTTGAAAAACATCTGGTCCCCAGATAATAGCAAACAAAATCAAACAATGATGGCTGGGTTCAGGGGTTGGTGTATGAGACACGGGAGTCGAGGTGTAGAAGAACACAACATCACACACAATCTGTCAATGGCGAGCGTAGAACGTGTTTTAGATGTGCACACACACTGTAGGACTGGGATTTGAATTGGATTCCTTTTTTTTTTCATAAATGAAGAGCTGCCCACCACTACGTGCCCAAACACGGGTGTAGACCCTCTGGGAGGTACAAGTGTGAGTAAGAGATGGTCCCCGACTTCAAGGCGCTTACAGTCTGGCGAGGAGGAGAGAGAGAAAGCGGGGCTCTCTTCTCACACTAAAACATGGCAGAATGACAAAGCATCCAAAGAGGTAGAAAAGCAAAGCGCTGCTTGGAGTACAGAAACACAATTCTGGAAAAGGATCAGAATTGCTTACTGGCTTCTGGGATGGAGGTGGGGAGATAAATTAGGATTTTTAAAGGGTGGGGGAGGAAGGCAGAACCATGGGTTTAAGGACCAGCATGGTGGTGACAAACTCCCACATCTGCTCCAACACACGGCCCTGGAATGAAGACGCGTACGGGGACAAGGAGGGCCGTGCGGAACTAACGACTCCGCGGGCTGAGGGCGGCTGGTGTAAGTCAAGGAAGCAAGGCCAATTCTGCCAGGCGCAGCCGTCCCTTTCTGTCTACCGATGGCCAAGTGCAGGTGTGCTCTGACCCCTTCTTCTTGGCCGGCTGGGGTGGGCAGCACTGGCCATTGGTGTGTGGCACTCTGAGGTCATTTCTGGAAGGTCACAGTGACCTTGGGCCGTGGCAAAATCCCATTGTAAAATGCATCACGTACCCTCCCTTATTACAGGTACCTTCCCTGACATGTTCTCCTGGTCTCCTAACACTCCTGATTTTATGACGCTTCTTGGTTTCCAGCTCAGAGGCAGCCCATCGCTGAGAACAATGATTTGCCAGAGCTTTTCTTATTTTTAGCTTGGCCACGGTAACTCTTCTGGTGGATGGCAAAACAGTGCCCGCAACCAGCCTGTCTCCCTCAGCACGGGCATCCTGCAGCCACCGGTTTGCCATGTGGTCCCTATCTTCTGGGAACGTGCACGTTGCACGTTCATTTTAACAGCGAACAATGAAGAAATGACAATTGTTTCCATTCACGCGTGCTTTAATGAGGATCGCGTGATAATAGCGGCAGTTGCATGGAAATCTAAAACTTCGCAGTTGTACGCAAAGCTCCTTCACACGGATAATTATATCCTGATTCTGAGGCTTTTCAGAAGAATAAAACAACATATACATCATTTTATTTTGTTTTGTTTTTCTTCCTGGATCATAGAGGACCGAGGGAGAAAAGGGGGAAAAGAATATGCTGGCGAGGTATGAAAAACTAACGGCTTGTGATGGTAATAGACGATTACATCATGCATTACCATAGCAACTAAACTTATAAAATAACAATTATGTGAGCAGAACTTATTTGAAATAGCTTTCTTGATAGCTGATATACAACCCTGGTGAAAAGATGAGACAGATAAATAGAAAGATTTGTTCTTTCAATTGAGATTTGATTCACGATTTGTCTCTGTTCTTGATTTTCCCCCATTATACTCTGAACTTCTTTAGAGAGAAGAAATATCCTTTTGTGTCTTTGATGGAATAAAAGCAATGCTTAAACCTTTCTCTCTACCTTTTTCTGTTTTGGAAGAGCTCTACCATTATTTACTTTACTCAAAAGGGAGCAGAGCCCGCGTGCAGCGGGTACAACATATGTAACAATAAGAAAATACCGTGGGGAAGTATTTCCCTGGAACAAAAAAATAAAATGAAAATAAAGCATCAGTGAAACCAGCTACAGAGTTCACTTCCATTGTGAAGGTGTAAAATGGAAGAAGTTTGAATCTATTCCTTGTGGAAGTTAGGTTTCATTTTTGTTCGAATCCACATTATGAAAGAAACATAATAGAAAGAAACCTAACATTTATCTTGTAGAACTGGAATAGTTTATGCGATTCTACCTTGCAAGGACCTTGCTTCAAAATCCTTCTAATTTTTAAAAGATATTTGATGGCCTACACAGTCAAGATTTTCCTAATAATTTCATGACCCAGTGGACTTACTTTATAGCCAATGTTCTTTCTTTCTCTCTCTTTCTTTCTTTCTTTCTTTCTTTCTTTCTTTCTTTCTTTCTTTCTTTCTTTCTTTCTTTCTTTCTTTCTCTCTTTCTTTCTCTCTTTCTCTCTTTCTTTTCTGTCCCTTTTTTTTTATTTCAAGAAATGTGGAAAACATTAGCTAAAATTGTGTTGGTCTGTACAATTTTATTCTGTTAAAGACAGGTTTTATGATACATTTAGCCCTTTAAATGACACTAATAGTCTCTGGGGACACATGGGGTTTTCCTCTAGTGCAACAATTAGGTCCATTTCAATGCTATTTGGATAAGTTGAAACAATTCAGTTACTGTATGTCTTCTCCTAGGTATGCACTGTAAGCCCCCAGGCAAGCAACAAAGTTACCGAAACAGAAAAGTCTCAGCCAACTTTAGACATGTACCAAACTATTAGCTTTTTCCATATTTCACTCCCTTATTTTTCTCTCATTTCTTGCAGAAGGAAAATAACAGGACCTTCTGAAGTGTGTGCTGGTCAGAGGAAAAATTCAGTAATGAGCATTATTAATCACAATTGGGTTCTTTCCTTCTCCCTCTCTCGAGTTCGAAATGTGTTTTCCACTCGAACCAAGAAGGTTTATCTGGGTCCTTCATTTTGTCTTTTTAATCAAGCAAGTTAGAATAAATACATGTGTACAATTAGACACACACATTCTGCTTTTCAGGTGAAAACATGTTTTGGTAGTTAAAAAATCTGTACAGAATATGTGTTTGTACGCTGCTCGATTGAGTTCCATTTATAATCAAATTATTACTGACTGAAAAATAAAGAAGTCAGAGGAAGCAATTTATTGAATTTCAGATCTTCA
>NW_027527956.1:6058404-6162164 GCF_008692635.1 Crocuta crocuta
TCCAGGAAGGCCTCCACTTGGGCAAAAGTTCCCCGGGTAATACCATTCACCTCTTTCAGACATCTGATCGGCTAAAATTACCTTATTAGGAAAATTGCTGGCAAAAAGGTTCTTTTTTTTTTTTTTTAAACAGGGGCACATGGTCTTTTGTCATTCCATGAGAAAAGAAATAGAGATTCTAATAAAGCTGGAAAAATGATTTCAAGATTTTGGAGACTTGAAGCCACTCTTGACGCACTATTGATCTCCAACCCCCAAGAAACTTCAAGAAGCAGACAAAGAAAACAACCACAAAACAAACAACTCAACCAAACATGCACCCTTCTATGGAGGGCCGGTCTTAATCGCTAATCAAATTGAGATCATAATAAACATGTTTTCACACGTGCTGCCTTTTCCACCATTTCTTCTTGAATTGGTTATTATAATAATGCTCGGAAAATAACAGAGAGGCTTGTCACTGGTCCTGGTGAGATTGAGGATGAATAGACAACAAGAATTTTATTGTTGTTTATTCTGTTTATTCCAGTATAATTACCATATAGTGGTATATTCGTTTCGGGGGTATGATATGATTCAACAAGTCTACACATTTCTCAGTGCTCGTCAGAACAAGTGTAGTAGTAATCCTGTCCTCCATTCCCCCACCTCTTCCCCTCCCCTCTGGTGACCCCCAGTGTGTTTTCTGTATTTAAGACTGATTTTTTGCCTGTCTGGTTTTTTTCTTTACAATTTGTTTTGCTTCTTTAATTTTCCTTCATTGCTTTCCCCCGGACGATAAGAGTGCCAGCCTGAATAAGCGTCTCTCCTGCCACGGGAATCCTCACTCTTCCGGCATTTGAGCACGTGAACTCATAGCCTCCCAAACTCTCGTCTCCTGTGAGAACTGCTGCGATTCCATCTTGTACATCTTTATGTCCTGCCCCCTCAGGACGATGACACCGTCCTTGAGTGTCACAGCCATGCCGAGCTGGCCCTGCTGATGCCCAAAGCACCTGCCATGGTGTTCAAATCCCTTGTGGGCCAACATCAAGCCCTAGCAGGATTGGTGGGTTAAGAGTCACATCAGGGGCGCCTGGGTGGCTCCATCAGTTGAGCGTCTGACTTCAGTTCAGGTCATGACTTTGCGGTCTGTGAGTTCAAGCCCTGCATCGGGCTCTGTGCTGACAGCTCAGAGCCTGGAGCCTGCTTTTGATTCTGTGTCTCCCTCTCTCTGCCCCTTCCCTGCTCGTGTTCTCTCTCTCTCTCTCTCTCTCAAAAATAAATAAACATTAAAACAAATTTTTTTTAAAAAAAGAATCACATTGGGGCACCTGGGTGGCTCAGTCGGTTAAGCGTCCGACTTCAGCTCAGGTCATGATCTCTCAGTCTGAGGGTTCGAGCCCCACCTTGGGCTCTGTGCTGACAGCTCAGAGCCAGGAGCCTCGTTCGGATTTTGTGTCTCCCTCTCTCTGCCCATCCCCCACTCATGCTCTATCTCTCTCTGTCTCAAAATTAAATAAAACATTTTAAAAAATGAGTCACATTAAAGTTATCCTGTACCATCGAGTAGAAATTAATGGGGGGGAGGAGAGAAAAAGAGAAAAAAGTACTAGAGAAACTGAGGTAGTAAAAGTCTGACCATAGAGCCACTGGAAAGGAAGTGATTGTTGTAAATCTAAAAAAGAAATGGACTAAATAGGGATTTATTATCTTTTTAATATTCTTGTTGTGGTTGTTATGATAATGAGTGAGGATTTTCTTCGGTATTCGGATTAAGCAAGTTGAAGGTATAAAATGTACCTTTTTGACAAAAGTAAAAGATATGTATATATAGTTAGTGTTGGATACACAGTCATTTCTTCAGCAAGTTTTCTGGCTCAAAACTGTATAAAACATCATTTTTTGTTGTTTTCCATGAGTTGTAAAGATAAATGAAAATGTCTTAAAGGAACTTTAAAGTAGTCAGAGCAGGCAATAGATGCTTAAATGCAATGCATTGTTGAGTAATTAATTTTTGTAAAATGCTTTCAAACTGTCCGTGGGAATGCAGTCTCTGTGGTAAATGTGAAGCAGTAGGTCTGAAGCTTATACCAGGGCTTCAATACTGAAGGCCTAAATGTACTCATTCTCCTTCTTTCTCTCTGTAATTGGACAAAGAGAAAGTTAGTTTAGAGCCCACACTAATATGGTAGAAGAGGAGATAGGGATCAATACAATTCTCAAGCTGAATAACCTCTTGCCGCTGTTTTTATTCCTCTCGTCATTTACAAAACAAATGTCTTCAATGTTTCTGTCCACATTTTTACTACATCCAAGAAACTCTAAGCCAGAGTGTGTTGTTAATGCAATGATAGCGGGTTCCTAAATTTCTCCTGGGTATTAGAATGTTAAAATACCATTTCTCACTGTTAATTTTCCTTCATAACCAGGCGTCTCATCCCAGATACCTTAAAATTAAGAGAATTTTTATCAAGTTCGCCAAATATTTGAACATCCATGATGAGCCAGGAACCATGTAGAACCCTGAGAATTAGAATAAAAAAATAAAAGTAAATAAAACACTGTTCCTAATTTTGAAGAGGCTTGGGATCTCGTGAGCCTTCCGCAGAGACTATCTATGATTTCCAATGGCCAAGACTTTGACCCGGTTCAAAAAACTTTATGATTCAAGAAAAAAAAAAGTTTTTAATTGCTTGTAATTTTTTTTACTTTGTATTATTTAACTCAAATTTCAAATTTAACCATAAAGCAGAGTTAGGATAAATTCAAAATTCAGAAGATGCTGTTGGACCAAAGGTTTGAAAACAGTAGAGGTACATGATTCATGTCCAGAATTACCTATTTTTTTCAATTCTTACACATTGAAAATAATATTTTTTCATCTTCATGAGAAGAGCAGACAGACTTTGGAATAAACACAGTCTGGATTCAAATCCTGCCTGTTTCTCATGAGCTCAGGGACTTCAGTCAGGTAAGTCACTTACTGTCTCAGGAACTATTTCAAACTCATTGCTAACAATGGAATCAGGTTCCGAGAATGACTGAATAATGCAGACCTTACAATGCCTGTGGCACATATGAGGTAGTAATTTAGTAGTAACAAAGGTTAATAACCAGATATAACTTAGCTTGTCTTTGAAATTATGAAAATGCGAGAGTTATCAATAAAAAAGTTCGGTACTGTGTGAATATTCTAAATTCAAGATGGAGGCAGGATGAACCTGGACTTGATACTTTTGGAGAAGCATGGAAAGATATCAGATGGACTCATTCACTGTCAAATTAAAACAATTATAAGAAGTTATCCACTTCTGTCTATGGATTCTGTCTTATTTCAAATAAGCAATACGAGTTCATTTCAAGGCAGTCACAAGAGGAATGTCATCTTACAATCACAAGATGCATTCCTCTGGGAAGGTTTCAAGATTCCAGAGTCTGACATTTCAAATCGAAACCTTAGCCTCCTCATTTCCTAGCTGTGTTACTCTGGATAAAGTACTTGATCTCTCTGAGTCTAAGCTTACTTAAAAGCGGGCTATCGATTGGATTATTGTTATGATTTAATAAGAGAATGCTTAGCACAGTGCTTCGCACAGATAATGGCCAATTAGGATATTGATGCTGCTGATTGTGATGAGGTTACAAAGCCACCTTTCTCAGACTAGAATGGCAAACATCTTCCCTTCCTTTAAATTATGGACACATTGATCTTAAAAAGTTGGCTAGCCCACAGCTTTAGTATTTCAAGAGCTGAGTTTTCTTAGCTCTGTGTGGTATTGAAATGGATGCAACATAGACAAAGCCCAAGACTGGAAATATTTATTTCCACATCCTTGACATTCTGCAATTATAAGCTAAGACTCCTTGCAGGTGAGCTATGGCCTGGTGAATGGTTCAGCTTTAGTATTTGGAGAGAGAGGCCCGCTTGCAATAGAAACAAAATGTGTTTAGCGTTTGGTTCTCAATTCACAAAGAAGACATGAGACTCTAAATTTCTTTTCAAGATCAAAATAAGCCAAGCAAAGCACTGTTATAATTCAAAAAATAATGAAGAAAAACTTAAAACTTTCTCGAATCATCTTTAATTTATGCTTAAAATTTGATTGGGTAGCTGCAAGAAAAAGCACTCTCAGATGACCCATCAATGTTTTTCATGGTCATTATCAATTTCAATATTTTTGGAGAAACTACTTAAAAGCACAAATATGCAGAATCAGTAAGCCGCAGGTGCCTTCGCTGTCCCCAGGCACATAAGTACACAGGACAGGAGTACCTGGGGCACCGGGGTGGCTCAGTCAGTTGGGCGTCCGACTTCAGCTCAGGTCATGATCTCAAGGTTTGTGAGTTCGAGCCCCACGTCGGGCTCTGTGCTGACAGCTCAAAGCCTGGAGCCTGCTTCAGATTCTGTGTCTCCCTCTCTCTCTGCTCTCCGTGCTCGTGCTCTGTCTCTCTCTCTCTGTCTTTAAAACAATGAATAAACATTAATAAATAAGAAAAAGAAAAAGTTCCTAACTAAGGTGCTATTTCTGTTTCTGATGCAAATATTACATGAGTCATGGGATCAAAGACGACCAGGAAGTAACCCCAGCCTCATGCTTGGCTTGAATGCCATTATCACCACCGTCCACAATCAGGCTGTGCTTGAATGTTGGTGAAAACACCTCCCTCCACATGGGTTGATGTTGTTCTCACTTCTGATGACCAGCAAACCATCAAGCACACACACAGGATCGCAGGGAGAGAAGCTTCGTAGCCACTCACCCGCCCCTGACTCCTCACAGGTGCGGGGCTGGGGGAGAGGACCGGAGACCGGGTGGGCTCACCTTCTGGCACACGGTGAGGAGAGAAGGGTCCCTTGGGCACCCCGGCCCCACCCACTCTCGAAGAAGGCAATTCCATGTGCTCCCAGAATCACAAACTCCTGTCTTCCATCATCAAGGCTAAGAGCCCACCTGCGGCCCTCAGAGAAGACAGAGGACCCAGGAGCTAAAAGTAAAACCACCATGAACACCCGGGAAGCTTGAGAAAGGAAGCCATAAGTACCAGATGGAAATTCCCACTAGACTCTCATGTATGGAAAGTTCCTAATTACTGTATTTGGAGATGTTGTAGGAAAAACAGTCAAAGAAAATGACATTTTTATCATCCTATTGAGTCTGAGGACCATGTATAAATACTTCTGAGCCAAGGCTGTGCTGGTGTAGAGAGTGTGATGAAGCAGAGGGCCGCTCCTCCTGGAGGTGAGGTGCTAGAGAGAAAGGTGTTGGGTTCAGGGAAAGAGCCCAGCCTCCCTGCCCCCACACAGCGGCGTCCTGACTCCCGGGCCTCTGATGCTTTCTCATGAAGAAGGACTTGGCAGATGTGAATAAGGATCTTGCACTGGGAGATTATCTAGGATCTTCTAGAGGCGCCCGGAGTGCATCAGGACTCCCCCGTGAGAGGGAGGCGGAAGGATGTCTAACCGCAGGGGTGGGGGGCCCACGGGCCACACAGGTCGACCCAGAGATGCCACCCCAAGCTGAGGAACGCCGTGGAGGCTGGGCCTAAGGCATGCTCTGCTCCCTGATCTCCAGGCCTGGCCGGCGTTCAGGGCGTCTGGCCTCCAGAACCCAGTTGGCTGGAAGTTCGAGGTCATTTGTTACAGCAACCGCAGGAAAAAGATGCAGACAGTTGACAAGTAAAGAAATAGGTCGAGTAAACTCACGCGTTGTCCTGGGGCCCCAAGGACACAAGCAGGCCGTAGTGAGTGGTGGAGAGGGGGCATCCAAGAACAGTTGGGGGTGCCAGACGCCTCACCCCTGCTACCCCCTTCCCCCCACCCGCCCCCATCGGCAGCTCTGAAACCCCCCTTTCTTGCTGCCAGACAGGCTGTGGAGCCTGAATGGGAAGCCCGACAGCTTGGAGGGTTCGCCCTCCCTCTGCCATTCACACTCCTGACTGCGCTTTCCCTTCACCTTCTCAGACTTAGCCGTCCTCAGGCTCCCCCGGCTGACCTCCCCCGGCTGACCCCCACAGCTGACTTCTTCCAGGTGACCTCACCTGGGGTCACCTCTCCGATGGGGCCTCCCCCAGCTGACCTCCCTGGATGACGTCCCCTGGTNGCCCTGCCCCGCTCACCTCCCCTGGGTGACATGGGCACTTCAACCGGTGGGACCATCCCTCACAACCCTGACCTGGCCTCCCTGCCCTGAGCGCCCTTCATGGCCACACATCCCACGAAGGTCCAGGCGAAGCCCACAAAGCCCTGGCTGCCAGGTCCCCGGCCAGGAGCTCTAACACTAAGTTCTTTGGGCTTCCTCGCCCACCCTGTGCTCCTTGGTCATTGAATGAATAAAACTCGGTGTGTTGTATTTCTTCTATTGGGAACATTCCTCTCGTTCTCCATGTTCCCCTTCACCTCCTTGGATGCGCTGCTTCTCAGACACACGCCCTTGGTACTTTGGTTCCCTCCTTTGGCTCTCGAGGAGGCTCTCCCGTCCCCCTCATCACCGTTGCCCTGGCACATGTCCATTGGTCTGCGTAGTAACTGTTCAACACAGAAACCCCCGGGTGGGGTCAGAGAGGGACGGAGACCCTCCGCGGGCGCCAGACCTACCTGGGAGTGTGCCGGAGTGTAAGCATTGTTCATCTTGAATGCGCACAGAGGACAAAACAGACTGAGAGCCTTGTTCAATGGGACCGGGAAAGAGGCAAATACCACACAGACATGTTCAAATGTGTCACGTCGCAGAAAACATGCCACCCAGTGGCTCCTGCTGAAGCCAACACCCAGAAAGCAGCTTTACAAGCAATGATGCTGCGTGACACGCCAGGTGACAGAGGGGTCACCGGAAGTGCTGAATCACGATAAAGCCACACTTTGCAACTGACTCTTCAAAAGCATAGTAAAGGAGAGATTCGAGGTGACCCCTGGAGTAAGAGAGCGCTCATCCCCTCGGATCCTGATGTGCCCAAGGGGAAGGACAGAGACGAGGTGACACAGCCCAGCCCATTGCTCTCTGCACAGCCTGGAAAATGCATTGGTACTGACACACCATCGATATCCGTGGCAATCACGAAAAGCGTGGTCTTCACTCTCAGGCAAACTCTGGGTGTGGGGGATGGAAGTGTGTTCCCACACAACATCGTAAATACCATCCTTCATGTACGTTCCTGGAAAAGGGCTCAGGTCAGTGCTCTAGACCAGGGATAGGCAGACGTGCCCTGTGAAGGGCCATGCAGCACGTATTGTAGGCTCCGTGGGCCCCAAGGTCTCCCTACAACCAACGAGCTCTGAGTCTGCAGCAGTGAGGCAGCCTCAGTGCACAGTGAGCATGGCTGTGTGCCAGCAAGTCTGGATGCACAAAACCCACATGATTTTCATACGTCGTGAAATATTATCCATCTTCTGAATTTCAAAAATCGTATGAACATGTAAAACCATCCGTAGCTCAGAAGTCCCGCACAGCGGGTGGCCCCTAGATTGGGCCCACGGGCTGTAGTGTGAGGATCCTTGCTCTGGATCATTAAGAAAATCAAAAGAGACCACCAGTCAGTTCATGATAGATTAAGGCTGGTAGCAAACACTGAAATGATTAAACACGAACAGATAACCAAAGGCTTCTCACGATATAAAGGATAAAAAAGTTGCAACAGAAAACACATTTTATTTTATTTTTTTGTTTTTTTAAGTTTATTTATTTTGAGAGAGAGAGAGAGCGAGAGAGCACAGGCTGGTGAGGGGCCGAGAGGAGAGAAAGAATCCCAAGCAGGCTCTGTACTGGTGGCACAGACGCGGGGCTCAAACCCACAAACCATGAGATCATGACCTGAGCCGAGATCAGGTGCCCCAAGAAAAAATATTTTAAAATACAGGAACAGATGAAGGAAACTGGAAATGCAGCAGAAAGTTAGAAAGTAATGGCTAATGCCTCACACTGCACAAAGGAAGAAAATTCCGACCATTTAAAATCTTAATTAGGCTAATGCAATATTTAGTTTAAAAGTTTCAGCTAACTGCTGGTAAAATTTACAACGCACATCTACTTCCAAATCACAAGAGCAAAGAAAAAAATAAGGTGAAGAAAATGAAGCCTAGGCTGCAAAAATCAGGAAACAAATAATCAGGAAAGTAGTTGTTAAAAGAGACAACATTCGAAGGAGAAAACAGACATTCTCGCGTATTTATTAAACAAGAGATGACCTTTACAGCCGCAGCAACAACTCATTTAGAAACCTAATAAAACAGGAAATTAATAATAATAATTTAAGGAAAAACATTTTTGTACACTTAAAAATGCTCTTGCAAATTACTATACGGTCAAAGAGGAAATTAAAAGTGCAAGAACAGAAAAAATAAAACATGAATATATCTGATTTACATCTGCGTACCTGAAGGTGTGCCCGCAGGTAAATGTATTCCCTCATCCGCATTCTGCTTGGAAAAGAAACGTGTTTAGAAATAATCTCAAAATTGCGGCATCTGGGTGGTGGCCCAGTCGGTTAAGCATCCGACTTCGGCTCAGGTCATGATCTCACGGTTCGTGGTTTCAAGTCCCACGTCGGGCTCTGTGCTGACAGCTCAGAGCCTGGAGCCTGTTTCGGATTCTGTGTCTCCCATTCTCTCTGACCCTCCCCTGCTCACACTGTCTCTCCCTCTCTCTCAGAAATAAATAAAAAACATTAAAAAAAATTTTTTTTAATAGAAATAATCTCAAAACGTCCTAATTTCAAGAAAGAAGGACAGTGATTATAAAGAAAACCACAGAACACAAGCAGAAGAACAAAACCTAGAGTGGACGGACGAGCGCACTGGGCGGGTGTCTGCAGGTGGGGGAGGGAGGCGCCCAGAGAGAACTCGATGTGACGGTCACTGTCTCTGGGACCAGTGACCCGCCTGCACTCATGAGGTCTTCCACGCAACTGCCAGTGGGCAGCTGTCGTGGATGAGAAAGGAGAGTGGCTGTCCTCCACCGACACAGCATCGTGTCCACTGCTCCTTCGCAGGTCCCTCTGTGCCGGTGGCTTTCTGGTGGACGTTATGGAAAGTGCAAAGGTATGTGGTTTGCACTCATTCCCCTTGGTGTGCCTGCACACGTCCCCCTCGCCCAGACCTCCTGGGGCTTAACCCTCCAACGTTGCTTCTTCCAGCTAAGCTCTTGGCCACTGCCCAAGTATCCATTTCTTACTTAATCGCTGCCGTTCCATTCGGAGCTCCCTTTGAAGTGCACTGGTCCAGGGCTCTGGATTCCACCTGGATGCCCTATGCCCCCATTGCAGTGGCGAGAGGGACATGTTAGTCTTTCGATTCTCTGGTATCAGTGTTCTCTCGAGCTCTGGGTCCAAGGAAGGAAGGACTCTGCTTCCCGCCGTGCTCAGTTTCTCTGCTGCACGGCCACAGCTCCCTTTGGAGAAAGATGGCGGAACCCACGGCTGCATGTAATTAGCACAGCACCATGAGCTCCTTTCTCAGGAAGACCTTCCCTTCAGCAGATGGACTTTCATCTGGACACTGGGCAGGGGATTGTGATTGGACCCCAACTGACAAAGGATGTCTGTTGGACGATTTTATTTTTATTGTTTTTGGTGCTAAAGTTAAGCAACACATGCCTCCACCCCCCAACTGTTTCGCCGATGGAAACACCGTAGCCTGTTCGCCAGGGCCACAGACCCTGCCGGTGCAGACCCCCTGCTGACACGGAGGATTCGCTACCCTGCTCATCCCTGGGCTTACCTTCATTTTACCTTCATCTCTAGATGCCCGGCCTGTGATAACCTGGAGTCTTATCGCCCACAGCTGGGCTCCCATTGCCACTACCTTTCATGGGAGCCTTCCTCGTGGTGCTGATGAAACAGTGTCCTCCAGAGAGCACAGCCGGCCAGGGGACCCAAGTCTTGTATAATAAATGCACTTTAATGTGATTACCTTGAGGTTGCCCTCAGGTGAGAAATTTAATAGGAAACTGCATGCCCAGGGTTGAGGGTACCAGCGGCATCCACGTGGGTGCCCAGGGCATCTGCTGAGGGAGAAATAGTACAGCTCACACAGTGGTCCCCGGTCACAATACGTACCGTAACTCTGCTGAAGAGTTGTAGGTTTCTGCTTTTTTCTGTCTCCCTTTGTTAACCTTTGTTTTCACTTTAGTTCAGAATATAACCACTATGCAATATGTACAAACCGGTGGGTTCTTCATCCACCTCTCACCCAAGGGTGAGCATCGGATCCAAGTTGGCCAAGTGGACTCTCTCTCCTAAAGTGTTGAACCTTGAACAGGATATGCAAAGATTAAAGAAAATGCTGGACCTCATTAATTTCAGTAGTATTTCCCTGACATGATCGTCAGGTAGTTCTTGCTACTCTGACCCCAGGGGACACCCTGGCTCCTGTTCTTCATGAGCATGTTTTTCGGGTCTTCCTTTTGTTTCTGTGCCCTCCACAATATCCTTGCAAAACTATCTTATGTATATGTTGCTTATGATAAACTTCTGTTGCTTGCACCCAAGGAACCCTAATCGATAGTGGTGGGTATTAATGCCCCAGCTTCATAGATGAAAAAAACGAGTTTCAGAGCACATGGCAAATTGCATAAGGTAACACAACTACTAAGTGATAGAACCTTTGATTACAAATGTAGTGCTGCCATGTACCCCAATGTTCATAGCAGCACTCTCCACAATAGCTAAAACATGGAAAGAGCCTAAGTGTCCATCAATGGACGAATGGATCAAGAAGTTGTGGTTTATCTATACCATGGAATCCTACATGGCAATGAGAAACAATGAAATCTGGCCATGTGTAGTAACATGGATGGACCTTGAGGGTGTTATGCTGAGTGAAATAAATCAGGTAGAGAAGGACAAATACCATATGTTTGCACGTATAGGAGGATTAGGAGGAACTTAATGGAGGACCATGAGGGAGAAGAAAGGGGGAAATAGTGGCAGAGATGGAGGGAGGCAAACCATGAGAGACTCTTGAATGCTGACAAAAACTGAGGACTGATGGATGTGGGGGGAAAGGGGGATGGGCATGGAGGAGGGCATTTGTGGGGATGAGCACTGAGTGTTATGTGGAAACTAATTTGACAATAAACTATTTGTAAAAAAAATTGTAGTGCTCCATTTATTCTGACATGATGCCTTCCTCCTACGTATTTTTCCAGTTTTATTGAGAAATAATTGGCACACATCACTGTTGAAGTTCAAGGTGTACAACAGGATGGTCGGTCAACATCTATTGTGATGTGGTTATTGTAATGGGCTCAGCTAACATCCATTCTCTCATATAGACACAATAAAAAGAAGGAAGAAAAAGAAAAAGAAAAATTTTCTCCTTGTGATGAGAGTTCTCAGGGCCTACACTCTTAGCCCCTGTCCAATATATCATACAGCAGTGTCAACTAGAGGCACCGTGCCATACATATATCCATGTTGAAAGCTTACACCTTTTGACTACCTTCCTCCAATCTCTCCTCCACCCATCCCCTGCCTCTGGTATATGTTCTCCCTCCTATATATTCTTATTTCTGAAATGACCCCTAAAAGTTCCTCTCATCATTAGACCAGAGGGCTCCAAAACAGTTGATGTACATTGGCTCTGAATTTGCTTAAAGGCATCAAAATCTAATTAAGAGCATGAGCCCAGGTTTCTCTGTCTGTACGTCCATCCCTTACTACCAAGTGCAAATGTCTCACATATGACACCTTGTACACATTAGATATATTTACTGGTCAATGATGCAAATGAGACACAAACTTTTAAGAACTGTTCAACTGATCATCCCTTCAAATGCATCTTTCACCAATTCTTAGACTTTTCTGGTGTGTGTCTGAATTAGGCTTTTCCCTTACTGGCTCCTGCCCATCCTACATCCTCTATATAAACACTCAGCCCTTGTTCTAGATCCTTATCCTCTTTGACTTGCTCACCAAATCCTGCTATTATATATGTAGCTCCTTGCCTAGATCAGAACCTTTGAAATTACACGCTGCACTTGAAGAATCTGGTTCCCTGGGGTCAGCACCTCTGGCCCCACTCAGAAAGTCAAGCCCTGCTAATCTCTTGCCACACCTTGGTTCTGAAGCACCAACCTCAGTGACACCCCAGGCCCCCCCTTTCTGTCTCTGTACCCAAGTCAGGGAGTCTGGACAGTGCAGGGATTTTTCACACTCTCTTATACAAAGGTTTTGACACTTTGTTGTTTAAATAAACCCATTGAGGGGCATCCGGGTGGCTCAGTTGGTTAAGCATCCAGCTCTTGATTTTGGCTGAGGTCATGATCTCACAGTCCGTGGGTTCAATCCCTGTGCTGGGCTCTGTGCTGACAGTGTGGAGCCTGCTTGGGATTCTCTGCCCCCCCACCCCCCGACTTCCTCTCTCTCTCTCTCTTTCAAAAATAAATACACATTTAAAAACAAACAAAATCAACATTTTTTTCTGATGTTGGCATATACTGTTTGTCTCTCTTTCTTCAGAAATCTGTCCCACTAACCCATTTTTTAAAAAATACCTACATTTTATTTTATGAGGCACATTTTTTATACTTTTAACCTCTCTCCTTAGCCTTTTCAGTATTCTCTACTATAAACACATTTTTTAACAAAGCCTTGTACTGTTAAATTAAATGTGGGCTCCTTGGAGATAAGAGACTACTGACCTTTGGGGCCAGGGAGCTCCGCAGGCACCTGTTACCTGGTTAGAGCTCTGGTAGTGTTTGTGGATTGGCTGGATGAATCAGCATATCGACGGTAACAAGCAGATGCAAATATTGCATTTCTATGTACATATATACCTATTCTCCAACATATATCCACATCAACAGTTATCTGTACTCTATTTCAAGCCAAGTATGACCTTTTGTTTAAATGCTATTAATGTGGTCATGAACCTGTGGTCGTGGAGGTAGTTTGCATTTTCAGTTAAATTAATCGCAGCTTCCAGCTCCTCCCTCTGTTTTCCACACAGTTGGCAGAGAGCAGGGTTGGGGAAGATGCACCCTGAAATCTTGGTGGGTCTCGTTGGGGTGACATTTGGCATGTAATGTGGCTCCCTCCTCTCCAATCATCTATTTTCCTGTCATCTGTTGGTCACGAAGTGAATTCTAAAGTTTCCATTTCTTGTGTTGGCACTTGATGTCCTGTGTTTAATTCCCATAAAAAGGCATCTCCATGTCAGTGAAATGAAGGAAAAGGTTGAATTCAAAGGTTCAAATGTTGCATGTTTTTCTTCGTAAAGATCCCTAAACAGTGGGATAGGAACATATTGTACGTCCGAAGCATAAAACAGAGAAGTAAAAACATGAATTCATTTCCTTTTCAAACTTGACTTCCATTTTATTTAAGTGAAATAATTGCCATTGAATATCTTCCCACAGGTCAACTTCATTGTCTCGGAAATGGACAGCCATGTGACAAAAACTAAATGCAGTATTCACGCTGAATTCAAGGAAGATCAAAATGCACGATAACATTTATCTCTAATTTCGAAGCTCCTTTGTCCTATTTTTCTCCCTCAAAGCCACTCTACATTAATTTATTGTTATTAGCCTCTTCTGCCGAAGCTCGTCTGTCACACACTGGATGTAATAATATACTGCTCAGCATTCTCTGCATAAGGTAATACAGGCCCAGAATGACAATGTTGGTCATTTCTTTGTATGGAAAACCCTATGATAATGTTGGGCATCATGAATATTTAACTGGAGATATCTGTTGTGAATGTGTGTGTATGTGCATGAGCGTGTGTTTGCCAGACTATGATATCCACAGTGAAATGATCCCGAACCAAAAGTGTGCGAATAAACAACTACTGTGAATTCCGAACACCACAGGGCATCTGGTATCAGTGCTCTGGGATATGATTAGCTCCTGAGTTGTGGAACTCTGTGAAACCAGGATAGATCTCAGTGGAACTTAACATACAGTGGGAGAAAAATAGAAATGGAAAGGGGAAAATAGAGTCAAAGCGCAACAATAGACCAAAAAATATGAGCTGAAAATCATTAGTGTCAATTACCCTCGTTCAGCTCACATGTGACCAAATAAAAATGGTTTTGGGATGGAGTTGCTGAAAAATTCAACAGATCGAGAGAACTGGGGCATATTAATGTCCTTCTGGAAGGCTTAATTCGGGGTGTGGGGGAATATGGTTTTAGGTTTCTTCTTTTCCAACACTCTGATAAGAGGCATTTTGTAGTGAGTGAAAATGACAAGAAACGTGTTCTGTGGCCAAGAGCACGGGGCGGGGGGTGGGGGGGACAAGAGGCTGCCTCTGAAAAGAGTCCTTTCTATTTAAAGGTGGAGAAAGAGCTGCTCATGTAATATCAGATTAAAAGGTCAGTGTAAATACTTTGTCAACAGGAAGAAAAAATTTGTGTTTTAAATAGGCTATGAAGGGAAGGCTGGAGATTTTTGCCGGCGTGCACTGCATGTGGGCAGATGCAGAGAAAGGGTGGAGAGATCTACTCATCAGCCTGGTGCCCGGTGACACCTGTTCTTCCAGCATCGTGTCCCTGGAGCCACACAAACACAGAGGAATAAGGGCCCCCACACACAGAGAGAAAGAGGAGGAAGGACCCCTGTACACACAGAGAGAAATAAGGACTCACCCACACATACACACAGAGAAATAAGGACCCCACACAGAAGAGTATAAAGACACACACAGAGAGAGGAATAAGCAGTCCTGCACGCACACACATGCACACACGTGCACACACACACACACACACACACACACACACACACACAGAGGAATAAAGACCAATAAGCATTTATCCATTCAAAGAATTATTAAACACTGAAGTCTATCGAGGGTCAAGCAGAGTACAGATGGGGGATTTGTAACTGCCCTCTAGAAAGCAAAAGCAGGGAGGATTTGATAGGGTTAGACGGAGAATTGAGGGAAGTGGCATCTGGCGTTGGTGCCCAAAGCCCTGGGGAAGCCATCACTAATGTCTTTTGGCCTTGGTTTCTCCATCCTTAAAGTGAAAACATGGACCTTAATGATCGTCACGAGGTTTTTGGTTTGGTGTTTAAGGAAAATAGATTGCAGCAAACTCTGACATATGCATTTAGCATAGGTATGTTTAGATTAAACACATCTTCGCTAGGTCAAGTCTTCCAGTTAATGAACAAAGTCTCTCTCTATTTGTTTAGATCTTTGATTTCTTTCATCAGCATGCTGTGGTTTTCGGCACACAGCATCTATACATGTTTTGTGAGATTTACACCTAAGCGGCTGATTATTTTTAGAGGCATTATAAAGTGGTACTGTATTTGCAATTTTGGCTTCCACATCTCACTGTAATAGGAATTTTGTGCACTGATTTTGTATTCGGTGAATCTGCTGATGTCATTTATTAGTTCTAGGAAGGTATGCAGGAAGTTGTTTCTTTGTTTGCAAATTCCTTGAGATTTTCTATCTAGACCATCATGTTACTTGCACACAGGGACAGATTTTTTTCTTACTTTCTGATCTGCATACATTTTATTTCCTTTTCTTTCCGTTATTGTGATGGCTGGAATTTGCAGCATTCTGCTGAATGGTAGTAGTAAGAGTGAACATCCTTGCTTACTTCTCAAGGTTGGAGGAAAGCATTTACTCTTTCACCATTGGGTAGGATGGTAGCTGCGGCATTCTGTAGACGGCTCTATCAAAATGAAGACACCCCCTCTATTTCTGACTTGCTGAGAATTTTTTTTATCATGAATGAGCATTGAATTTTAGCAGATGAGTTTCCTGCCTCAGTAGGTATAATCATGTGATTTTTTTCTTTAGCATGTTAATCCAATAGACCATTGTCATGGAGTTTTGAATATTGAACCAATCTAGCATTCCTGGTGTAAGTCCCATCAGGTCATGATGTGTAATCCTCTTTAGATATTCCCAAATTCCATTTTTTAATATTTTGATAATGATTTTTAATTATATTCATGAGAAGATCTATATATGAAGTTTTTGGCTTCCTCTCTCCCTCTCTTCCTTCCTCCCTCCCTCCTTCCTTCCCTTTCTTCATTTGTTCCTTCCTTTCTTCCTTCCTTGCTTCCTCCCTTCCTTCCTTCCTTTTCTGCCTTTTCTGTTTTTGTTTAATTTTGGTACCAGGCCATTCTGTTTTTATAATATAAATTGAGAATTATTGCCCTAACTCCTGTTTCTTTGAAGAGGTTATGTAGGATTGGTGTTAACTTTTTTAACTTTTTGTAGAATTCTCCAGTGAAATGGATTCTTTCCTCTGTCCCATTCACTCTGCTTGGAGCCCATTCATTGAGTTTTTATTTTGATTAATGCATTTTCTGATTCTAAAGTCTTGGTAATTCTCCGTGCCTTCTGTGTTTCTTTTGAGATGTCTGTTTATTTGCCAAAACTTTCTATTGTGTCTATTATAGGCATATTTGTAGTTCCTCTTTGAAGAGATTTTATGATGGCTGCTTTAAATTCTGTCAGATAACTCTAATATTTCTGTAATCTCTGTGTTGCCATCTGTTGATTATCTTTTTTTTACCCAAATTGAAATTATCCTAGTCTTTACCATGATGAGTGATTCTTTCTTCTCGTTGGAATTTGGGCATTGGAAAGACTGTGGATCTGATTCAACCCTTCTGTTTTAGGGGCTGATTTTACCCTGAATGGGAGAAACAGGAGCATCTTTTTAGTCTCCCTACATAGACTCTGCTGACCACGATGGAGTGCCCCCACCACTACTGAGAGGCTGTGAACTTCCTGACCCTCCAGTCAGCCTGCTGTTGGTAGTGTAAGAGCAGGAACAAATGAAGTCCAGGCTTACTGAGAGGTGTCCACTGACACCATGAGAGCTGGGCAAAACTTATCATCCAGCTGGAATAGGAGTCCAGGCTCCCACTCAGCCTTCTCTGGAACTATCCTGGAGAGGAACTTGGGTTCCTCACTGCAGCCTGGCAAGGAGGGAAGTCTAGGCATCCCACTCAGCTTTTGAAGGGGGATGAGCTGTGGTCAGTGAATTTTTTTCTGTGCTATTTGACTGGAGCTGAGTGGTTAGCATCTAGAAGTTTTCTGATTTCTTGAGCTGCCCCTCCCCTGATATTTTGGAGAGAGGAGACTTACTGGGACTTAGTCTGTATCTGCCTCATGGTGTTCCCGGATTTGTGGTTTCTTTAGCTCCAAATGTGGGACCTAAAGGGCAAAAAGAAAACCCAGATAATGCACCATTGTTTCCTTCTTTAGACAGAGAAGTCCTTAACTGCTCCACCTTCTTCACTCTGCCTTTCAGAGTTTTCTTATGTTAATTCTGTATGTAATGCCAACGGTTTCTTATGAGAAAACTAGGGAAAAGTCCTTCTACAACATCTTTTTGGAAGAAGTCCTATTGGACAATTCTGAAACATGTTTCAGGGGCGCCTGGGTGGCTTAGTCGGTTAAGCGTCCGACTTTCGCTTAGGTCATGATCTCGCGGTTCATGGGTTCGAGCCCCGCGTCGGGCTCTGTGCTGACAGCTAGCTCAGAGCCTGGAGCCTGTTTTAGTCTGTGACTCCCTCTCTCTCTGACCCTCCCCTGCTCACGCTCTCTCTCTCTCTCCTAGAAATAAAAAATAAAATAAAAATAAAATAAAAATGAAACATGTTTCAAAAGACAAAGATGTTCTAAATGATGAAGCAACATTCTCTGCTTATAAAGCAATAACTTTAGAAATAAGTGACCAAGCTTTAAACAAACAAACAAACAAACAAACAAAATCATCTAGTTGCTAGATAATTAAATAACTGAAGTTAAGGAAAAAATTAAATAATTACAGTGTATTGATAATACCTAATAATAATAGAAACTAATAGGGATGCCTGGGTGGCTCAGTCAGTTAAGCATCCGATTTCAGCTCAGGTCATGATCTCATGGCTAGTGAGTTCAAGCCCCACATCGGGCTCTATACTGACAGCTTGGAGCCTACAGCCTGCTTCCAATTCTGTGTCTCCCTCTCGCTGCCCTTCACCAGCTCCCACACTGTCTCTCTCTCCTTCAAAATTTATAAACATTAAAAATACAAAAGTCAATTGCTTTTCTATAGGAACAAGTGGAATTTGACATTAAAAACAGAATACCATTTACATTAGTACCCCTAAAATGAAATAATTAGAAATATATGTAATAAAATATATATAATATTTATGTGAGGAAAACTACAAAACCCTAGCAAAAGATATCAAAGAAGAACTAAAGCAAATGGAGAGATAGTCCATATTCATGGATAGAAAGCTTCAGTTTTGTCAGGATCTCATTGCCTACCAACTTAATCTATGCATCAATAAAAGTCCCAGCAAGTTATTTATCAGTCCCAGCAACTGATTCTAAAGTTTATATGGAGAGGCAAAAGACCCAGAGTAGCCTCACAATACTGAAGGAAAAAACAAGGTTGAAGGACCAACACTACACAACATTAAGACTTACTGTAGAGCCACAGTAATTCAGACAGTGAGATATTTACAGAAAAATAGACAAATAATCAATAGAAGAGGAGAGCCCAGATATAGATCAGTGGAAGGGCAAAGGCAACACAATGGAGCAAAGATAGTCTCATTATCATGTGGAGCTAGAAAAACTGGATATCTTCATGCAAAAACATGAATCTAGACACAGATATGAGACCTTCACAAACAATATCTCAAAATGGATAATGGGCATCCATGTAAGACACAGAACAATAAAACTCCTAGAGATAAGACAGGAGAAAACCTAGATGACCTTGAGTATCGCAATAACTTTTAGATAAAACACAAAAGTCACGATCTATGAAAGAAACAGTTGATAAGCTGGACTTTATCTAGAAAAATACAAGTCACAGACAGAAAACATTTGCGAAAGACACATCTAATAAAGGACTCTTATCCAAATGTATAAAGAATTCTTAAAATTCAGAAACAAAAAAGAAAACAACCTGTTTAAAAAATAGGCCAAACATAATAAAACTCTCACCAGAGAAGACATACAGATGGCAAATAAGTACATGAAAAGATGTCAAGCATCACATATCATCAGGGACACACAAATTGGACAACAATGAGAAGGCACCACAAATCTATTAGAATAGCCAAAATCTAGAACATTGACAACACTGACTCTGCATCCTTACCAGCGACAGGAATTCTTATTCATTACTGCTGGAAATGCAGAATGGTATAGTCACTTTGAAAGACAGTTTGGTGCTTTCTTATAGAACTCAACAGAACCTTACCATACTATCCAGCAATCATGCTTCTTGGTAATTACCCCTCAAAAAACGGAATACATCATGTTCACGCAAAAACCTGCACATGGATGTTTATAGAAGCTTTACTCATAATTGCCAAAATGTGGAAATAAAAACTGAAATGTCTTTCAGTAGGTAGATGGATAAATAAACTCTGGTCCATCCAGACAATGGGTTATTCAGCCCTAAAAAGGAATGAGCTATCAAGCCATGAAAAGACATGGAGGAACCTTGAAGCAAAAGAAGTCAATCGAAAAAGGCGACCTACTGTATGATTCCAACAATATGACCTTCTGGAAAAGGCAAAACTACGGAGACAGAAAACCAGTGGTTTTCAGAAGTAGAGGAAGGGAGGGTCGAATAGGAGAAGCACAGAGGATTTTAGGGCTGTGCAAATACTCTGTAGGACACTATAATGGTGGATACTTGTCACTATATATTTGTCAAAACACGCAGAATGGACCACACCAAGAGTGAGCCCTAACGGAATCTATGGACTTTAGATGCTAACGTAGGTGTAACAGTTACAGCAAACGCACTTCCCTGGTGAGAGTTGCTGCTGGTTGGAGACTCCTACATGTGTGGGGGCAAAAAGTATATGAGAAATCTCTGCACTTCTTAATTTTTCTGTGAAAATTAAAACTGCTCAAAAAAATCATAATTTTCAAAAAGTGCTTTTGGTTTGTTTTTTTTTTTATTTTTATTTTTTTACTTATTTATTTTGTGTGCTCTGCGCTGACAGCAGAAAGCCCGATACAGAGCTCAAACTCATGAACTGTAAGACCATGACCTGAGCCGAAGTCGAATGCTTAACTGACTGAGCCACCCAGGCGTCCCTAAAAAATGTTTTAATTTAAGTGACAAACACAAAAATAATTGTTGAAAAACTTATGACAAGTTATCTCATATATATACATATATATATGAGATATATATCTGAGATATATATATGAGATTATATATATGAGATATATATATGAGATATATATATGAGATATATATGTATATATATATATACAAGGTCTTATAAAGCAAGAGCCCTGGGAAGTTAAAAATACAAACACTGAAAAAGTAGTGATTACCAAATTGCTTCTTTTTTCAAATGACCATTTGTAAGACACACCAGTGTTAAAATTCTCAAAATGTAAATCATCTTAATTCAAAATTAAGGAAGTGTTCATAAACGCACACAGGCACACACATATTATACAAAGTTTTTGTTTTAAATGTAACAAAGGACAACTGAATTTCACTACTTGCCAAGGGTAAGAATTACTGTAGCAGATGAAGAAACATCCAACAGCAACGGCTTCGAAGAGAAAACATGGTCGCGGTGTCCCGCATGTCACAGCCCTGGGCAGCGACGGCTGGGGCCGGGGGGATGTACTTTTCTCCTGCCGACTGACTGTGTTGTAGGAGGCTGTGTTCCCCGAGCAGCCGCCCTGGGGACGCGCCAGCACCGGGGCGTGGACACAGTGCCCTCACCGAGCCGAGTCCCCGGGTCCAGGCAGTGGCAGGAATGCCACCGTGAACTGTCGGAAAGTGAAATGCGCGCATCTCTGCACAGCACGTGTGGTGAGTCTGCGTGTCTGTCCCAGCCTGCCTGCCGTTTGGGGGCCCGTGAGCACGGAGTTTTTATACCCTCGTTACCCCTTCTTCCCACAGGAAGCGTCCCCAGAGGCCCCAGCTGCTCTGTGCCCGCACTCTGGGCCCCCATCCTCGCTGCACAAGCTAAATATTTAAACAGAATCTCTATCGAGTGTGGAAACTTGCTCTCCTCTTATTTTGATCTATTTTATTAATAAAAATGCTGTGTTTTTAAAGTTTTCCTTTCCATAAATACATGATACACACACACACACACACACACACAATCTTGGTTCTTTTAAACATTACGTATTTATTGCAAGTTTTCATTAAAAAATGGGAGCTAGAAAAGGAGTAATTAATTCTCCCGTAGATATGAGTGTCTTCTATTTTTATTTTTAAAATGTGAGACCAAAGCCAACAGAATTGACTGGTCCTGGTCGGTGTATGGGTTCAGACCAGCACGGCTGAGCTCGGGGGCCAGGGGCGGCCTTGGGGGGCTTCCCCGTGTGTCTCATCCTCTCCTTCCAGCTCCTTCCCTCCACCCCCCATGCCCTTTAGAAGTGACACGGGAGACGTCTGGCAGCCCTGCTCTCGCGCGCTAGCACGCAGGTGCCTTCGGAGAATCTTCCAGGGTGTCTGAAAGGCAACGTAACCGAGGGAGCAGCCGGTGCCGAGACGGGAGAGCGCGCTCGCCTGTCAGCTGGCACCTGACTTCACACCATAATCGAATCCAGATTTCAGGTTTAACTCTTGGCGGGCCGACGGTCTACAGCGCCCGCTCCTCCCCGGGACGGGTCTCCGCCCCGTCAGCCTGGAGGGCGGCAGGTGCAGGCGCGGCCGGGTCCCCGGAGCCCCGCGCGCACCGTGCAGGCCTGACATCCAGGTNTCAGTGGTGCAGAACCCGCTCGCCGAAGAGAGAAACAGACCTGTAAACGTTTAGCAGGGTATGAAATGTTCGCTTCCTGGGGGAAAATTGGCGGCCGAGACACAGGAGAATTTCTCTTCTTCTGCAGGTAGATTCGCCCATTAAACCCACTGCTGCTCCTTCCCTCCGCCCTTGCGCCGAATGGACGGCGCGGCCCTGCGCGCGCAGGGGACCAGGCCGTGCTCCGCTCACACACCTGCGGGGGGGGCTCCCCCCTGCCTCCCGCCTGCACGGCGCCCTCGGGGTGAGCCCCGGGCAGCCTCGTCCCCGGAACAGTCACCTTCACAAACGGGGGGCCACACCTGGTCCAGCCGACCCCCTCTTGCAGGACAAGGCGTCCCCTCGAAACAGAGGCTGCCGGGAGCGGGGAGCTGGAGGGGATGGGGTCTGGGTGCCTGGGGACCCGGAGGGGCAGCAGGAAACAAACGGAGGAGAAGAAAGGGAGGGAAATGACTGAAATCCGGCAGAGACGAGTGCAAATCAATTCCTCTAAAAGGCAGATGTAAAACGAAGCTGCATAAATATATAAGGCGCTTACATTGTATTTCAATAATGCTGAAATTATAGAGCTGTCACCGCACACCTGCCGAGGTGCCTCTCCGTGCATTATGTGGCTTCGTGCCGGGGGCGGAGGGACGGCGGAGACACGGGAGACCCCCGCAGAGACAGTCAGCAGACCCCGCGGGGCCTGCCGTGGGCCTGGTCGGGCGTGGGGCGCCCCAAGTGGCAGGCAGCGCTGGAGTCTGCAGGTGACCTTCCCCTCTGCTCCAGGACACCAGCCTGGTTGTGCAAGTTGACAACCACAAAAAAACAAAAAAACAAAAAAAACACCATAGCAAAATAAGCCTATCACTGGACCACAGAGCATAAGATAATGTTGTAGATGGGGCTATTTTCTTATAGGAATAAAGGGGTTAGTTTGGAAAGGACAACACAGTTTCCTTTCTCTGACAGTAAGCACAGAAAACAATAGGAAGTGAAGAAAAAAAAAAGATTAAGGGCATAATGAAAGAAAGCATATGGTCCTTCTCAACAACCAAAAAGCTGGAGCAAAACTTTTAGACCTCCCGGAGACGACTTTCCTAAAGCTTTATGTCCCAAACTTCACTCTTATTCACCTTGAAAACCACAAGCTTTCAAGATCTTTTGGATCATTTCTGAAGCAAAAAATTTTAAATTCTGTTCACCACAGAAAAAGAAACATAACTTTTGGACTCTTCCAGTATGTAATTTGCAGTTTAAAAATGTACTAATTGAGACTAAAGAAAATGTGGCTTCTGTCATTAAGAAACTGCCTCACGCAGTCTCCATGTAGCCCAGGCAAGTGCCTGGGTTCGACGGACGGGATGATATAATAATTCCACAGCCCGAGGAAAGCGCGGCCCTGCTTTGTGCTGCTCGGAGCGTCTCCCGACAGGCTGCGGTGTTATTGTTCAATGAAGAGCTGGTTTACAGATAAAGGTGGATCTGTCAGAAGTTCTGAATAGCACAAAGCTAATTGCTGACCCCGGCCGGCACAATTAGCTGTTACAGGCTCAGCAAGAAGGCCCCTGGGACCCATCCTTCCCCCCACACATATTGTGAAACTCTCCCTGCATCGGCACCTTGGCTGTATGGCTTTGTAGTCACCATTCAGCAGATCAAAGGTTTATTAGAAAGAATGACGACCATATCGGCCTCAGCAGGCGCAGACACAGGCGTCCCTTTCAGTTACGCACACATCACAGGAAAACCCGATGTGCCCATGGTGATGAGCAAGAACCCAATGTGGTATTTTTAGTACAGGTCTTAAATGCTACTTGATAGGTGTAATTTGATGACATTGTCCCAAGTATTTAGTTTCAATGAACACCATAGTAATCGGTACTCGTGCTGTAGTATACCCACTGGCTTGATCCATCACGGCCTGTCCCTCCCATCTCTAGACCTGCCCCATCTCAAGAATGCCCTCACCCCCGCAAACTCCCATGCAACACATTCGCTTCCTTTTTCCTGTATTTAAAAATGTTTCTCTTATTCTAGAAGTCATATATGATCCTGGTAGTAATTATGGAAAACAGATTGGAAGAAAAGATGGAAGAAAGGAAAAGACAAAAAAGAGCATCCGTAATCTCCCTATTCAACATTTGGGCTCTGGGTTCCTGGAATTTTCTCATGTGATTTAAGACACCTCATAAATATCACAAGTAGTAACAGCACAATATTCTACCATGTGCTGTGGTTTTCTTCCAATTCTCTCATACTTTTGGCCACTTAAATAGTTTTCAATGTCCTGCCATTATAAGCATTGTACATATTTTTTTACATATTTTTGGGTTATTGTCTTTGGATTTTTAAAATTTTTATGTTAATTTATTTATTTCCACAGAGAAAAAGAGAGCAGGGGAAGGGCAGAGAGAGGAAGAGAGAGAGAATCCTAAGCAGGCTCTGTACTATCATCTCAAAGCCCTACATGGGGCTTTAACTCACAAATTGTGAGATCATGACCTGAGCAAAAATTAAGAGCCAGACGCTCAACCGATTGAGTCACCTAGACGCCCAAAGATTTATTTTTAAAGTAAAATAATTAGGTCAAAGTATACTAGGTCAAAGGTCATTGTTAATGTTGTCAAATTATTGTCCAGCAAAATTAAAACACCTTTTCCTCTGCCCAGTAACTTTTGACAATGGTTTAGCAGATGTTTGCCAGCATTGTGCTATCATTTTTAGAAATATTTATGAAATTTCATGTTAGATTATTACTATAATTGAACTTTTGCCATATGTTTGTTAGAAACTTGTGGAAAATTTTTGTTCATGCCCTTCACTTATCTACTGGGATAGATGCAATTGATTGCATACTTCTTTATGTAGCACAAATAATATATTTAATACCTAAGCGTTTCATTTAATGTTGGATTCTTTCGGCATACAAGCTTATTTTTAAATTTTTTTATTTATTTTGAGAAAGAGAGAGAGTGAGCAGGGGTAGAGAGAGAGAGGGAGAGGCTCCATGCTCTCAGCTCAGAGTGTGATGGGGGGCTGAAATCCATGAGATCGTGACCTGAGTTGAAACCAAAAGTTGGATGCCTAACCAAGTGAGCCATACAGGTGCCCCTCAGCATACATATTTTTTTGACATTTTTATCTAGCCAATTCTATCAGTTTTCTTATTTATCCCATTGCTTTTAGGCATAGAAAACTTCTCTACATTAGGAGATTGAATACATTGAGAAAAAAGAAAGATCTCAATAAACAACCTAACTTTGCACCTCGGGGAACTAGAAAAAGAAGGGCCAACCAAGCCCAAAGGCAGCAGAAGGAAAGAATAACAAAGATCAGGGAAGAAATAAATAAAATAAAGACCAGAAAAACAATAGAAAAGATTGATGAAACTAAGAGCTGTTTTTTAAAAGATAAGCAAAGTTTACAAAAATTGAACTGCACTAAGTAAAAGAGAGAAGACTCAAATAAATGAGATAAAAAATGAAAGACGAGACATTACAACAGATACCACAGAAATACAAAAGATTATACGAGATTTCTATGAACAATATAAACCAACAAATTGGATAACCCAAAAGGAAACCTATGTGTATAGAAACATACAAGATACAAAAACCGAATCATGAATAAATAGAAAATCTGAACAGACCAATAACAAATAAAGAGAGTGTATCAGTAATCAAAAATCTCCCAACAAAGGAAAGCCCCAGATGACATGATTTCACCAGTGACTTATACAAAGCTTTTGAAGAAAACTTAATACTAATCCTTACCAATGTCTTCCAAAAAAACTGCAGAGGAGGGAACACTCCAAAACTCATTTTATGAGGCCAGCATTACCCTGATATGAAAGACAAATAAAGATACTGCAAGAAAAGAAAACTACAGGCCAATATCCCTGGTGAATATAGGTACAAAAATTTTCAAGAGTTTTAGCAAACTGAATTCAACAGTGCATTGAAAGGATCACACATCATGATCAGGTGGGATTTACCCCTGGGATATGAGGAGGGGTTCCACATATGCAGATTAGTAAATGGGATACACCACATTAACCAAGTGAAAATAAAACTCAGATGATCATTTCAACACATGCAAGGAAAGCATTTGACAATAATACCTCACTTTCATGAAAAAAACTGTCAAGGAATCTGGTGTAGAAGGAATGTACCCCAACACAATGAAGGCCATATGTGACAAGCCCACAGCTGGCATTGGACTCCAGGGATTCACAGTGAATGAGAAAAGTCAACTAATGAAGATCAAATACTTTTAATATTCTATTTACACAACATTTTCATAAAAACAAAAATTTTAGAAATGGAAACAGTTGGCAAGGATTAGGGCAGGGAAGGTGAGGGTTGGAAAACTTGGGTGCATGAGGTTAAGAAGGGTCCAGACAAGGGGCGCCTGGATGGCTCAGTCAGTTAAGCTTCCAAGTTCAGTTCAGGTCATGATCAGGTCTGTGAGTTAGAGTTCCGTGTCCAGTTCTATGCTGACAGCTCAGAGCCTGGAACCTGCTTCAGATTCCGTTGTCCTTTCTCTGTGCCCCTTCCCCACTTGCACTCTGTCTCCTCTCTCTCTCTCTCTCTCTCTCTCTCTCTCTCTCTCTCTCTCTCTCCTCTCTCTCTCTCAAAAATAAACATTAAACATTTTTTAATAATAAAAAAAGAATTGGGGCACCTGGGTGGCTCAGTCGGTTAAGCGTCCGACTTCGACTCAGGTCATGATCTCACGGTTCATGGGTTCGAGCCCTGCGTCGGGCTCTGTGCTGACAGCTCAGAGCCTGGAGCTGCTTCAGATTCTATGTCTCCCTCTCTCTCTGATCCTCCCCTGCTCACGCTGTCTCTCTCAAAAAAGTTAATTTATTAATTAATTTAAAAAATAATAATAATAAAAATTTTAAGAAAAGGAAGGGGCCAGACAAGAGACCTTGTGACGGTAGAACTGAGTCGTGTCTTCACTGTAATGGTGGGTAGGTGAAAACCGGGAAAATCAGAATGAGATCAGCAGACTACATCAGTGTAGATATCTGGCTATGATATTATGTTAGGATTTTGCAAAATGTTAGCACTGGGGGAAACGGGCTGAGTGTACAAAGGATCTCTTTGTATTCTTTGTCAAGACCGCAGGTGAATCTACCTGCCACGACCGGACTCTCTTCTCTGTGAGCCCCTGCTCCTCCTCCCGCGCTGGCTGCCCTTGGTCCTTCTCAGGACTGTATTTGCCACATCCCTGGCCCTGCAGCCAAGGAAACACATTCAGTAAGAGAATTCACATAAGCAGAAAGTAGTTTTAAAACAACAGCACAAAGGACTTTCAGTCTTTATATTACTGAGTCCCTATTTTCACGATCAGGAAAGTAAAAGGCAACAAAGACTTTGTGTCACTAATTCTCGTTTGTGCGGATTTTCCAAATGTGGACAACGTGGACTTAACCGGTGAGCCACTTTTCCTTTACACGTTTTGTGTACACAACTGTTACACAAAGTGAAAATGATCCACAGTAGGAAGGGAGAGGGCCCCCTCCCCAGACGTGCTCCTTGTACAGAGGAGAGATTTTCCTTTAGCAAGCCAAACACAGCAGGCTCAAATGCTGGCTCAGATACTTAAAAATTAAATGACTTTGGTAAAGTGCTCAGATTCAAGGAGTCTTTGCTCATCTACACAAGGGGACGGCAACAGCTACTGCACAGCGACATTGACAGCTCCTTCGTGACCCTCATCTTTCCATGGGGGAGTGAAAATAATCACCAAGATCAACTTTGGTTGAGTTTTTTAAATAATGGAAAAAACCTCAAAGTTCTATTACATTTGCCTTCAACTGTGTTGGAGAGTTGCCGGTTTAGTAAGGAGTATATTATAGAAGAGACACTATAGAGATCTTTGTGCCGATCATATCTTTTCCCTGATACAAACCAATCTTGCTGTTGTGAGTCAGCCTTCTGTGGAGGAAAGACAAAAATCTGTTCACAGCTCAACCATCTCAATCCTCCTGGCTCTGTTCTGGGATCTCCTACTTCTAAATGCTGGGTTTACAACAAAGGCTAAATCATTACAACATTACACAAGAAAATCAAAATATTTTTCAAAACTTTATAAATACGAAATATATGCTACCCGTAAAATAAAGTCTCCTCCTTTTGGATACAAGTGTATGGTAATCCATACTAGGGGCACATAATTTCTCGAAACAGTTTTGGAGGAATGGGACTTCAAGACAGTGATAACAGAGAAGATTGTTACACTTCAAAAGGCTGACAGTTAAGTAACAAACACCCATTTCCATGGAAACTTTGCATAAACACGATTTTTCTATATGCAGTCTGAGTAGTCAATCCTACCGTAAACTCTGTGGCTACGTCGCTGTGTTTCGCTAAAACGTGAGGGACCAATCCTACTCCAACTGCATCCTGTATAGTGTTATCATGTTGGAACACGCATTCCAAATTTAAATTAAAAATAAGAAGCATAATTTACTCACTTTCTGAATCAAAGCAGGGGATGTTTGGTAATCTCTGTGCCACAGACAATGTATGCTAACCTTTGGACTGTGGCAATATACATTTTACTCCTAAAATACTGCAGACAAGAATTTGACTTTAATGGCTTCAGTTCAAGAATACTTGAATCCACAAGTTCCCTTCTAGTCAAACAAACGTTTGCTTCTCAGACTTCTAATAATTATTTAAGAATACAAAGTTTGGCATGGTCACGCTCCTTAAAAGGAGAGTCCACGTCCACTAGCTCTGTATCTATAAGAATATCTTGAAATCTGACTTTGAATTTGCAGTATCCTGAAACTAGGGTCTCAATGTTCCCTCATTTTTTTTTTAATATTTTTATTTATTTCTAGGAGAGAGAGAGAGAGCACGAGAGCAGGGGAGGGGCAGAGAGAGAGGGAGTCACAGACTGAAACAGGCTCCAGGCTCTGAGCTGGCAGTCAGCACAGAGCCCAACATGGGGCTCGAACCCACGAACCGTGAGATCATGACCTAAGCGAAAGTCGGACGCTCAACCGACTAAGCCACCCAGGCGCCCCAATGTTCCCTCATTTCTTAACCACTCCAATCTCATCAGCTTTTCTTGGTGTTCATTCTCCTTGACCTCTGTGGTGAATAAAAGACATGCTCCTCTCATTCGGAAGGAGCTATTCCCTCCTGGCCGCCGAATCTGACCCAGCTCGCGGCCGCTCGGACAGGCATGAAGAGAAGGCAGCCATGCTGTGCTGGTTCTGGACCCGCCTCTATGAGCACTGCAGCTCCTGTCCTGAGCTACTGTGGAAGGAACCAGATGACCCCACTGGGGAGACCAGTGGAGAGGCCCAGAGAGCACGAGAAGCAGGTCCCGGGTGAGCCCAGCAGTCTTTGACAAGAGGCCAGGCGCCACTGAGGCTGCCTTCAACCTTCCCGACTTTCCAGATCACCAGCTAAAAGCCACTGGATGCCCTCATTATGAAATAAATAGTTCGTGTTGTAAACCACTATGTTTGGGGTAATTTCTTAGGCAGCAAAAGATGTCTGGAACAGGCCCATGCAGCTTATGACCTTATTGAGCAAATCCTAATTCAAGCTTTCCTTGCTCTTTGTCTGCTTATGGTAGTAACGCCAATTGTTTTTTCTCCTGCAGGTCTTTCCTACTCCGCTCTTGATGATTAAATGCCCAGGGCTGCAATGTAACTTTAAACTTGGCTGTCCCAACCTCTGATGGAGTCGTCAACCCCAACCTTCAGCACCAAGGATCTGCCTGCTGATCCCTCAGCTGAATGGGGAAACCGTCATTAGAAACTTGTCTATAACTTCGAGTATATATCAAGGCTTTCCTTCCTGTGTTTAGGGCATCCATATTCTTTCTGGAATACAAAACTCCGGACAAATTGAACAACATCTGTCAACAGTTCTAGATAGGATTCACGACATGGTCCTTTCATTTCTCTTGGTAGCCACATTCTCTGGGGATTTGTGCCAAGGATTTGTGTTGTTGAGATGTCTGCTGCCAGATAGCATTTCTTCCCTGTTTGCTTTATTAGTTTCAACAAGCAAGGCTTTAGTTTCTGTTAAAGATCTATAGATTTAATTAAGCTTGTTTCTCCAAATGTTTAAACTCTTTATGTTTCTATTCTAATTCTGTTACCCATCATGCGTGGCTTTAATGATGTAACTTTTACATCAAATCATTTAAAGATGTACTAACGAGACAATACTTTGTGGTCTTACACCAGATAACTTTCAGAAAGTTAATATCAATATATTTTACATACATATTTATTCATGTACTTGTGTCGATGCCCTTATTTATGATTAGTAGCCTGATTTCAGACAGCTTCCAAGGCTCATGATTTAACCAGTGTATAAGCTAAGGTGTCTAAAAATGTGGTCCCTGTGACTCAAACAGATAGAGGAGCCTTTCTCTCTTTAGACGAGGAGGTCAGAGGTGAGGCAGCAGCCTCAGTGGCAGGACCAGCTCTGCTCCGCAAGATCGAGTCCAGAGACCCGCTTCCTCTGTCTGATAGTTCACCTGCCCATGACTGTGTTCCCACCGATGGGAAAAGAGAAAGAGGAGACTAAGGCAAACACTTTCCGAGGATGTGACACTGAGTTTGCTCACATTACTTCCATCTGCATCCCGCTGGCCATGACTTTGTCACGGAGCCTCACCACTCTGGAAGGGGGCTTGCACGTGCCTCTCCCGCAGTGGGCGCAAAGACAAAGTAGACGCATGACAGAGGAACAGAAGAGGAGGAGAAGGGGACTGAGGACACCCACCTGTCTCTGTCACAGGCTCTGTTGTCCCGTGAGCATCTGATGGAGCTAATTTTTCAGGGAAACAGCTCCAGTGTCCCCCTGCGGACTCCAGAGATCACCAAGTCCGTAGAAATGGCTTCCTGACATGGATAGCACCGCTGTCCTGAATCCCCTTGGTCTTCCCGGTTCATAATCCCTTTCACAAAGGAACTGAATTTAACCTGACACCATTTGCTCTCCGTGAACTTCCTGTGGCTCCTTGCAGTGAAATCTTCTTCTCCTATGTATTTACAGACCCTTTAACAAAGGCATTATGGAATCTGCTCAGGATTTAAATCAAGTTAGCCAACCTTGGCTTAATAAATTCTGCCTTCCTCATTACTCTTTTTGAAAACCAGAACATTTGCCTATCTTCTTGCCTCCAACCCCCCTCCTCTTCTAGATCTGCTCAAGGGCAGGACCAAACACAGCGCATCACCCCCCACCCCCTTTTTTTTTTAAGTCCCCTGGACACCCAACGATGTATAAACCAGAAGTCAAAACTCTCCAAATCACCAGGTGCTCCGTATCAATCCTTTCACTAAGCGTGGTATGGCCTCTGCTACCTTGAAGCAACATTTATTTTTACCCTTTTCAGTTTGAGAATCATTCTCCTTGACACAGAAGACAGGGGCAAAATAGGTACAGAGACATTCTGCTTTTTCCATGTCACTGGCTTCAAGCTACAGACCTGTTTGTACCCAAATCTCTTTTCTCCGAATATAGCTAAACCTTCTTGGATATGTTCCTGGCGTTATTCATACAATTCCATATCACAGTATTATTTTTTTTTGCTTGTTTAAATATCATCACCTTACTTTCCCATGCCTCTACTTGTTCTGACCATGGGTTCATTTTCAAATGAAAATTGTGAAGAATAATCTTTAAAAATGTAAATATTATTCCATCTGCTCCGGTTTCAATCTGGCTAATGGTTTCCCATTGCTACTAGAATTTAGGTGCTGTTTTCCTAAACTAGCTGGAAGCCCTCCCCGCCCTTCATCTCTGTGCTGCCTCCCTGCTTGCCCCCCCACCCCCCCCCGCCCCGCCGTGGCCTNTTTCCTCCCCCACCTTCACGAGCTCTTCTCCCTCCAGGAAGCTCTCGTGACCTCTGCACTGTTTCTTTTTTACTTATTTATTTAAATTCAAGTTAGATAACATAAGGTGTAGTATTGGTTTCAGGAGTAGAACCCAGTGATTCATCCCTTACATGCAACACCCAGTGCTCACCCCAGCAAGTGCCCTCCATAATCCCAGTCACCATCTAGCCCATCCCCCCACTTCCCCTCCGTCATCCCGAAGTTTGTTTTCTGTATTTAAGAGTCTCTTATGGTTTGCCTCCCTCTCTGTTTTAATCTGATTCTGCCTTCCCTTCCTTCCCCTATGTTCATCTGTTGTGTTTCTTAAATTTCACTTATGAACGAAATCATATGATATTCGTCTTTCTCTGACTGACTTATTTTACTCTTCCATCCTAAAGCAGCAGAATACACATTCTTCGCGAGGGCACATGGAACATTCTCCAAAATAGATCACATCTGGGTCACAAATCAGCCCTCAACAGGTTCAAAACATTAAGATCATACCATACACATTTTCAGATCATAACTTGTGAAACTTGAAATCAACCACAAGAAAAATTTGGAAAACCCTCAAATACAGGGAGGCTAAAGAACATCCCACTAAGGAATGAATAAGCTAACCAGGAAATTAAAGAAGAAATAAAAAAATACATGGAAGCAAATGAAAATGAAAATACTACAGTCCAAACCCTTTGGGATGCAGCAAAGGTAGTCCTAGAAGGAAAGTACATTGCAATTTAGGTCTATCTCAAGAAGCACAAAAAGTCCCAAATATACAACCCGACTACAAAAGGAGCAGCAAATAAAGCCTAAAGCCAGTAGAAGAAGTGAAATGATAAATATTAGAGAGGAAATAAAGAATATAGAGGAAAAAAACCAACAGAACAGATCAATGAAACTAAAAGCTGGGTTTTTAAAGAATAAACAAAATTGATAAACCCCTAGCCAGATTTACAAAAAGAAAAGAGAGAGGAGCCAAATAGATAAAATTACTAAAGAAAGGGGAGAGATCACAGCCAACACCACAGAAATCCAAGCTATTTTAAGAGAATACTATGAAAAATTATTGCAACAAACTGGGCAATCTGGAAGAAATGGACAAAATCCTAGAAACTCACACACTCTGCTTCTTGACCTTGTCACAGCTGTGGGTCCAGCATGGCTTATGTCATTATGGGACTAAATTCTGTCATTCCAACCACACCACAAAATTCACAGGGACAGTCACTGTAGCAAATAGCACATTGTAGACACAAAACGAAATGTTTTCAAGATAGTAAATAATCAAAAACACGTTTCTGAGAGCTTTCCAATTATCTTGATGCATAAAACTCCAAAGAACCTTTCATAAAGTAAAGTACACTAAGAAACTCTAAAAGGCCACAAAATATAGGTGTCTCCCATAAATTTGACCACTGAGTTACTTTTTTAAGCATGAATTTATTCAGAGAAATAATATTTCAAGATTAATATATTGGTAAATGCAACTTTCTATTTTGTGAAAGCAGAAATTTAGAATGGTTACTGTAATTATAAGAGGTAAACTTGGTTCTCTAGGATATTCTATTTTTTAAGTTTATTTATTTAGAGAGAGAGAAAGAGCATACACATGTGTGAGGGGGTAGGGGGTGCGGAGAGAATGCAAGGCAGAGAGAAAGAATCCTAAGCAGACTCTGATGTGGGACTTGAATTCATGAACTATGAGATCAGGACCTAAGCTGAAATCAAGAGTCAGACACTTAGCCAACTGGGCCACCCAGGCGCCCCTCTCTAGGAAATTCTAAGTCAAACAAGGACCCTTTTCCTTCCCTTTTTGACCAGAACTCTTATTTTTCTTATCTTATTATAATGGACAGAAGTTTCTAGAAAATATGAAATAGTGATAATAAAAATCCTTTTATTAATTTTCTCGAGCACTCTTTTAATGCTTTGCTTTCGAGTCAAGTACATTGCCCATGGAGTCCAATTCTTTGTTGTTTTTGTTTGAAACAGATATATCCTTGGCCTCAGAATCTCCTTAGTCTTAGGTTTTGTAGAGAATTTTTATTTTAATTTTCAAAGTTATTATAATTAATCAAATGGCTTTAGGACATTTCTCAAAGCAGTTACATGGTTTTCTTCCTTTAACACAATAATGGTAGCCAATTTGCTTATCACTGGCAGAATAAGTGCTAAATGCTTTATATATATGTCATTTAATTTCTGAACAATAATATGGGTCAATACACTTTTTCACATTCCTTTTGCAAATGAGGAGGTTTGTTTAAACAGATTCAGTCTCTGATGAATAGAAAAGCCAGAATATGAAGAAGTTATATCAGAGCCTAGAACACAGGAGGCTTTTATAGAAATGTGATATGTTATATTATTTATTTCCTAATATTAAATCCCATCTTTAGTCTTTGTGTGTTTACCTTGTTAAAGTTTCATTTAGGGTTTCTGTACTTATATTTTCAGAATTTTTTAAATTTTTTGTCTTTCTTAGTCTTGTTATAATTAAGAGGCCTGGTGTCAGATTATAAAATCTTTATAAAAACAGTAGAAGCATTCTCATCACTTGGATGCATTCTGACAGTTTGCAATTCATAAGATTTTTCCCTTTCTTGGAGTAAAACAAACAAAAAACATTTAGGCAATGAGTCTCACAGATTTTGTCAAAGTCTTTCCATAGTTATTTACCTAATTATGCTTTTCCCCTTTTTTTGGAGCTACCCTTAAGAATTTATGTTTTCCTAGTAAAATGTTCATTTTCCATGAGAATGTTTGCTCATAGCAAAGTTTTATGTTGCATTCTATGTTCCAACTTTTACCAAAAAATTTAAAAACAGAAAAGTTGAAAGAAAAGTAAAATAAACATATGCATACTCACCAACAATTCACAAATGAATAATTTGCACTTTTTCTGACTCATATATTTTTATGAATAATTTATAGACATCATGTTGTTTCATCAATAAATACATTAGTATCAACTTCTTAAAACATGAGGATATATTCCAATATAGGAAGAGTTCATACCTAATAGGTTAACAATAATCCCTAATATCATCTGATGCATGGTTTATGCTGAAATTCCCTCTTGTGAATCAATGATATATTAAAAGTTTTTTGAAAAGTTAAATTACCTTCCAAACAATGTTTTGTATCACATATAACTAGCTGTGTTTCCTTATCTCTTTTAACCTAGACAGCCCCTCAAACTACCTCTTTATTTTCTTGCATGTTATGTTTTTTGAAGGAAAAAATAGGTACATAGATACACGGATGATAGATGATAGATAGATAGATACATAGATAGATGATAGATAGATAGTAGACTCACATAGATAATGACATAGATACACCTAAATTCTTTACCACATACATATACCTCTGACTTTATTATTATATTAATATTGTAATATTTAATACTAAATATTAACTCTTTAATATTAATACACTGACTTTATTATTTAATATATACAAATTAGTTTAAAATTCACTGACCCAACATTGCTATTAACAATAAATTACTGAGTCAAGGTTAAGACCACTGGGTCTTATTTCATTTTTAAGGATTTTTTTCAATATGGTTGTGCAGTGGAGTTATTTGTTCAAAAGTCACTTGAAATAATAATTGAATATGCAGTTAGGTTCATTTGTTACTATTTTTTATATTTAACTTTACTTCCCTTTTTAATTTGTATTCTAAGTATTTACATAATTCATAAAACATCTTGTTTTCACTCCTGTCTTCTACAAAATACATCTGAATGTCCTCACTGTTCCCCACCTTGCCTTTTCCACTGCAAGTCTAGACATGAGTACAAAGACCTTCTTCATTCCTTCTCAAGGTGTCTAATCCCCCATTGTGGGGCAAATCATAGTTTACTGATTCAGCCTCTGATTCTGGACATTGGGGTTGCTTCTGATAGTTTGGGGTTTTTTAAGTTTATTTATTTATTTTGAGAGAGAGGAGAAAGAGAACTCAAGAGAGAGCACAAGTGGGAGAGGGACAGAGAGAGAAGGAGAGAGAAAATCTCAAGTAGCTCAGCCTTCTGCACTGAGAATGACCGTGACCATGACGTCATGACCTGAGTGGAAATCAAGAGTTGGACTGAGCCACCCAGGCACCCCCTAACATTTCATATTTATAAATATTTTTATATTTCTGATATTTGTAAACTCTTGCATTTAAGCTCACTCGTATTTGTGGTGGTATCTTCAGACTACATTCTTAGGGGAGGTTTTGTTGGGCCAAAGGGTAAAGTCATCTTCACGTTTGTGAGATAGTGACACATTATCTCTGGGAATTCCATATACGAAGCTGTTTTTCCCAGCCTCATCACCAGCATGTCCTCAAACTTTGTTATTTTGCCAATCAGATAGGAGAGAAATGAGCCCCACATAGTTTTAATTTGTATTTTCTCTCCTAATGGGTAAAGTCACACCTGTTTTCATGCAAAGAACGGAATTAAGGATCCTTGTGCTCTTTAAATGTTCTATTAATTATTGTTAATATTTAATAAAGCAAATGTTTGTGTTAACTAGCACGTCTTCCATTTTCAGTTCTTTGGCATTTCTTGAGATTTAATTTGTGATTTCAAAACTGACAAATTTGGTAAATATTCCCTGGGTAATGAGAAGGAAAGTGCATTTTCTGCTAAGGTCACAAAAGTCAATACATCACTTGACCCAGTGCTATGTTTTGATGGATAGAACGTAGCAGAAGAGATGTGCTGAGCTGAGCTCAACAGAGCAAGCTGGGCTAGCCCGAAGGGCGATGAGAGATCTAGGGCCAGCCTTCCCATCAGCTCAGTTAAAAATCAGCCAAGCACCAGACCTGGGAGCAGAACCCTTTAACCCTCCCTGCCTCCACCCACTTCACCAACTCACCGCACGTCAGCCTGCTGAGCGCCGCACAGACCCAGATTCGCTCGACACCTGGCTGTTTCCATCAGCACTAGGTTCCGGTGGTTTGTTCTGCGGCACAATACATCTGACTCACACTTGTTGACCCTTCGTTCGCTACAGCTCTGTGGGAGCTAAGCCCCTCCAGTTTCCAGGAATGTCATCGATCCGCAAAGAAAACGAGACATCAGATGAAATACTGTCTCTGTACCACCTGACCTCTCCCATTGCTTTTCCTTCCTGGATGGATTGCAGAGTTCCTAACTTCTAGTAACTTCCTCGAAGGCCACTCCATTCCTTCAGGAACTGGTTTTCAAGGCTGTGCTAGATATTCTTCTTCCTCTGTTTCCATCTTCCCTGCATGGAGCAGAAATTGTCAAACGTCATGCTTTGCTTTGTTCTCACAGCCTCCACAGCTGATGACGACAACTCTTCACGCTTGGTGGGTGACCAGGTCATCTCTGCCATTATAAGGAATCGAGGCAACTTGATGTTTTTGAAGTTGCAGTATTTTAAAAACCAACACTTCCCTGGCCTGACCAGCCCTGACTCTCCTCCGCCCTCACAAACCAGTCTTGAAACTCTAAGGTTTCAGGTTGGGCCACTTCTCAGAGGCATATACCATATGGATTTATTTTCTGATGGAATCTATCTATTTAAAGAAAGCTTGCAGAAGTTTTCATTGCTCTGGAGTTCAGGATTTTAAGAACAGATTTTGTTTTGTTTGAGATGACATCGCTTAGTGTTTAAAAGCTTAGATTTTGGTCTTTGAGGTCAGACCGCTGGGATCTGGACTTCAGGTCTGTGGCTTCCTCGCAGCCCTGACTTTGGCAAGTGGTTCAAGTGATCTGTGCTTCATTGTCCTCGTCTGTGAAATGAGGAAGATATTAGTACCCAGTCCATGGAGATACATATATACATATATGTATATATATGCGTGTTTGTGTGTGTGTGTGTGTGTGTGTGTGTATATATATATATATATCTCAAATCTGCCAAATCTTTTCTTTTCTGTCCTAGTTGCCTCGTGAGTGCTATACCTTCCATCAACACTGAAACTCGAAATTATCCTAACAGATGCTGCAAATCTGATAGAGACCAGCAAAAACAGTAAGGCAGGGAGGTGGGGTGAGAAACTGAAGTCTTCCTCCTGAAAATACCTGTCCTTTCACATTTCTGAAATCTTTTGCTGTAACAGAAAGGACTTTCTTTCATTGCTCATCTTCCAATTCCTCCCAGCCATTCAATATCCTGTTTTACTAAGCCGTTGAAATGAATTCTACTCTGCTCTAATACCCAGAGTCCTTGAGGTGCTAAAGAAAATACTGCATATAAAATGCATGGACAGGCAGAATAGGTTTACATAATGTTAATGTAGACAAATGGCATGTACAAAATTATATCTAGCTGCAATTTAATTAGATTAATTAGACCAATATAATTAGTAGTGCTATATTACCCTAGTTAGACTTAAGCACTCCTCCCCAACGCCCCCCCACACACACGCACATGCACACACACCAGCTCAAAAATGTTTTACAGCCCTAAAACATTATAATAGCACGTGGAGTACCAATGCAGTAACCCATCAATTTCACCATGAACACACCATTAGGAGTGGGAGTTTGTAGGACACTCAAGAGACGCATAAAATGCTACCCTACCAGGAAAAAATTTTGATAATATAGACTGAAAAATATCCTTACTGTCAAAAAAAATGTTTATTTCACATTAATCCCACGTTTAAGTCTGGCCATGATCACACAAAAATGAATTTAACAAACAGGTTCTGGAGTTAACCTAATGAATAAAACAGACTTAGTGTGGCTTTAGTTAAACCCCGCAGAAGTTAAGTTTCAAACACCCATTAAATCACAGATGTGCCGGAATTGCTGGGCTGTCTCCTGAATGCGTCTCAGATGGCCCGGTCCATAAGCACCCCATAACCCCTAGAAACTATGGGTGGATTAGGTTCTTAATCAACAGGAAGACGCGTGACCAGGCTAATTGGTGTTCTGGGTCAGGGAGAGAGGCTGCCGCCCCAGCGTCTATAATTTGTTAAACGATACTGTGCAGCCTCCTTAATTATGACAAATAAAGACTTGTCTTCACAGTTGTGTCCAGTGAAGCTGACGGAGATGAGAAAGCACACGGACTACACGGGCTAGAGCACAAAAGCCACCTGATGTCCATAACAGCTGATGTGTTCATCCCCGCCATTTGCGTCGGGCTCTTATGGCTACAGACATACCAGCTGCCTTCAGGTTGGCCTTTCTGTGGACTGTATTGCGGCTGAAAAATTACAAAACCACAGCACTGAGATGGACAGAACCTATGATCACACAAAATAGTGCAGCAGTTCAAAGAGTTTTAGACTGATTTTAGACTTGTAATCGAATACTACAAGACGTAAAAAGAGGAAGAAAACAAGGAAGAGGAAGAGGCAGGGAGAAAAAGAGAGAGAAAAAGGGCTTACCATTGACTCGGATAGGCTAAAATTTAACCCACACCCAGCCTGCATGTGGCTCCTGGCTGGAGACCCCCAGAGAAAAGGAGAGGGGCTGTCCACACTCGCCAACTCACCCTGAGAGGCTAACCCCATCCTCAGTGACCTGGAGCAGGGCCTCCTGATTACTGGGGCCCAATTTGCACGTTGACAAATATTGACATCCTCTACTGCAAAGAGGATGTGAGGAAATCTGGTGCTCATCTGAGTTTTGTTTTCATCTTTCCGTTCTCAGGCATAAATTAAGATATTCTGCTAAATGTGAGCTTCTGTAGCCTAATTACACTGAATACACTGTGGTTGATAGTGTTTACACACTGCAAACTACTTAACATCTTATATGTAGTAGGAAAGATGTATTTAAATGTGTTTGCATGGCTTGTACTTGTATATCTCTAAAATAGACTTGAATAATTATCAAGCATTGCCATCACCAGGCTTTTTTGAGTTATAATTAAAATGTATCTTTTTATTATACTTTCAATTTTTGCTCTAGAAAATGGTGAATTGTAACTGCACATTCAAGATTAAATTAATGTACTCCTTCAAAAAGCAATTTGAGCCATCTTTTACCTATAAATATCATAATTTGGTGATGGTGTGTGTAGAAGAGAATTTGTATAAATATTTAAATCAGTGCATGGGAAATGTTAAACACTTCTGCTAAATTGAAGATTTGAATGGTCCATATTCCTTCAGAAATGGTGAAAAAGATATCAGTGTGTATTTATCCAGAGCTGGCAATCCTAAAGCTGAGCTGCCAGATTCTCCTCCTAGCCTTCTTCTACACCCAGGAGAGAAATGACATCCCTGTGAAATTGCATCCTTAACAGTCATGTTGCCTCCTAGCCTGCTGGGCGAGGTGTTGTCACGGAGGGACTCACCTCGAAGGTATTCAGAAGGAGCTATGACTGCACCAGAATAGAGTGTCTGCTTAGCAGTTGTAAAGAGCATAGTAAATATGGGACTTATCGATCATTTCATTCTTGGAGACTGACTAAATTGAAATGAAAATGAGGGATTGTCTGTTATATAAAAGTTAATGTTGGGGCACCTGGGGGGCTCAGTCAGTTAAGTGTCCAACTCTTGATTTCAACTCAGGTCATGATCTCACGGATGTGGGATTGAGCCCCGAGTCAGGTTTGTGCTGACCACATGGAGTCTGCTTGGGATTCTCTTTTCCTTTCTCTGCCCCTTCCCTGCTTATGCTCTCTCTCAAAATACATAAAGAACAACCAAAAAAAAAAAAGTTAATGTTGACAGAGGTAGGACTCTTTGGGTTCAGGCACAGAAGCTGCATGTGGTAGAATGAACCAGAATGGGAATGACCTGTAAGCGTTTGGAGCTGGGAGGTGGAGATAGGAACCAAGGGCTAAATCTGATTGAATATCAGGTACGCTTTCAACCGGTGGCTCAAATGCCACCAAAATACTTTGCAGCTCTGTTCATTTCTGCCATCCGTGTTCCTCTCTTTTCCTGCAAATGCTTTGATCTGTCTGGTTCCTATGACAGAAAACATAAATGTTGGTAACGCCTAACTCTGTCAAGTCCTGAAAATTCATCTTCTGCCACAAGAGAGTGGAAGTGACTATCTTCCTTAGCCCCAGTTTAAAAATCCTGGAGACAGCAGGCACTCATCCCTGAGCCTCCCACCCCACCCCACCCCACACCCACACCCACACCCAGGCATGGCTGGAGGTGCCAGGAAAGGTAATGTAGGTTCCCAGCACACCCCAAGGGAATATATGAATGAGGAGGGGTAGGTGGCCCCTCAGTGGAGGCTCTATTTCCTAGATAAAAATTAGTGTGACATATTACACAAGCAGAGTCCCCATCCCTCATTCTAAGAATAATCCCTACAAATGACTATCACTGGCCATCTCCATTAGGGCATAACTGTTCATTAGACCTGATGGTCTTCAGGGCTGCTACTGAGTCATATTCGTCTCTGTCTGGCTGAACTGCCTGAAAGTAATGTTGGAAGGAAGGAAGGAAGGAAGGAAGGAAGGAAGGAAGGAAGGAAGGAAGGAAGGAAGGAAGGAAGGAAGGAGGGAGGGAGGGAGGGAGGGAGGAAGGAAGGAAGGAGAGCACTGGGTCCTCCAGAGAAACCCAGTAGAGTACATAACCAATAATCCAATAATAACATATATCCAGTATGAAGAGGTTTATTATAGAGATTTATTATAAGGAATTGACTTGCATGATTATGGAGACTGCGAAGTTCCATGATCTGCCCTCTGCAAACTGGGAACTCAGCAGAGTCAGTGGTATAAATTCTAGTGAGTCTGAAGCTCTGAGAACCAGAGTTGATGTAAAGGTTCCCAAAGGGAACCTGGGTCCCTGCTCAGCAGAGGGGATGCTCTCCTCATCAGATTGGATGAGCCCCACCCACACTGGAGGGGCAAGTCACCAATTCAAATGCTAATCTCTTCCTGAAACACACAACCACAGGCACACCCAAAAGTAATATTAAACAAGAAATCTGTGCAGCCTGTACCGGTAGTCAGTTTGATCCATAAAATTAACCTTCACAGGAGGAAATGGACTTTTGACTTGTGTGTAGAATCTCCTGGAAACTGGCGGAGCCACATATGCCCCTCATGTGCACATAAGCTGTCTAACAACATGGCTTCTACCATTACAGCCTCTATTATAAAGTGGCTAGAAGGCAGAAAGACATTGAAAAACTGAAAATCCTGACCTCTCAAGAGCAAAAATGAACTACTGGGACCTCATCAAGATAAAAAGCTTCTGCACGGCAAAGGAAACAATCAATAAAATTAATAGGCAACCAACGGAATGGGAAAAGATAGTTGCAAATGACATACCTGATAAAGGGCTAGTATCCAATACTATAAGAAACTCATCAAACTCCACACCTGAAAAACAAATAATCCAGTGAAGAAATGGGCAGAAGACATGAACAGACACTTCTCCANGCCATTGACCAGCCCTGGAACCTTCTGCTAATCGCTAAAGATTCCTTGCCCTGAAGTTTCATTACACACACACACAACAAAAGGTTAACAGTAGGACTTTTCCCGTAAGATGGCTGTGATCTCATCACTTGTAAAGTAACTAAAACAGTCCCGGGCAGGAGGAAAGCACAATATTTTAGTAATTGTCATTGTTATTTTTCCAGTTCAGTATTTTCTATTAAATTTTAGGTTTCATAATATCAGGAGCAGTTACTTAAACAGATGTGGTTTCCACATGTGATTTTTGGAAAGCAGAATGGATTTAAAAGATAGCACCCAGATAGAAGTCACACCCACTGTTTCCTAAACTACAGAATAGAGTCCAGACAAATTGACATCATCAGAACACACCAAAATAAGGATTTAGACCCAGAACAGATCAAGGGGACAGGTAATATACTGCACTAGAAGAGAATGCATTGAGGGACCAAGAATATAAGCTTAGTGTTGAATACAAACAGACTCCCTATCTCCCCACCCATAGTTCCCTAACCTATATGGAAACTCATAGTGATCTCAAAATAGCAGCTAGGAGATCAAATGGGTTGCTGAAGAAATTAAATCATCTTATGTACCTAATATAGTCACAGTGCTGTTCTGGTTCATAATAGGCAGTCAATAAATATTAAGTATAATTATTTCACTCAGTTTGCTGCAGTCTTCAACATGACCATGGCCTAGGGGACTAAGAGGAGAGGAAAAGGGCTATAGTTCTCTTGACCCCAGAGAAGACAATCGCAAGTCCGTCATTAATGCTCTCACATGAGGCTGATGAGAGGCTAACTTCCATCATTTGGGAAAAACAGCAGATAGTCTTCTGGCTCGAAATAGAAGAAGGGCATCCAGATAAGAGCAGGAGTATCCCAGCTCTGGGATTTCCAATCAGATGGCCTGAGATTGAAATCCACTGCTGCTGTGGCTTGGTGTGAGTGTATTCATTCATCACTGAACAACTCTGTGGTTCTTGCGTGCCTCCCACATGCCTGGCCCCAGGGATCGGTAGTCAATAAACAGACAAGAATACCTGCTTTCATTGAACTTACATTCTGATTCATTAACTTCTGTCTCAAATGAGACCAATAATATTTCCTACCTCATCGGGCTGTTACAATAGTTAAACAAGGTAATGCATGTAAAGTACTCCCATCCTGCCTCTCGCTTTTAAATCACTTAAGAAGGCGTCAGGAGTTACTACTATCATGATCATTATTATTATTTAGCAATCGGTCAGGAATCCACAGGACCCTATTCACCCACTGACCCCTCTCCTGGCCTTCGGGCATTCAGCTTTGCGTTAATGTCCCTCCAGCAATATAGCGGAGTAAGAGTAAATAAGGATCTAATAGGAACAATGAGGCACACAAATAGTTCAGTATTGACCAACGTGTCTGTCCTATTTATCGGCATACTGAGTTGTCTAATCTCACATTCCAAGATAAAGATAAATATGTATCTGGAAACTCTTCTAGACACAAATGGGTGCCATCTACCAGAAATGACATCAACCACCAAATTAATGTGTGTGAACTTGACATGAAATAATAATTAACAATGTTTATAGCCTTAATTTCAACACGCTGATGTGAAATTAGAGCATTATGATCTGAAGTTAGAAACCAAGAACATTTTAGTGCATGTTTTTTGACGATGCTATTTAAGATCTCTTAGATTCTTTAAGCACATACTACTGAATACCATTTCACGGAAATATATTTCATTTTGTTTTGTTTCTATCATTTTAAAATTGACTTTTAAGATACTGTTAAAAAGTGATGTTCAAGATGGTCTTTTTTTTAAGGAAAGTTAAATGAATTTCAGATTTTCAAGGCACATCTTGGGGTGTTGAATTGAGAATGAGCCTGGCACTGAGAAAATATTCTCCATTTGAATTTGTTCGCACACTATTGCTAAACCGTTAATAAACCACATTGAAATTAGTCTGACCATTTCAATGACGGCAACAAATATCATCAACAAATGGAAAACAGCCAACATCTAAAAATTAAGTGCATGAGAATTCAATTACGGCACCAAGTAGGGCAGGGAATAGCCACATTTCCAACTTGACTTGTGTTTTCATGCCCAGGCAACCAGAGATGGCAAAAAATTGTTCTTTTTGGCTCCAGATATTAACTAGAAAGAAAAAATTATCTGAAGGCTTATAGGTCCGATCATGCACAAGATGCTACGCTTCTGAAAAATCTCACTAGGAATTGGTGGAACAGAGAGAGTAGCTTTCACCAGGGGACACAATGGGATGAAGGATGATATGGACAAAGAGCTCGAGTCCCACAGAGACATGTCCTTGTTACTGGTGGCCAAGCCAGTGTGTTTGACTTATGGGAACTAATGTTTCTAGCCATGAAAACCCAGGCTGTAGGACATCCTTCATCAGAAGTGTTTAAAGTACTGGTTTATAATTACAGAATTTAAAATAAGCTTCTCAAAGCTGTTTCCTTGGGGAAGAGTCCCACTTAAAAATACCTACAGCCACAGAAGGGTGAACATAATCCTACAACGCAGTATTTCAGACAGCTCCCTGCCCCAGTGATGCTAACCTCACACAGGGGGTGAGGGCAGAAGCCACACCACATTCCCTTGCTCCTGCCCCGGGAATCGCCACATGGAGAGTCCTACACAGCTTTTGAGAACCAGGCAAAGTGCTGGGGTGTTTCAGATAAGGCAGAACCCCAGCACAGGCAGGGAGGAGGCAGAAAGTAATTGCCATTTGTGAACTCTGCCTGGAAAGCTTTTTCTCAAGGAAAAAGAAAAAACCACAAAGGAGCCCAAGTTCAGGAGCATTGCATCCGACTTACAATTTGTGACTGAGCTTTTAGAGGCTGGAATCAGCTGGTGGTTGGACCCTGGGTGTAATCAGAGAACGTCTCTCAAACAGCACAAAGGTTCTGAAAGAAAGGTGGAGAAATACTCCCAAATTACCTTCCTGTGGAGTCGAAGCTTCTTCTTTCCCCATCCCTGTGTGAGTTGCATCAGGGGCTGGGATGGACCCAATGAAGAGGACAAGGAGGCCGCAAGGCTCGTAAGAGAGAATGGAGCTGGGGGTGGGGCCAGGGGAGGGGTTGTGGGCACCATGACTTTGCTCCTGAGATATTCTGCTGACTTGTATAGCAGGACAGCTGTCATTTTGCCATTGTCCAGCCCTCATATGGCCAAGTGTCCCATCTGAAGTACCTTTCCTGTCCATCCAACGTCCTGTCCAGCCGTGTGGCTCTGGGCAGTTAGGAATATTTATTTATGTTGCTTCTGGGAGCCTGGTGGGTGCTGAGGACCCTCACCAAGAAGTCAGAGGGCATTCTTTGCTGGATCCTAATTTATGTCATGGGAAGCAGTCTTGCTTTGAAAGGAATGAAAAGGTCCGTGCTGGTGGGGACACTATGAGTAGCCTCTGGATAAAAGAGACTAACATCAGATTCGAGAAAACTCTCGTTGTGATAAAATTCTTGCTGCTCTGTGGAACTGAAAAATATTTGAGGTATTAATCCACATAGCAGAACCCTTCCTTAGCACCCCTCTTTCAAATGATTAAATATGTTAAAACCTCCCTTCTCCTATCTCAACATGAATTCCTCACATTACAACCCATTTGCTTTCTTCAAGGACATCCACCTCATTAATATTCCCCTTTATCTGTCTTTATAAAATCTTACACTGGCTTTGGGTCATCTCTCCCTCCAGACTTCTAGCTACTGATTCTTCTACTAAAGTCTGATGTGAATAGCCCCTCTTCCTGGAGACAGAGGGGTCTCAAACTTCAGGGTACTAAGGAATTGTCCAGAGATCGCATAACGAGGCAAAACTTTGGGCTTTGAGGTAAGGTTTAGAAGCTTCTATTGTGCCCAGATGACAAAGTGATTTTGATGCAGTGGGCCACAAGCTAAGATGACTCCAACTGTGGCCATGTTGACTTGCCATGGTCAAACTGTTGTTAAGCTAAATGTGTAGCAGTTGACCCATTGAAGAAATGGTCAATTCAAGCTGAACCTGTAAGTGGGTAAATTTCAGTGGCCCCTCTAAAATTTTCAGCCATCCTTTCACCTAAATCAGGAGACTTACAATAATTGAGACATCTGTGACAAGATGTGGCCTTGAAGTGTTCCTTAGAGGCTCCGAGTGAGTCCCCCTTTGTGTTGACCAGGGTCTCTGACCACTCAGAGAACCAGCCACCGAGGCACAAATTCTGTGGTCCACATGTGTTTTGTGGAGTCAGATGCATGTGGTTGCACAACATTTCATGCACAAGCAAAAGGCTTCACTCTATCATACTGGCAACCAGAAAATGTGTGTATTTAAATAAACCTGTTCCTCAATTTATTTATCGAGTTTTACTACTGCTTTTTTATAGATATGTGAAGGAAACTTACATTTTCAGAAAAATAAGAGAATTTTAATTGTTGTTTTATTTTCTTTAACACTATATCCTCCCCAAAGGAAATTTAACAGATGTGAGGAAAATGTCAGCAGAAAGATGGGATTCTTTTTTTTTTTTACATATATAAACATAAGAAGTTTTCTTACAGAATGCTTCTCTCCTAGTTTTACAGGTGTTGAAGACACGCTGTAATAGTTAATTAATAGTAAAAATAACTCATATTACAAATGCTCAGTTAAAATCCAGGCACCAGTAGGGCATCTGAAATTGATAGGCTGAGCTCCACTCCACATTAACCTCATTCGATGAAAAGCACCCTATTCAAGACATTTTTGGATTCTGTTTTCGACAGAATGGAATTGTTGCAGCTCCGACCAGCCCGTCCAGAGGATGTCATCGGAGGCTTTTGGTCTCGTCACAGAAAGAATTGAAGAAGGACCAGACACAGGGGTGGAGGGGGTGTAAGTAGGAAAGTTTATTAAAGCAAAAGTATGTACTCCCGAGATACGAGCAAGCCAGCTCAAGGGAGAGCTTCGCACTCTGGGGTTTGGGTCTCTGTCGTTTGTTGACAGTTGTTAACAATGGGGTGGAATATTTATCACTTAGGGAGGGGATGTCTGGGGTGCAAGGTTCCCCGTCTTTCTCCCCTACTTGGTCAGGGCTTCTCTCTGTCTGCTTTGATCTGGCTTCTTGTGGCTTTGTTTTGGAATGCAGCCAGGACAGGTCTCCAACTTTCCCAAAAACTGGCCCAGACTCCCCCTTTGCTGGCCTCCAGGCATCCCGTGCAAGCCTAATCAACTGGACAGAATCAACAGCCTGTAGGACCCCTGGGTGCAAACCAGAAAGATCTCCTGTTCAGGGGCAATTACTTACTCACCTCGAGTTGTCCACTTGAGTTGAGGTTAAATAAATAGAGCACAGTTCTGCCCAGGAGTTCACACAAACAGGAGAACTTGGAACAGAGATTTAAAATCGAGTCCATTGAGTAGATTCCTTTTCACCTACAGAGAGTTTCAGAATCCTCTCCACAAACTATTGAAAGAGGGGCAGGAAAGGTTACTTTTTGTGTTGCTGCAATTTCCAGAAAACATTAACTTCATAAAGCGCAGATTTCAGCTTTTGGTATCTTTTGACAATCTCAATAGGGGTGAAGATCAAGGATTTCCCTACTGGCAATTTACAAGTGCGGCTCTGAGCTCTTTCCTTCTAAAGAGATGAGGGAAACGGCACAATAAAACCCCTTCCAAAAGAAAACAATAGATAACCCTATTGAAGACAGAGTTAATTTGAGTTCCTGGGAATTACTGAACTATTTTTCTAGGTATTATTTCTGAAATAATCTTCTTCTCCTCTCCCTCATTTCATACATATATTTATATGTATCTTTTTCTTTCTTTCTTTTTGGTTCTGTTTGTACCGCAGCTTCAAATATAGAGCCAAGTCTTATTTATTTCCTGCTATGCAACTATCCCAAGATTGTGAGCCTGTTTTGGGAGAAAAAAAATTTTTTTTAATTTGGAAAGCATCCTGTTCTGTAGTATTTCAAATTTAGAATTCCATTTAGCTGCAAAATGAAAACAAAGAGATAAAGCATGGGTCTTGTGTGTTTCAAGTTCGGATGCATCTCAGCCACATTCCATAGATTATTTTGATTTAGTTTTAACAAAATACCACATTAAATCACTCTAATGAGCTGTTTCTGCTCCCCTCTCAGCACAAGGTCATTAGGTACAAGACAGCATCCTTCTGCACTGTTTTCACTATTTCATGTCGTAGATGTCAAAAGAGACTTTGATGGTTTTCCATAGTGGAGAACAGGACGCGACTTTGCTGAAGGAACGGGTTTGTGCCACAGCAGGGAAGCGATTTGTCACGTGTCTCCAGGACTGTTTGCAGGCTCTTCAGGCGCACGTCTGGTCCTGGGAGAAGGGTTCACCAACCTCCTCTCGAGCTTGCTCAGAAATAAGCTCACATCACACATTACATTTCAGCGGCTTCCCATCCACACGTATGCTTCCTGGGGACGAAGCGAAGAACCTGAAATTAGCATACACATTTAAAATATCTGTCATTAAGTGAATTGTGCTTTTTTTAAGGTAACAGCTGTCTTTTTAATTAATGAGAGTTGCAGATGCATCATGCTCACAAAACGTCGCGCCGCACACTCTGTTCACCCGTGGAGGGCCAGGCGCTTCCTTCCACTCTGCAACGGGATACAGACAGCAAGGTGAAAGAAAGCAACCAGGTATCTGAACGTGGCTGGCTGAACGTTACAGTGTGATATGCTAATTATAGAGGAAGAGCTCTGGTTCCAGCTTCCAATTAGAGGTCTGAACAACCTCGTCAGGACTTTCTGTGGTTGTTAGCGTGTCTAATTATTTACGTCCTGGTGTAATTTCTGTGAAAGCTGGTTTTCAGGTGAGTGGTGCAGTGGGTGGATGCCCATTGAACGTTAGATGGACCAAAACGAGCTTGCCGGTGATGCTCTGGGGAAGAGGAAGCCCGGGTTAATGTTCAGCAAAGCTTTCCAAAGTAGAAGGGTGACTTGGGTAGGAAGAGGGTCACTTCTTCTTTTTTTTCTTTTAATGTTTATTTATTTTGAGAAGGAGATGCAGAATCTGAAGTAGGCTCTAGGCTCTGAGCTGTCAGCACAGAGCCCAACTCAGGGCTTGAACTCACTAACCATGAGATCATGACCTGAGCTGAAGTCGAACGCTTAACCAAATGAGCCACCCAGGTGCCTAAGGGCCACTTCTTTTCTTCAACAATCACTGAAGCCCTGGAACACCGCCAAACCCCTTCCCTAGACAGAAGCATCTGCCACTCCCTCTAAGTAGCAGAAAAGAGTGTTTGTCTTCGTTGCAAGGATGGGTTTCAAAGAAATCTGCAGATTACTCACAGGCATTCTGACTGGATCTAAGCAAACATAACACCCGCTTTTCCTGTTATCTATCAAAGTCAAACTACCTCCTTATCAATGTCTAAAGAATGAATTCGTGACTTACTGAGAATAAAGCTGGCAATTATTTATATTAAGAATTTTTCATTGTTGGTTGATAGGTCTTTACAGAGGCATCACACACACACACACATATATATATATATATATATTCTGTTATACATACACACACTTACTGTGCATACGTTTTTATATATCATGGCTACTCTCTCTTAACCAACTAACATTTGTGTGCACTGGGGTGTTAATAGATAAGGGCTATGTTTGCCATCCATGATCACATCTGAAGGGCATTTCCACCAAAATCAAGATAAGATTCCAACAAATGAGATTGCAGGGGGAGATTTGATGACGCAGAAGTTTTAAGTGCTTACGTACAAATGGGTTGTGGGTGATGTTGCTGTAAAGTGAGTGACCATGTCCATCCAACGTTCAGCAGAGACACAAAGTCAGGAAGATCAAGCCCAACAGCATTATCAGGAAGAGTAGGAATCCCACATCTCAGACTTAAAGATGTTTTGCTTTGTCCGCCATGCGCTCCTTCCGACAGGCTTGGGTCATGAGCAGGAAAGCTGTGATCTCTCTGATGCCCTACATGAGCAACTGACGGCACAGGAAATGTAGAAGGTGGAGCAAAGCCTGTGGTCCTAGGAATAGTTAACAGGGTAATTGCAAGAGGTGGGTAAGGAGTCAGGAATGAACGGGGCAGACAGGGACCCACATGGGCACTACACAGGGGTGCTTGGCAAGGACCTGGGAACCAAGTTCTCCTCTGAGAATTCAACTACACAACCAACACAGCACGACCAGAATCCAACACACACATTCCCATCAGTGAGATAGATCGCCCTCACAGCCTGCAAGAATTTACAGCACCCTTACTGAGTACACAGCCAGGGTAGAGGGAGACAACCTTTGACATAATGGAAAGTAGATTCAAAATGGAAGCACAGGAGAGAAGAGTCACCGAGGCAAGGTTTTGCAGAACTCATCCAAGTACTGATCTTGAGAGTGGGTCACCTGTCACCTGGACTACGTGGCCACCCTGCTTCACAAGTGCAAGGTATGATGAGGCTGGGCATTGGAATAATCAAACCTTGTTCTGGCCGTCCATTCCCCAGGCTCTCCTCTGATTGTTTGACTTCCCAAGTAGCCTGCCCGTAGGGAGAGAATGTGTCGGTCAGGACCAAGTGGACATCTGGTCTACCTGACAGTTATATTACTCACTGTAAATTAATGAACTGGCACTCTGGCTTCCTATGTCAGTCTCCTTTGAGATGTGTTAACGTGAGTCAGCCTTCCTGAACTCTGGGACCCTGAAAAATCAGCTCATGCATGCTGCACTGCCCAACCCAAGCCACACGAGAAGACCATTCTGGAAAGTTCCTGAAGATCTCAGTTAAATTAAAATGTCATCCCCAAAGATGAACACTGAAGCAATCATCTCTCATTCAACAATTGACCCTAAAATTTTTAGGCAGTGTGATGTAATCCAGAGACACCGGGTCAGAAGTTGGGCTAAGTTGGAGACCAGCAGGAACTAATGGTTGACACCTTGGAGGAGGGGACGGGGCAGGTGACCACTCTGTCCTCGGGGCCGGCCATGTCAAGGCAGGATGTGGCTGGAACATTTTTTAATAATGAGTGATAACCTTGTAAGTCTCGCGTGATAAAGAATCAATGTAATTGATTTTTGACCTCTCAAAAGAAGTTCCGAAATAGCTACGAAGCTCTTCCCCAATTGACATTCTATTCTACGAGAATGGTGACAGCATGACAGTAATGTCCATAGAAGAACAGCACAGATCTCACACTGCTTCTCCCCAGTGAGGCCTCTGTTTACGTAAGAAGACCAGAGAGCAAAGAATCGAGAGAGCAGAGCAGTGTTCTCTGGGCCCCAGACAGGAGTTCCCTGGTGGCATCTGGCAGTGTATCACACACGGCAACCCAAAGCGTGGGTGCACGTATACACACACAGGCACAACACCAAGCCATATGCAAAGTGCAGACTGAAAATCCAAACAGAGCAGACTTTTGCAGGCCTTGAATGACTTTCTGATGCAGAGTGGATTCGCGGCAGGGAGTGGGTGCCAAGGGGCCGGCGGACCTCCCCAGAGGGCACAAACGTGAGTGCGCTGCGCGCCAAAGGCAGCCTTTGCACTTGTGCACCGTGGCCCTGGACCAGAGTGCTCACAACAGCACCTTCCCCACAAACGTCTGCTTGAATGATGGAGGGCAACCTGCAGGCACTGGAAATAAAGGAAATAAGGCAGCTCTCCACTCCCACGGCCCCCACGGCTGCGCTCCTCATTTCCACACCCATTACCTTCCCTGGATTGAGTCGTTCCCATTCTGACAAATCTCAGAAAAACTGCAAGCGTGCTTCTCTCTGACTGCTGGGTGGCTAGTTTGCCATGCTGTTTAGTTGACTGCAATCGGCTTCCATGTTCCGAATTGCATACATTTTCTTCATCGGGAGGAACTCCGGTGAATGATGACGGCCCTCCTGTTTCACAGAAGTGTGGACCGTCAGCGTGCTAGCCGCATCCCTGCCTCGTTCAGACACTTGTCTGTTGGGGAGAGCCAAGTAAATCACGCTGCAGATAATAGCATGGGAGGGACAGTGCCTGGGGGAGGAAAAGAGAATAATACCTGAGCCATTTCGCGTGCTATTTTCAGGAATAGAATATCTGGAAATTTCAAAGACATTTGATAATTCTAAACAGCTCGTTAAATTACCCTGCTCACTCCAAAAGAGAAAGAGCTTCCAAATCTGCATTCATATTGCTAAGGGGGAAAGGCATTAGGAATAACTCCTGCACAGATTTTTGGCGAGCATCAGGGCACTTTTTTTTCCTAAAGATATTCCCTCTATCGCCTGCTGCTCGCTGCTTCGTAACACCCTGACAAATTCACAGTTCTTAAAAGCCCCCATAAATGTTTTGTAAATTGATGCATTTTATCAGGGAGTTCTCAGAGCCTTGTCCCTGATATTCACCATGTTTTCACTCCTCGTTCCTTGTTTATCTTTATTTTTATGCATTTTCCAACATAAAAAGGCTGTCATTATTAGCACCAGCATCCTCATTGTTATTATCATGACGTTAACCACAGAAAAGATTTACCATCTGCAAGCTGGAAATTCTCACCATCTTGAGATTCTCACTACTCCTGACAGACTAATAAAAATAAATAAATAAGGCCATCTTGAGGGAAAAAAAATAAGATATCTTAAGTTGTTGGGCGGCATCAAGAAAGAGGCACATGCCTATCTCCACCTCGAATGGGAATGTTTAAGCTAAAGGGGAGCCAGAAGAGGCTCTGTCACAGGTACTGGGAAATTCTTCCTCGGGTTCCGGCATTGCAGGTGTGTGGCCGGGAGAGCGTGGCCCAAAGGAGACAGGAGGGTGTGTGATGGAATGTGGCCGACGGGAGCCGGGAGAAAAAGGCAGAGTGAAGAAGTTAGTAAAATTGCACCAGAGACCTAAAATTATGGACCTGTTTGGAATATGAATCCCCACAGCTGTTTCTTGGGGACCAGGCGATTGAAGCTTGTTTGGAATCCTTTCCTGGACAAGTTCTATTAAAAATGAGATAGTGTACTGTAAATATAGGATCATGTGTTCAAGCATTTTGTCAGCCCTCTGGCACCTGATTCATTCCCGATAGCGCAATCTACTGGATATTATACCGGGACTATAAGGAACATCAGGCACATGTTTCCATCACTCAGAATTGCTACCTTTTTAAACACAAGCATGTAAATGAAATATGGTCCCCAGCCCAGCCGAGGCCGGGCGGGTACCCAGCACACACCGGTGCTCCGAGGAGGGAGTTTACACCAAAGGCGCACATCAATCCTTGTCCGCCAGGCATTCATAGGAGAACCTAATACCGAGGAGAAGCCAGGTCAGCCCAGCAGCATCCACATTAAAAGAAAAAGAAATCCAACAAGAAACCAATTTTACTTGAACAGCTGTTCGCAGATGTTTAATTTCTGCCCTAGAAGGCCAGCTTTTCGGAGGCTACCTAGCAATTGTGGCGGAGCGCGGGCCGAGCAGTAATGCATAAATAGTGCTCCCCGTTCTCCTCCAATCATGCAGCCAGTAGTCACGGCGATCGCTAAAATATTTCACAATACTTTTGAGAGCGCCTAGACTTTTAGGGGGTTCGTGGGGAGTGTCAGAAGATATTCTTCCCCAAATGACACAGCGCGGGCCCTCGGCTTCAAGCCAATCCACTCATCTCGGGGCCGCCCAGGGAAATCTTGGAGCTGTTCTCCGAATTCCTCATTCATTTCCAGGATGGCCCCATCTGACGTTAGCGGCATTAGCATTAAATCACAGCCTGGACGCTAAATCACACCCTGAGAGGGAGCAAAACCCTCGTGACTGGGGAGGAATAGGTTCCTGGACTCAGACGTCACGTTCATCTCCCAAGGCCTCCGGCTCCAGGACTGGGGGCCGTTAATGAGGGAAACAGGTGACACCGGCCTTGCTAAGTGGGGGGCGGGGGGAGAATCCCAAGCCAGCTCGGTGCACGAGCAGCATCTAAAGGCTCCTGAAATATGCTCATGACCAAAGTCACTTTGTTCTGCACCCAAGTCCACCTTTAGTGAATGGAGGACGTCTTGTGCCTTGGAAGGACAGACAGGTAGAGGTAACCCGAAGTCAAAGGCTGCTCGCCCCACCCACCCAACGCCTCACCTCTTCTGGGAAAAGAAAAGGAGGTCTGAGAGAAGGGACTGGGAGGCGAGATTCTAACAAGGCCGGACAAAGGGGACCAGTCAGCGCTGGAAGGGGGAGGTGGTACCCGACACCCCTGACCCGACGTGACAGGACTCGGGATACTTCCAGAGATTCGGAGGTGGCAACAGAAAATGAGAGGATAATCTAGAAGGTGGGGAGAACAGAAACTGAAGTCATACCACATGTCGTTCACAGACGGCCTCCGTCCTGACCCTGGGCTCGCTGCACACAGGACATTCACATCACACAGGGGTGCACGCGCGTGCCTGTTGGGAGGTCCCCGTGGGGAGGACTTGATCTCTCAGGCCGTCTCTCCTGGTAGTAGTTGTTCTTCCTCCAAACCCCGGGACCCCTGGCCTCTGGCTGTCAGAGGGCTCTCACCGCAGAGGTGGCATCAGAGCAGACCCCCAGCGATGGCCGCAAGGCGTCTGCTTTCATTGGACCCAGTTCATATCCTGTGTAAGTCCCTTGGACTCCACAGTGTTATTACCAGGTTGTAAATCCAGGAGTTCACATTTATAAAGCAGAGGGAGCTGCTAAAACCCAAGTGTGGCTGCAGAAAATGGGACTGATGATCCTGTTTGGAAACAGACTTATTTCCTGACACATCCTCTGAGGGTAGATTTTCCCACAGACAAGGGGGCAAGGCCTGGGGGGTGGCTATCAGCCTCTGCAGCCAAAGGAGGCCCAGGTGGAAGGACAAAAAATGATTTTGATTTTTTTAATTTTTATTTTAGAGAGAGAGAGAGAGAGAGAGCGAGTGAGCAGGAGTGAGGGGCAGAGGGAGAGATAGAGAGATCTTAAGCAGGCTCCCCCAACCCCTACTCAGCATGGAGCCCAATGTGAGGCTTGATCCCATGACCCTGGGATCATGACCTCAGCCAAAATCAAGAGTCTGATGCCTACCCGACGGAGCCACCCAGACGCCCCAGGACAAAAATGTCCTGAGACTTAATCACCACCTGCTGTGGATTTATGGTGGCCCCTGAAAAAATATGCTATATCCTAACACCCTGAACTTGGAAATATGGAAAGAGGCCCTTATTTAGAAAAGTACTCCTTAATCCCTCCTCCCTCGAGCCCTGGGAAACCACTAATCTACTGTCCATCTGTACAGATTTGCCTATTCTGGATATTTCATAGAAACAGAATCACACAATATGTGACCTTTAGTGTCTGCTTCTTTCGCTTAGAACAATGCTTCAAGGTCCATCTGTGTTGTAGGCGGGGGTCAGCAGTCTGTGCCTTTCTGTGGCTGAATCATATCCCATTGTGTAGACAGAGCACAGTTTTGTTCAGCTGCTGCTGAAAGATACTGGGGTCCCTTCCACTTTTTGGTTATTGTGCCACTCTTTGGCTATTTGGAATACCGTCACAATGGACAGGCACTGTGTTTGCATGTTTGAGTCCCTGTTTTCAGTTCTCCAGGGTGTGTGACCATGGATGGGATCACTGGGTCATGTGGAAACTCCATGCTGAGCCTGCTGAGGGGCCGTCAGGTGGATCTCACCATGGCTGCTCTGTTCTTCATTCCTGCCAGCAGTGGATGCACAAGGCACGTTTTCCTTGGGAAAACTGTCCTCCCTCAGACTCCTTAGCAGGTCCCAGTGCACACTCCTCCTTCCACGATCCCGCAAGGACTGACCTCTCTTGGTGGCTGAGCCAACTTAACCAACAGCTCCATTCAGAGTTGCCCAGCAGCCTATGGCCATATCAAGGCCTGCTTCTAGGCGGAGGTGGGATGAGGGTCAGCCTTGAAGGGTGCAAAAGGCATCTAGAGGAGAAGAAAAGTTGTGTAGATCAGAAAGTCTGGCCTGGCTTGGGCATGTTCAAAAATAAGTGCATAGATCAGAGCACCTGGATGGCACAGTCAGTTGAATCTCTGACTCCTGATCTCGGCTCAGGACATGATCTCACAGTACATGGGTTTGAGCCCCGCATAAGGCTCTGCACTGACAGCACAGAGCCTGCTTGGGATTCTGTTAATCCTTCTCACCGCCCTTCTCCCATTTGTGTGCTCTCTCCTCTCTCGCTCTCTCTCGCTCTCTCTCTCTCAAAATAAATAAATAAAAACTTTAAAAGATTTAAAATAATAAGTGGGTAGATTATCTGGCTATAGTGAAGGGCGTGTGGGAGCAGAAATTAGCAAGGTCGTATAGCCCATGCATTCTAGACTCCTCCACCCTTCAGCATTTATATTTCCTTTTATCATAAATAAGGATAATTAAGACACCATACCTAACAGTGCGGTAAGCTCAGCCTTTCCTGGCTGGTTCTGCGGCACCTCTGGGAACACACAAGCCATGTTTCCACATTCCATGAATTGTGCTCCATGGCCACATTGTCCATCCCCCTGGACTTTGGGATTCTTCGACAAATCACCTCTGACTTCGGAAGAACTGGTTCAACCTCTAGGATAACAACCAGTAGAAACACAACTCTGTCTACAATGAAAACAACCCAATACATGACTATATCATGTGGTGTAATTCTTCAGATTATCTCTTTTATTAAAAAAGCAGAAGCTTTAAATAACCAAACCTCACTAACTTATTTTTACCAAAACAAAGATGTAGAAATAGGAACACTGTCAGCGGCATTAAGTTGGCCAGCTCGTCTTACTGTTAGGCATAGGGGCTTAAACATTGCTCAGTGTTAATTCCAGTATATTAAACTGAAGTTAGTTAAAGTCAGTATGTGGCCCTTGCATTCCAAGCAAAAAGCTTTGAATATTATCTCACAGGTGAGACAGAGCTTTTGAAAATTTTTACTAAGGGAATGATATGACAAAAGCATTAAGTGAAGATTAATTTGGACAAGGTCATAGAATATACCAGAAGGAAATCTGTACCTAGGGGACTGGTAGTGGATGGTGACAGTGGGTTTGATGTTAGAGACATTGATAAGAAATACTTCATATGGCTTGAAATTATTTACCTATTGGGAGACAGAAGAGAGTACTAAAATAAATCCATTGTTCTGAATATAGACCATGGGCAGGAAGGAGCACACACCACAAACGTGTCCAGCCTGGAGGAAAAAAGAAGTTAGGAGCCAGTCTTTTCTCAGGCTGGATTTTCCAGTGACTCCAGAAGATCTTTGTGAAAATGTCCAACAAATAATTACAGGGAGACTGTCAACACATCCACTTGGATAGAATCAGGGATGCAGATTCCTACTCCAAACCTTGCTCATGATAGCACTCAATACAAGTTTTGGGGTAAAAGATTGACAGAATCAATACGTTATTTCTGGTGGAAAGATAGGAAGGTAAAGAAATACATCGAACGTCACACGTGACAAGTCTTAATGTTCACTGCTCTTCAAATATCCTTATCTCGGCTCAGTCCGAAGTACAGCCCAAATGAAATCAAGAGCCAAGGTTGTGAAACTCCTTTTAGTGCTGGTTGGAAAGGCAGAGTTAAGAGGCACAAATGAACAACGACTACAGGAGAAAAAAAAAAAAAAGATGCCCAGGTAAAAATGCTTAAAATAGAAGAGCTAAATTCAGACAAGTCTCCAAAAGAGTGATTCTTACCTGAAGCTTCCATGATGGTCTGAAGGCGTAAATATCTGCATTATTTCTCTTCTGGTTGCACCTGCTGCACAAGGGCCATTTTGAAAAACCACAGGAGTGGAAACGTACTTGAATGAGAATGAATTCAGACTCGAATGGACAGGTAGGTGGAGATTCAAAGTAGGAATGACCTGTAGAAAGAACTTCAAGATGTTAAAATGTGTTAAATGTCCACTTAGCTGTTCGAAACCGATATTTGAGTCACACATTGGGCTTCACTTTATACACGGGCTCTTGGCCCAGGATGCCCTTGGTTTTGGAGGCCGTAGGAGGGTTCCAGGAGTGGAGGCCAGGGTCTCCATCCCTCCCCAGGAAGCCGTATGCCACTCACGTGATCAGCTCTTAACTTTTACCCTTATGCTCATGGCCAGGAGGCATTCCCTTGGGGGCAGGAAAGGAGGTAGACAGTGGTGAACATCTCTCCGGCACAGACTTCACAGGACAGATATAATTCACCAGTAAGAACACAAATATGGTGTGAAGAAGAGAGAAGGGATCAAGAGCTGTTGGTAGCTCAAGGAAACAACACAAAGCAGCAGGAACCAGAGGGTCTGTCCAGTCAGAAACTTGGGTCCGAGGCCCCAAGTTGTCACTGTGACTTGGGATGCATCATGTCCCCTCTCTCATCCAAAGATGCTTCATCTTCTAAAGTAAAATGACTAGAGCTGACTACAGTGCTTCCTGTGGGTGTTGTGAGGGGTACTTTCTTACTGCAGACTAGTCAGGACGGGGATTCGGCCATGAAGGATTTTTTTAAAAAGCTCCAAGAAAATGGATTGCACAATAAGAAAAATGTGTTCTCTGCAAAAATAACTAGTCACTTGTTCCAGGACCAGAACATTCCATGGCTCAACTTCCTAAGGCCAACTTCCTTCTGTTTTACTGGTGCCACCCAGCCAGTCACCAGGCCCCACCTATGGGGAGAGCGTGGGGCACGGCCTCCGTGTCCCATCATCGCTCAGGGACAGAAGGTACTGTGTCTTCCTCTGCATTTCTTTGATTTTCTTTTTACTAAGGAGTAAGTTACATGTAATACAGACCCACTGTATTCAGTCGGGTGAATTTAGACAAATGTAATTCACCCTCGTGATCCCCACCCCACAACAAGGTACGGAATATTTACATTGCCTTAAAAATTCCCCCACACCCCTTGTTGATCAGTCCCTGCCCCCACTGGGCCCGGGAGAGCCATTGGTACACTTGTCACCATCCGGGTGTCCCTAGAAACGCAGTGGCAGCACACACGCGCCCGGCCCCGGGCTCGCAGTCAGCGTGGACACGGAGGCTTAGCCCCGTTGCAGGCTCACCTTTCGTCCTCCCCCTTTGCGCTCAGGAGCACCGTTTGTTGGGATCCTCTGCCGTCCACACACACGCTCACCGATGGTGGATGTGTGGGTTGTTTCCCACCTGGGGCTGTTGTGAGAAAAGCTGCCCCAAGCATTTGTGTGCAAGCATACATGTCCTGGCAAGGGCTCTAATTTCTCCCACAGAAGCTATGGGACTGGGGTGTCACCATTATTGGTAAGTGTGTGTGCAAATCCATGTGAAAAGGTCACACGCACCATCGGAGCGGCCACGTGCCATCTCACACGGCCAGCCAGGCGTGAGAGCAGAGCTCCCGCATCCACACGGGCACGTGGCATTCTCCGTTCTCCAGCGTTTTGACCCGACCCGTGGTTCCTCTTGGCAAATGCTAACGCTGCTGGCCCGTGAGTCCCGCCAGAAGCTGTCTTCCCTCCCCCCCACCCCTGCTCACCAGAGACGACCCTGCCCTTCCAACACCACATGAACAGGGTACCGCCCAGGGAGGGGGCTTATCATCATTGCTTCTGATTCATTTAAACGTCTACCCTAGGTTAGAAGTGAATTTTGGATTCCGTGTGGTTAACCAAACCGGGAACAGGGGAAATGGCTCTTGGAGAAAGAGCAGACTTGTCTTCTACCATCAGTGGTGAGACCCTTTTAAGTGAAATGCATTATGCATGTGGAATATGTTTATACTTAAATATTCAGAAATATAAAACACAAATGCATGTATTTAGGAAAGCAAACTCAAAAGCCACGTGAACTTCTTTTTTGCATGTAAGTATTTATTCTTCGGGCCCTTCCTTCATTCCATCAGTCAGTAATTATCAAACAACCATGTTATGAAAAGAAGACCTGGCATTGGCCCCAGAGGGTGGGAGCCAGCATCACCTGCGTGGCTAAGGTTCACTACTCACGTTCTTTTCTTTTTTATTTATTTATTATTTTTTTGAGAGAGAGAAAGAGAGACAGAGAGAGACAGAGTTAGTGGGGGAGAGGGCCAGAGATAGAGAGACAGAGAGAATCTTAAGCAGACTCCATGCTCCGAGGGGAGCCCGACATGGGGCTCGATTCCACTGCCGTGAGATCATGACCTGAGCCGAAGTCCGCAGTCAGACCTTCAACCAACTACACCCCCAGGCGCCCCTGGTCCACTCACTTTCTTCGCGGAAATAGAAGCGCAAGACAATCTCCTAAAGTTACTCTGTCTGAAGGAGGTTTCTAACACAGGTGACTTAAGCTGTTGGGGAAACATCCCACAGAAGTGTAGTTCTAACCTTCTCATGCCATGTTTAAGTATCTGTTCTCATATTCAGATGCCGACAGTTAGAGAGTGAAATGGGGGGGGGGTATCTTAGAGAAACAGACACAGATCAACCAACAATATTCTAGGAGCAGAGTGTGCAGAGAGCCATCATGTCTGTATTTTTAAACAAGAAGGAAAGAAAAATAAATCCATTCCAGCAACAATCGCGGAAGCTGGATTATCAGCAGATGCTACCTCCACAACAGGCGGGCGCCGGGGTGCCCCACTCACTGTGTGTGCTCTGTCACCCAGGGGACAAGGCAGAAGAGGAGCTGTGACTTCTGGCACCGAGGCTGGTTGCTCCTGGGAGTGCAAATTCTGTCCGTGTCATCTGGTCACTCTGGGGGTCAGTGAGTCGTGATGATATATACATAACCAGGGGCTGGTCTTAACCAGGCATCATTCTGCACCTATTGTTCAAATAAATCGAAACGTCTTACCTGCGGGCAGATGCTGCTGCAGTAACATTGACCGAGGACCTGGCTATTAAGCTGTCGTTGGCTCTAGAATCAGTGAAATGTTTGACAGCAGAGGGACAAATCCGTACGAGCCACACTGCTCAGTCCATGTTTCAAGGGCAGAATTTGAAACCACGCTTTTGCACCAGGCAGGCTCAGGTCACTAAGAGGGTAACGAAATGCTAGAGCCCACGCCATGGGGCACACGCCCTGCCCTTTGTGGATCCACGCAGCTCCGTCCAGCAAAGCAGAAGGTACACAGCTCTGAAAGGAAGAAAATAAAAAAATAATAATAAAATAAAATATTTTGTCAAGAAAGTGATCAGATTAACCCCCATGGTCCTGGGGACCCCTTGTCCTTCATTCCTGGTAGAGCACAGTTATTTGGGAAAATCGAATGATCTCAAACTACAGAAGTTTGTGTTTATTACTGAAAGTCCAAGCAGCCAGAAAGGAGGCTCTGTGTCAGTGATGTGTGCGCACACTTGCTCACCTCGGTGCACACATGGGCTGCATCACTCCTGTACCAAGAGCATAAAGACAGAAAGACTCATATGTAGCCACTGTCCTGCGCAACTCAAACGGTCTGATGAGTCTTGATAAAGGTATAAATTATCCGGTGGCTACGTGTTTTCATGCCTCACAGCACATGATATCGTGCAATGTCTTTCTTGATATTACTCCTTTACCCCTTCCAAGCCAGCATCCTACACCACTCGCTTGTTTTCAGGTTTCCATCTGGCACCAAGTCTAAAGTGAGCTACGAACGGGTGTGTCCGACGGGCTTGCCGGGCCCTCCGGCTGGTAACATAGAGAGCCCTTCTCCATCTCCCCGACGTTTTCTGCTCCCAGACTTGGAGCTTGCAACTGACCTTGCAAACAATTACGCAACTGAGCGATTCAGCATCTTCGTGCAGCACGAGGGAGGGAGAGCCCTCGTCCTGAGGAGCGCCGGCTGACACGCTCCTCTCCCGGGAGACCCGGTGCGGCCACGTGGGCGGCGTGTCCGTGCATCAGTGACAAGTTTCACTTGCTCGCCCCCTCCTCTTTTTGGCAAACAGGCAAACTGACGCCTTTGTAATGATCTATTTTTCAAAGTCAGAGTTCAAAAGTGCACTGAGAAGATGCTCTGAAAAGCTGGATGGAAATGTGGACGGCGGGTGCCCACTCTGGTGTTGGCTGTGTGCCACGGGGCTTCGGGCCGCGTTATGATCCGGGGGCGAGACCAGGCGCTAGCGTGTCTGGATGTCTGCACAGGTTTAAATACTCCACCACAGCGGCCGTTTCGGCTTGCTTCGGTTCAGAACATTCGTGGCGCACCCCCAAACCCCAGCATAGAAGCGCTAGGGGAGAGGATGGAAAGAGCTGGAGAACATGGCCCCTGCCTGGGGCCAAACGGGTAACAAACACGCATGAGGTGTTTCCAGGCAATAACCTTGCAAAAGAATATCCTGATTGAATCCAGTGTCTGGACGTACGGCCAACACAGATGCAGTGGATACAGGAGATTCATTCCAAAGGCCCGACTCCCCAGCAACCCAGGAACCTGGCAGAGGCGGGGAGGGGCGGGCACCCACCACCTCCTCCCACAGTCCCCTTGGCAGCTGCAGGGATGCCTGCGGGCAGACCTTCCGTGGGATCTGTCCCCAGGGCGGCAGCTCGGGCCCTTGGACACACAAAATCTGCTTGGTCACAATGACTTAGCAACGTAAGGAAAGTGAAAACCCTCCCTCCTCCTTCCCGCCCTCCATCCCTCCCTCTTTTCTCCAGTCTTCCCTCCCTCCTCCCTCCTCCCCTCTCCCTCCTCCCCCACCTCCCTNCACTTTTACCAGTGACAACAAAACCCCCTCCTGCACGGCTTCTCCTGCTGTGTGGTCCCCATCGTCCCATCGGCGGCAGCCGCCAGCTTGCTGGTCTCACACACAGACAGGCGGGGGTGAGACACTAGAACTTGGTTTTGTTTCCATCCCAGATCAGGTTCTTTCCTCCCCCAGGACCCGACCATCTCGGTCATCATGATCGATTGTGTTTTTGTGAACAATGTGGATTACGTGTCTACCTTTCCCACACCAAATGAATCAGAAGCTTTTCTTCTGAAAACCTCCAAGTTAGTGAAGGATGAAGATACATAAATAAAAGTTCATCCAAGGTAGTCCATGGTAGTGACATTATAGAGGGAAATGCAAAATCTTATGAAATATAGTCAAGAAGGAGAAAAACTTGGACAGGAACATCTCATCAAATCTGCTGTCACCACGTAACTTCTCTCTGTGTCAGCCAGCAAATGTAATCAACATGAATTTAACTCTTCATTCAGGTCAATGACAAAACATAAGGGATCTGTGGAAGGGACAGACCTGCTCATGTCAAAAATTCATTCATCAGCCTTCTTCAGGTAAAATATCTTGATCAATTATAGTTTTTAAAAATATCTGGGGTGGTGCCTGGCTGGCTCAGTCAGGTAAGTGTCCAACTCTTGATTTTGGCTCAGGTCATGATCTCATGGTTCTTGAGCCCCAAGTCAGACTCCATGTTGACAGTGTGGAACCTGCTTGAGATTCTTTCTCTCTCTCTCTCTCTCTCTCTCTCTTCCCCCTCTCCCTGCCTTTCCCACACTCATGCTCTCTCTCTCTCTCAGTAAAGAAAAACTTGAAAAAAGGTTTTAAACTGTTGTAAAGTAATTATGATAGTTCAAAGTTCTCCACTTCACCGACCCAATCCTGTGAGTCAGGTATGATCAACCTTCATTTGCAGATGGGGCCAGTCTCCAGCAGGCCGAGTATCACCTGGGCATCTGCAAGAATTTGTACTCAGGAATTCTAACTCCATGAACACATCTTCACCCACAGTGCTTTAAAGGCTTACTTCTAGACCTACCTCGGGAAAGTTGCAAGACCTGGGACCCAAGGTATGTAGGGTTAAGAGTAGGAAAACCATCCACTCACTTCATGGGGTGTCTCCCCATTCCTTTTGACCTTTTCACCACCTCACCTCCAAAGATATGAAACCATAGGGCTTTCCTAATTTTAAGTGGCCCCTATAATTAAAAAGCCATATGTACATCATAACTAGACAATGCCCAAACGCTAAATTACCCATAGGTAGAAAAATAACCTCAGCACACTCTCCTGCACTCCACTGCAAGTCTCTGTGGAGAACAAGGCAAATCCAAGAAAAACTTTGTGAGAGAGAAAGGGGGGAGCTGGCCGGGGGCCAAAGATTGGTCCAAAACCACCACAGGACAGAGCAAATCCATTATGTGTACAAGATAAAAGCAGTCCTGAAAGACCAGACACTATAAAAAGGGACCTCTAAATGCAATCCAGTCGAGATGTCAGTCTTTGAAAGGCGTCGCTTCTATGGGAAAAGGCGCACAAAGGAATGGTGAAGCACACTTTGGATAGTGGGTGTAAAGTGGGAAGTAAAATGGGTGAATTTATGGCTCTGTGAGAGTATGTCTGCTGATGAAAATTCTCCTAAACAAGCAAACAAGGAGCAAAAGAAAACCATAGCGCAACTCACAAAGCTGACTAATTTCCTACGCATGCACTTGGAGAGAAGAAAGACCACCTTGAATCAGAACATCACCATTAGGCAACCATCATAATAACGGTCCAACCACCGATGATGTGTATCCAGTGCATATCCAGTGCCTGCTGAAACCTGTGGGCGGAACTCTAATGAGCAGCAGGATAATTACATGGTCTCAAAGTATCTCCCCAGAAGACACTTACTAATTACAAAAGGTAAAAACGGTACCTTTAAAGTAACTTTGCTATTAAAAAAAAAAAAAAAAACCAAAACGGTAACTTCACAATGGAGACACTGCATCAACCCACGTTAACCGTGCGGTCAAAGTCAACATCACCAGAAATGGGACAATCGGCATCGTGTGTCTCCCGATGGAATATTCTATGAAAAATGCATCCTTTTTGTGCTATTCAAAAAAACACGTATTTGGAATCTGATCATGAGAAACTTCGAATGAATCCAAATCGAGCTTCATTCTATAAGGAGATGATGACTTGTGCACATCAAAAATATCAAGGTCGTGACAGGGGAGGATGAACTAGCTGCAGACTAATGGAGGCGAATACTTCATAACCCAATACAACTTTTGGTCCCAGATTATTTTTCATATAAGGGGCATTATTGGGAAAACCAGTGCTTTGAACAAGATCTGCGTGTCAGCTAATAGTATAATACCGATGTTCAATTTCTTGACTTTTATTTTTGTACCATGGTTTTGTAAAATGTCTTTGCTTTCAGGCCATGGCTACTGAAGTATTTAAGGGTGAAAAGAAATAATTTCTGCAATTTGCTTTCAAATGGTTCCATAAAAGAGAGAGAAAGAGAAGGAAAGCAAATGTGACAAAATGTTACCATTTGAGGAATTGGGGTGGAGGCTACACAGGCATTCTTTGAATTATTTATCCAGCGTTTCTGCAATCCTAACATTATGTCAAAATAAAGTCAGAAAAATTATAAATTAGAACTTGTCACTTTCATGATAAAACAGTCCAGTTCAGAAATTTCCCATTGACTTCCCTTTAAGGTAAATTTCCCATTAAGGGCACCTGGGTGTCTTAGTCGGTTAAGCGTCCGACTTCAGCTCAGGTCATGATATCGTGGTTTGTGAGTTCAAGCCCCACATGGGGCTCTGTGCTGTCAGCTCTGAGCCTGCTTAGGATCTTCTGTTCCCTTCTCTCTCTGCCCCTATCCCACTTGGTGTGCTCTCTCTCTCTCTCTCTCAAAAATAAATAAGCATTTAAAAAAATAAATAAGTAAGTTTCCCATTAAAATAAACTCTGTGAGGTTATTTGAGAAGTATGCACACAACATACTCTTAAGCATATTATTTTTATATAAAATCACACATTAAAACCTTATTTTTCTGCCATGGTGTCTTAAACCAATACCCGATTCCTTGCTGTTCCAAGTTCACTCTTCTGTATTCCCACTTCTAAAATGTCTTCAGTCAATTTCCCTAACAAACAATAGTTTGAGTTTTGTTTGTTAGTTTTTTACTATTGTTGTAATTATTTCCAACATTTTAAAAGCCAATTGAATGCTAACAAGTCTTTACTCAGATTGGTAATATCTGTTAATTAATTAAGTACCATCTGTAAACTTCATGAATTTGTTGCTTTATCTCTTTCGATTTGGTAATTAATTAAAAGATAAATTAAAGCTAGTCCAGACGGAAAATGCAGAGGTAGGCTAGGAGCCCTCCTTTCCACTGAATGTAAGATCATTTATGGCTGTGACCATGTTTACAGCCTCTCTGGGCTTTTATTCTAATTACTCATGCAAGACCTTTTGAGTCAATATGGAATGTGTTTGTGTCTTCCATGAGAAAGTATTTGGAGCTTCCCCAAAGTACTACATGTAGAATCACATCACATTCTGTGATATCCCTGTTTTATCATCTGACACAAAACAAAACAAACAAAAAATCCTATTGGTACTTCACAACTGGCTTTTAAACCAAACTATTCAATTCTTTTTTTTTTTTTTTTCTGGAAATGTAACTATACGTTCTAGCCCCACCACATCCACTCCAACTATCTAATCCTTCACACATACTTATGAAGCACTACCATACTCAAGACATCTTGCTTGGTATGATTACTGAAATAAATGTTTAAGACATTATTTCTACTCTCATGGAACATTCATTGTATGTATCTCATGCACGGCATTTATCACATTCCTCTATAAGGGTTTATCTCCATTCCTGACATTCCCATTGGATAGAGATGTGCCTGTTTGTGTCTTTTATCTCTAGATAAAAGTAGTCCTTTACCACTGATCAGTGCTTAACATGGTTGAAAACTCAGTGAAATACATGCACTAGGGTTCTACTAGGCTGGGTGGAAAGTAAGAGATTAAAACAGGGCTAGGACAAAGAGTCTGTTTGGATGCGAAGAACGTGAAGTTTCCAAAGAGACATTGAGTGTTCGTGGGGCAAGTGAGGCAGAGACACTCACTGTTCTCTGTGTAGCACTGTCCATCTGTCCCCCCCAACAGGAGTCAGACCAGCTTGGGGCCTGCGTGTTGTATGGAGGGTCAACGTTCCTTTATCAGGGAGGAAATGGAAGCCCAGTGCTCACAACAGTGAAGAGGCTGGTCTAAGACTCAAAATTTTCAGCATCTCTGATTTGGACTCGTGTGGGGTGAGAAGGGGAATAGATAGTGTAAAGTATAACTTCTCCTCATTCTTCTGAACCCCCTCCAACCCTCTACCTGCACCCCCCTTTGAATTAAATGGAAAAAGCAGAGATCTCCTAAGAGTAGTGAAACAGAGCCTAAGGAAGATGATGAGAGCATGTTGGTATTCCATGTTTTAAAGGAATGGTGTCGCTAATAGGCAGAGAGAATGAGGAGGTCCCAGACCTGGGACTTTCAGGAATGACACCAGGAGGGTCCTGGGTGATCATGTGGTGATGATGAGCACCCCCACTAAGGTGAATCCAGGAAAGAACATCACCATAACCCAGGGGACTCCGGAGAAAGTCTTCAGATGAGACAGGACATGAGCCACACTGAGTCTTAAAGAATTATTTACATCAAACTTATGTTAGAGCGCTTTTGAGGTGTTTTATTTTGGTTTCATTTTTGGGTTTTGGGTTTTTGCATTGAGTGTTTCTGCACAATGGGCCCTAGGCCTACAGCATGGCTTTGAACCCCAAATTACATCCAAGCCCCAGGTCCTGGATGCCCAGCTGCTGATCCATGCACAGTGGGGTGTCTTTAATTGTGGGAGGCGTGCAGGCGAGAGGGGCATAATTCCAGCCCAGAAAAGTTGGAGTGAGGAGTGAAGGGAGGCTGACAATCATCACATTTATTTGTCTTCCCATCCTTGCTGGAGAAAAACGTGGTATTTCCCAGAAGTTATGTGGATTCACAAGCAAGGGTCACTAGAATATATTTTTCAGGAGCTTACTTCATTCATAGCTTCTGGGAACGAGGACCAGATCCTCAACTAGTCACTCAAGTCTCCACTATGACAATCTCTGAAATCAAGTCTCTACCTAGATCTGGGTAAAAATATAATTAAGCTTCACAATCAATATACCTCTTTTTTCATGAAGACATTCTAACACAACATTTGATTTTCTAAGTAAGCAAATCACACAAAGTGATCACAGCTCAGGTCCCAGGGGAGCTCCCCAGGACCTAAGGTTATATATATGCAAATCTATAATAAAATTAAAAATATTAATTGATTTACTTATTGAACAAGTATCTATTAAGTCTTCCTGTGTACAAGATAATCTGTTTGCAACTAAGAATACAGAAATAACGAATAAGAGCGTAGACTTGCTCTATTCTTATATTTGGGGGGGAGATAAGGAAGGGTATTAACGAGCACTGAATTTTTATTAAGTTGAATACACTTGCTAAGCCAATGTATACTTCAGTGTACATATAGTATATTAAACTGGTAGAGGAAACACTAGAAAGAAGAGATAGCAAAATCTAAATCAAACTAACAACAATGAAACCAGAGAAGAGAAAGAAAAAAGAAGAAAAAAAACAGGAGAAGCAAAAAATCTGAGGTACAATAGTGGAAATAGATTCAAATGTATCATAACTCAAATGATGGAAATGGACAAAACTCTCCAGAACATGACAATGTAAGGCCAGATTAATTACTTCCCAGTATAATCTGTCTAGGAAAGATATACTTAGCATAGAACACTAAAATGTTGGAAGTAAAAATATTTAAAATATATACAAGAAAATAGCAAAATTGTTGTAGTTAGACAAGATAGAAGCACCTGGGTGGCTCAGTTGGTTAAGTGTCCGCCTCTTGATTTTGGCTCAGGTCATGACCTCATGACTGGGGGATTGAGCCCCCAACCTGGACTCTGTGTTAATAGCACAGAGCCTGTATTCTCTTTCCCTCTCTCTCCCTCTCTCTCTCTGCTCCCCCCAGTCATGTGCTTACTCCTCTACCTCTCAAAATAAGTAAACATTTATAAAACATTAGGCAAGATAGATCATAAAGCTGAAAAAAAACGTTACTAGATATTACTAGTATATTACTAGGTAATTCACTGGGTACCTAAAAAATTTCTAAATTCATATGCTTCTAATAAAATTACTTTAAAATTTATAAAGCAAAGTCTGATACTGCCACCAGGAGAGATTTACAAATGTGCCGCCATGGTGACAGTTTCCATATATTTCTTTTAATATATCCATCAGGCAAACAATCTCAAGATATAGAATATCTGAGCAGCAATATTAACAAATTCAATCTAATGGATATGGGTTAAATATTATAGCCAACTAAGAGACTTGATATTATTTTCAACAATAAACTCCACAGTTAAAAAATAAAATATGTATTTGTTTATAAAACTTGGAATATGAAGGAATGTCTTTAACCTTGAAGAAGGGTATATGAAAATGAATAGAAGTACCACTTAAAATAGTGAAAATTAGAAGAATTTAAGACTAGGTTATTAGAAGAATTTTCTTTAAATCAGAACTAAGACAGATGTGCCTGCTGATACATCTTCTCTTTCACATTATTTGGGAGACCCCTGCCTGCACAGTACATCCAGAAGTAATTAAAAGTATAAGGAAAGAGAACAGAGAAATAAAACAGTTCTTACTCTTAGATGATATTATTGACTTCATAGAATACAACTGAACTCTACAGATTAATTTTATACATTGATAAGGTGATTTATAAAGCTGTTGAACAAAAAACACAATACACAAAAGTAAATTACATTTCCATCCCTGAGCAAATCTCCGAATGTGCAATGTAGAAAAAGATGCCATTACAATGTCAGCAAAAATTTAAGAATCCCAGAAATAAATTAAAAATTATTCAAGATTAGGGGTGCCTGGGTGGCTCAGTCAGTTGAGTGTCCAATTTTGGCTCAGGTCATGATCTCATGGTTTGTGGGTTTGAGCCCCGTATCAGGCTCTGTGCTGACAGCTCAGAGCCCGGAGCTGCTTCAGATTCTGTGTCTCCTTCTCTCTCTGCCCCTCCCCCGTTCATGCTCTGTCTCTCTGTCTCTCAATAATAAACAAATGTAAAAAAAATTATTCAATATTTGATGGAGAAAATTATACAGATGTACCATCTTTATAAGTAGGAAAACTGAACACAAGGAATCCTCATTTTTAATGTTTCTCACATGCAAAAACGTTAGTGACTAGGATTCAGTTAAAAAACAGCCTTCCCTCCACAACACAGTTCAAATGTCTGTGTGCACAGTATATTTTCTGTAACTGAAGGAGTACGAGCTTTGTTGCGAGCTCTTCAGTCCACAAATCACAACATCAATAACAGATGCACGTCATGGTCCGTGACCAATCACATCGCTTCTTTCAAAATCTGTCCACAATTCGCCACTGCACATCTGTTACTCAGTTCACACCCAGAGAGCAAAGCTTGCAGCTGTGTTGTCTCCTTGGCTTCCAGTGACAAACCCACATGTCATTTTACAAAAATGGACCATCCAAAGAGGAAATTGTCCAGCAGAGATGAAAGTGCAGTATATTCCTTTCCTATTGCTGCTGTAACAAATTACCACAAATTTAGTGGCTTTAAACAAGAATTTATTCTCTTACAGTTCTGGGGTCAGAAGTCTGGAATGAATCTTTGGGGGCTAAAATCAAGAAGATTAGCAGAAATGGTTCTTTCTGGAAGCTCCAGGGGAGAATCTATTCCATGCCTCCTCCAGCCTCTAGAGGCCACCATGATAGGTCTTGGCTTGCAGGCACATCGCCTCAATCCCTTCTTGTGTGTCTCTGACCTCCTGTCTCCCATGATTCTGTCAGGTCCACCTGGATGATACAAAATACTCTCCCCATCTCAGGATCCTTAACTTCATTTCATCTGCAAAGACCCTTCTGCCGTATAAGGCGCGGACCACAAATTCTGGAGATTAGGACCTGGACATCTGGCCTCCCGGGAAGAGAAGAAACAGCAGGTGTTAACTGTGGAGCTGGACGTGACAAGGAGACAGCGGGCTGTGGGGGCTGACACCATCCTTCCGTGACACACTCTAGGTGGGCAGCCGGGGAGCCTGGCCAAGGCAACTTCTCAACACACATGAGGAAAGTGGTTCTGACAAAAATGATGAAGATGTCCCAGATCAAGTGAAAATGCCTCAGAGATATTTCACCACAAGACAGGTGCAGAGAATGAGATACGGGATGTATATCCAGACATAGAGAAGAGTGTGACGGCTTCTGACTGAGCCGAAGTGATGTTCACGCCATGTCATAGGTCCTGTGAGGAAGGGAGCACCGCCATCCGCCATTCATCAGTTTTCCACAAAGCAGTGAGTCATCTCTCAATGCCTCTCATGTTTTAGAATGCAGTGGGCTAGATAAACATTAACTTTACCAATCTTTAAGTTCCTGTACACTTATAACTGACAATAAATTTTAAGGTTTTGACAGAAAGTTTGAAAGGTCACAGAACCATCGTCATTCTCGAGGTGGCCTCACACCAGTGCGGCCTCTGGTCATCTCACAGCCCCCACAGCCATGCAGAGTGGGGTCTGCCCGTGGGGTAAGAGCCGCGCTGGGGTGGGAGACTGAAGTTACAGAAGTTACAGGCCGGGTACTCTCGGCGCTGTGCTGGGTCCGCCCAAACTAGTCTTAGTAAAAGGTGTAGTAAACGAGACGGTCTGATTTGGGCACAGGAAGAACTGGGCTCCTGAACAGAACAGACCCCACTTGAGCGGAAATCTGATATTGCCTATCTATTCAGAAAGGAGAAATTATTCCAGATGGGAAAAGCCAGCAGACTTGAAAGGCAAATCTTAAGTTTCAGGGGGAAAAAAAAACTATAAAAGAAATGATTATAACAGGGAAAGGAAATGATTTTTTCATAAAACTCAAAAGGAAAAGATTGATATATTGGACTTAATTAAAATTAAAAGTTTCTATTCATCACAAATCAAATCACAACAAGGAAAGTGAAAAGACGAGCTACGGGGTGGAAGGAGCTCTATGCAGTAGTTTTAACTCAAAAAGCCTCATTACTCAGAATATATGAAGAGCTTGTATGAAACAGAAAAAGAGCAACCGTTCAAAGGAAAATTAAACAAAAGGCATCAGCAAAGAGTTCACGAAGGAAGAAAGCAAAAGGGACAACAAACATATGAGGATTCTGACCTCGTCGACAATCGAGAAAACTCACGTTGACAGCACAGCACCTAGAGTGCAGGACTGTAAGTTCTAGTAACGTCGACACAGTTAAAACCACGAAACACTTGCGTGCACTTACTAGCGCACATGTGTAAGAACTTTGGGGGAACAGGCATCAGAAAATGTTATTACCTGCCCGCCCCATGGCTCAGCAGTTTCCCCTGTGGTCATAGACCCTAGAGAAGGTCCCCCGAATGTACACCAGGGGACAAACAGGATGGACAGAGAGACTGCCCGTGTGCGAAAGGGAGAGCCGGGTGGATGCTGGTGTGCAGACTGCATAAACACTAAGCATCCACACGGAGCATGAGCAAAGTGAGAACGGCTCAGTCGGCCACAGGTGCCAATCCGAACGGCCCTCAGAAGCAAAGGCAAGTGCAAAGGGCAAGTCAAGAATACCTCCGTGACCCCATTCATGTGAAGGGCCCACAGAGGCAAAACCTCACTATATCTTATATACGCGCACATAGGATAAAACTGTTTTTTGTTTTGTTTTGTTTTGTTCTGTTTTTCAGAAAAACTAATGTAAAATTCCAGATGGCAGTGCCCAGTAAGGTGTGGAAGAGAGGCAGAATTCAGCCTGGCATGCGGGGATCAGAGGTATTGGTAATCTTGTCATTCTGTGGTTTAGCAATGGGCACATAGAGACAGGTTTCTTCCATGACATTGGTATATGTATATAATAGTTTTTATGCATAACATATAGGTAGATGTATTATATATACACTTCTATGTATGACAGTTTTCAAACCAAAAGAGGTTTAAATTTTTGAATACATAATAAATACTTCTGCGTAGAAATCTCCTTGATTATAGTAATAATAGTAGTAGTAGTAGTAGTAGTAGTAGTAGTAGTAGAAGAACATGGATTTTTGTGGGGACTAGGAAACCATGCCATTGCAAATTCCTTTCATTCTTCTCTTTCCCACGTGGTGAGGGTACATGATAGAAATCACAACAGATCTCCTAGCATATCTAGAATGTTCTGAAGGGCTTCCTAGATTTTTCTATTAGTGGTCCAGTTATAGACCACTTTCATTAGAGAAAAGACAATTCTAGAGAGATACAGCCTACAAAGAGTTGTGGGTTGCTGTTTTTGTTTGTTTGCTTCCTCACTTTGGAAGCATAACTGTGTGTAAAACTAATCCCGTTGGTGGTAAATCTCACCCATTCGAATTATAAAGTCCTACTGGAGCCAACTCGAAGAAGGTGCCAAACGAAACCCTAGACAATTTGCACACAGTACAAAACCAGAATAAAATAAATGTCCATGAGTTCATATTGACCTAAATCATCGAATAAATAAATACATGGGGCAGAAGAACTATCTCTCTTTTAGACTAGACTTCCAATTAATACACGAGAAAGGAATGAGGCAAATAGAAAATCACCACTAGGCAAACTCTGTGTTCCAGGCACAATGGATGCTAAAAGGAGTAGGTGAAATTATACTGAGAGATAGGATAGTGACGTCATCCCAAATTACCTCCTCGTGAGATGCCCATGAACGGCAAAAACAAATGATAACTTTGCAGTGGAGATGCCTGGCAACACCATCTCAACCAGGTGACCAAAGTCCACACCATCAGTGATAAGACAATCAACATCACATCCCCTGGCCGCAATGTGCCGAGGACAGGTCACCTCTCTGGCGTCCTCCCCAGGACGTCAGAACCTCAGTCTCATCTTGAGAAATGTCCAACAAACTCAAATGGAGGGACATCCTACAAAATAACTGGCCAGTGCTCTGTGAGTGTCAGAGTCAGAAGTCAAGGCCATACTGAGGATTCTCACAGAACGGGGAAAACAAGAAGATATGAGCACTGAGTGCAAAGCCCAACTCTGGGACTGCATCCCAGACCAGAAAGCAGAAATGAGTGGGAAAACTGGCATAAGGTCTGAAGATAGTACATCATCAGTGTTACTTTCCTGCCTTGAATAATTGTTCCCTTTGCTTATGTAAGATGTTTACTTTAAAGAGAAACCAAGTGAACAGTATACCAGAACTCTCTCTAGTAATCCTGCAACTTTTATGCAATTCTAAAGTTATTTTTAAAAACGTTTAACATGGCACAGAAATTCTTACCCAGGCCAAACTGTAGTGACAGAGAGACGAGATTACACAGACCTTTTAAGCCTCGGGAACAACTTTGGACTCTACCCTGAGGATGAAGAGGATGCACCAAAAACCAAACGTAGCCCGAAAACCAGCAACATGATCATGTAAAGTTCATTCTAGGTACAGGATGGAAGCTGGATTGGGGGTGAGACGGACAGCAGGCTAGGGAGGAAATCGCTTGGAGTCCATGCAGGAAAGGAGGGAGGTGTTGGACCATGAAGGGGAAGAGTGGAGGGGAGGGGTCTTTAGAACAGAGCAATGCCTGACCTGGTGACTAATTGGATGAAGACAGAAAGTGGGCTGGGACAGCAGCAGACAAGTGCAAGAAGACATCAGCTTTCTAACTTGGGCTGCTGGGTAAATGCTAGGCAGGAAAATAGCAGAGGAGCCAAGTTTGCAGAGACAGATTAGGAACTGAATTTGGACACGTTGATTGGCGCAGAGACAATGCATCTGTACGTCTTTCTTGTGCTAAAGTTTTCTTAGTCAGGGATGAGAGTCCTTGAGTCGACCTGTGTATAAAGAAACAAGTCACATTTTGCATAAGTAACTCCAGTTCCTTGAGAATTAGGTTGACAACCTTGGGGCAGAAACTGGAGTCAGACTGGATCACCGGGAACACTCTCGTATGGGCTCCGGAAGCTGGGCCTGCCGACTGTCATGCCCTCCCAGGTCACAGCCACTGTGGGCAGATCCACCTACAGATTCCTCCTCTTTTAGAACAGAGCGCTGTGTTGTACATGATGTAGAAAATGCTAATATTGCTTGTTTGCCTGTTTTTGTAGCCCAACAGATGCAGCTATCTCCAACAACTGCATTCCCTGAAGTGTGTTAATCCACTTAGGAAGTGCATAATTGATTTTTCAGTGAAATAGGGAGGAGAGTTGCTAGTTTCAGACCACAGGGTTTTTCACTCGTGATCACGCATCTGACCTTGACTCTTGAGTCAGATGCTTCTTTCAGTCCACAGCTCACTGGTAGACCCCTGAGAGGTGAGTTTGACATTCTATTTTGATTGGTCACACCGGATTACCAGGTCCTTACCACCGGGCCACCAGTGTTACCAGGAAGCCAAGGTGGGATGGGGCTCTAACTAAAATCACGACTGCTCCTTTGAGCAAAAGTCCTCCACATGTCCTGGAGGTATGAAGCAGGTTTGTATGCAGAGATCTGTTCAAGACTTTGCCAAAAAAAATTTTTTTTTCCCTGAATGTAATGATTTGACTTACATGTGGAAATTCTGCTCAGAATACAGAGGCGGAGTCTGGAATGCACTGAATAAACACTGTGCATGGAGACCCCTTGACAATGACCCTGGCCTTATGGCAGCTCATTCCACTGCCACCTTTTAAAACTTAGCAACCACAGTGGACACATTCTCCCTGCTCTCAACTCATACCGCCTCTGCTGTGGTAACGGTTCATAGCACAGTTTTACATGCTGTCCGTTAGTGTTCTTAGAGCCTCCATGTTTGTAAGCACCCAGTAGGGCTGGAAATTGTGGAATGCAGAGCTAAGTCGAGCTAAGCATAGTTACTTATAGTAAAAGACTTAAATTGCCATGTGCCCTTCTAAATTCTCTACAATAGAAGACACATAAAAGTCCTAGAACTCATGTGCCCACATCACCCTTACAAGCACGATTTAATGCACAGGGGTGGACTGGGTGGACTGGGTGATGAACTCAGCCTCTGACTGAGCAAACATTCATCGACAGCATAGGTAATGCTTGGGACCATGGTACTTAGAGTGACATTGGCTTCGGCCACTCAGGCTGTCTCACAAATGCAGCCACGTGGCCTTTAACAAGTCATGCCCCTACACCTGGCTTCCCTCATCTGTAAGTGTAGGTAGTGATGTCTCTCCTGTCACAAAGGTCCTCACAAGAACTAAGGGAAATAAAGTATGGTGAGCATGTAGTACAGTGTCTGACAAGTAGGAAACGTTCCCCAAATGGTGGCTCTTACTGTTCAGGTTAGATCAGCCAAGCACGTCGGTGTCCCTCTCACTCTGTCACAGGCTTTCATTACTCAAGTGTGCCTCTGTCCCAAGGCCCAGTACCTTGGAGGGATTCCTGCTAGATAGCACAGGCCACTGAGAAGATTAGCACCATAATGTGTTGGTCAACAAATGAAATCAAGACCTAAGGACACAGGTGTGAACCAGACACAGAAATGTCTGTTTCTATTCTCACATAGAAAATTCCTGGGTTAAGGTCACCTTACTAAGTGGGGAGGTGATCCTGAGACTCAGGCAAAAGACGGTCCTCGTTTGCTTCCCCCGTGCCCCAGAAGGGCAGGAAAGACCTTTCCAAACAGTGTCACCTCCACAGCAGACTTTCTGGAGGCTCCTGGCCATGAGAGGGAAATGAGGGGAGATCAGGTGGGCATGGAGTGAACCCCGCACCCCCATTCTGCAGAGCCCTGGGCATCATCTCCATGCACCACATCGAGAGATGTGCTTGGGAAATGCTGAACTGAACAGGCTCCTGAGAAAGCCCTGTAACCACACAAGGTGGGCTGTGAACCCTCAAGAAAGGGACGGAGGATGTGCTGCATCTCTAACTACGTGGACCACCGAATCCTTTCCCACAGAACGCCCGTTGTCCTCAAGAGGAATACTGAGGAAAACCCCAGTGTGTGGCAGAGTATTCTGGAAGTAGGGTGTTTCAGACTTGGGGAGAAAAACAAATCAAAGAAGAATCTATGTACGTGTGCACACGTGTGCACATGTGTGTGACTGTGTGTGTCAGGGCAGGATCCTTGATCTCCTCTGCTCCCTCGAACACCACACAGGTGCCAAGTCACCTAAACTGTGTGGAAATCCACTTTTTGGATAAAGCATCCGGATACGTTGTTTTATTTAGTCTATTCTTTAATATTTTTAATTATTTCTGAGAGAGAGAGAGACAGTGTGAACAGGGGAGGGCCAGAGAGAGAGGGAGACACAGAATCTGAAACAGGCTCCAGGCTCTGAGCTAGCAGTCAGCAGAGAGCCCGACGCAGGGCTCGAACCCACGAACCGTGAGATCATGACCTGAGCCAAAGTCGGAGGCTTAACCGACTGAGCCACCCAGGTGCCCCTTATTTAGTCTATTCTTAACTGTTCCCCCCAGAGTGTCACACAGTGTCCGACGAACAATAGTCACTCAGTGAATGCGTGTGACTGATGGGGAGTCTTTATATACAAATGGTAGGAAAACACACACACACACACGTTCCTTCAGTGGAAGTCCATCAATGGAAGATGTTATTTGAGAAAAACTAGCAGAATAAATTTTTGGAAGGGTTAAGCTCCCCTTGACTGACCTTGAAACATTGAGGCAAAGACTGCCCACCACTGGTTTCTATGGATTTCCACAGCATTTGCTCTCTCAAAACTTATGAACAACACTCAGAAAAAGTACTGTGCTCCTGCTTCGGAGCACCCGTAGGTATTCTGCTAGGGTGAAAGAACATATTTTGTGCCTTCCCCTTTCACTTTCTAATCTGTCTATGTATCAAATATCTATTTCGGCTAGCAAACACACAGACCACCCCTTCCCTTGGCTTCTCCCCACCTCCCTTACAGTTTTATGCTGCTTTCTAATTAAAAGAAAAGTTTAAGATGTAATTCAACGTGTCAGGGGGGAAAAAAGGAGGAAGGCTCCATGAAATGGAAAAAGAAAGTCACATATTTGCAGATTTTTAATGAAGAGGTTTTTAAAATATTTTCTTACACAAAGTTAATGCATCGGTAGGTGAGTTGTAAACGCTTCTTTTCGTTCCATAATTATAAGTGAAATGTTCTTTAATGCGCAATAATAATGTTCAAGCTGTGCTATTTTGCAGCTAATAATTATACACAACAGCGTGGGGCATGATAGCTAACAGAAAGTTTTCCTTCTTAATGTATTACCCACATCTCTCCTCTCCCTGCTACCTGCCTTATTTGCAGTGACTAGGCTTTTTAATCCACTCTTTATTCTAGGGATAGCAGCTCTAGTTAGTTACTTTCTTAAGGAAAGAAAGTGAGGCAAGACTGCTGACTGGCTAAAATCACTCCCATACAAAGTGAAGTCTATAATAGGCTTGCCTTTAAAAAAGAGAGAGAGAGAGAAAGAAAGACAAACTAAACTACAGCTAAGCTTAAAATGTGCTCGCTCGAATCCTTGGTATTAAAAGGTCAGGAGTCTGCAGCACAGTCCAACCCAGTGTTGTCGAAACAAGACTAGAAGTTTGGCAACAGACACAGAGGCCATCAAGCCCTGGCACCAGCTATCAATTTCTGCGCAGATGGAGAAATAAATTTATCATTGAACAGCCGCATTTGTTATTGTGGACATGCACCATTTCCGAGATATCTTGAGGTTAGCCAGCTGTGTATCCGAGTCGGCTTCTCCATTAGCTTCTCAGCCACAATGTTCCCTTGAAATTGCTGAATATATTATGTGATTTTCCTCGAAGAAAGCAGGAGAGAAGCTGCCACACGTCTTAAGAAAAGCCATACCCAATAGACGGAGATTTGGTTGGAGACATTTGAGGAAACCAACTTACCTCAAACTGAGTGTTCTAAACAGTTTAGATGAATTAACTTCTTCATAAATTTGAGGAACCGTAAAGGGAATGTAACCCGGATACAGCAATTGATTCAGCATTCCTGACTTTCAGGATACCTAATGCTCATTTGGAGAGCTGCCTGGACTGCTTCAGCGAACATTTAGCTCATTTCCAGCTGTTCTAAACATACCTCCCTCTTAACGGCTCACAATAAACTGACCATGTGGGTTAATACCTAGTTATTATCCCTTGCTGTTATAAACTACGAAAAAGTATTCTTTGGCACAAACTTGTGGCATTATCTGTAGCCATACCCAGCACAGATTACTTAAAGGAGTATAATTTATACTTAGTACTACAGAGCAGCTAGGAATGCAGGTCAGAAGGCCAGCTGTGTGGTACGGCTCAGGACATGGGATCATTTCTAAACTAGGCGGTATGAGAAATTTCATTCTCGTGCATGAGAAACTATATGCATGTACAGGGCCACATTACAGAATCCAGAAATTACTCCCGTTTCTTATTGGTAGATATAGCCAGGATTTTCCAGAAGCTTCCATAGGTGAAATATTTCCACAATTGAAATATTTTACAACTGAAAATAATAGACTAATACAAGGGGAGAATTTGATATCATGCACTTTCTCTGCTCCTTTCACATTGGGAGCAGATGGTTCTGAGGCTATCTCGCCCAAGGCTGATACATGGCCAATCTTATTGTGACTTGTCACCCCACAAATCACCAAACTAGGCTCTAATAGCTACACAAATGTTCCATTCTCAATTATTTCTCTATGCACAGGCTTAGTGTGGTGCATGCTTTATTGAAGAGTGAGATCTGGACTTCAGGTGGTTGAGGTCGAGATTATTAGCACAACAGAACACAAAGACTCAAAAAGCTAACAAAACAAGGTAGACAGACATCTTGAGATAACAGGTATGTGGGTCTGCTTTTCCTCAGGGAAGAGACGCTGAACTGGAAGGCACCTGTGAAAGTCTGAGCTGAGATTTTGGTGCCTACATAATACTCGTGGAAGAAGACTTAAAGTCTGGGGTGTGCCGCTGGGAGGGATCCTCATATGCTACCCCAACCTTGGTCTAGAACTCCAAAAATACTGCTATGAAAGTCAATACACTGGGAGTAAAGCATCCTGTTCACAGACTGCAGGTCAGAATCAAATTCTCTGGATGACCCAATCATTTAAAATGACCCCACGTAGTTAGTGGCCCTCAAAACATGCCAGAAGTATGGGGCACGTGGGCACCTCAGTTAGTTGACTCTCCGACTCTTAATTTTGACTCAAGTCATGATCTCATGGTTCACAAGTTTGAGCCCCGAGCTGGGCTCTATGCTGACAGATCAGAGCCTGCCTGAGAGAGGGGATTCCCTCTCTGCCCCTCCCCTGCTGTGCGCTCTCTCTCTCTCTCTCTCAAAATAAATTAATTTTAAAAAACTTGCCAAAGTAAAAAAAAAGTCTCCAGACGAAGATCAAGAAACAACAGGCGACAGAAACAGCCCTGTGGGCTGCAGATGTTGAAAATATCAAAGGCTCTAAAATATCGATGCTTACTCTGTTCAAGAATATAATATCTAAATTGAAATTTGGGGATACAACACTGGAAACTACAAAAAATAATGTATTTTAAAAGGCACCAACTCTAAACTTTAGACACAAGCAAATAATTGAAGATCTCAGTTACTGAACTTAACAGCAGATTAGACAGAGCTGAAAGATGGTTGAAAAAACATAGGGTAACATTGGGGTAGAAAAAAATAGAAAAAAAAGTTCCAATCAGAAAAACAGAAATCACTATTAAGTATTTTTTAAAGGACTTCAACATAGAGAAATGGTTACACAGAGAGGAAAAGCTGAGAACCTAAACAGGAGACAGTGAGATAGCCCAGAGTGGAGCAATGGCCAGAGCTGCTAACCTGACCCACCCGAAGAGCAAAGGAAAGATGTGGGGTTGCTGGCGCCCGGGGTCCGTGAGAGGAAGCACAGGTGAGCCTTCCCAGCAGTAGCCCGGGTCACAGAGTAAATGCTGTTGTTTCCAGAGACTTAAGAAAGGCAGGGGATAACTTAGCTTTGCCCATGCTTTCTCCCTCATTTGCCAAATCTACCCACAACCTAACTGTCCTAGAAATCTGCCATTTGCAGACTGCCATCATCAGTGACCCCATGAGACAGCTCAGAGCAAGGAGAGGCCAACAAGTGACTCGGGTAGCCAACAGGCCAAGAACTGGTACCAGAAAATTAAAGGCATGGACGTTTGGGATGAGGTGGGTGGTGTAATCTATTTCCTTGGCCCATGGAAGAAGGAGAGAAAGAAAAAAGGTCGTGGAAGCAATGTTTAGGGAGAAGGATGGACAGTTGGGATCTGATACAACACTCAACCCACAGAATTGTCAGACCCAGTCAGCAAGGTAAAGGTAAAAGAAATTTGCAACTAGAAATACCATAGGCAAAGTACAGAAAAGCAAAAAGAAAAAGAAAAGTGTTGAAAGAGGGAAAAGGCATCACTTTCAAAAACATGACCATTCACTGGCATAGGCCACCTTTCTAACCAGAAGAAGGCATAGGACTTTCCAAGACCTTTTAGTCTTTTTATGCATGCACGTGTCTCACTCTGGTCAGTGCAGCACTGGCTTGTGAGAGCTGGGGCTCTCAGCCTTGGCTGCATAGTAAAGCCCACTGGGAAGCTTGAAAAGCACGTTAATTGGCCATACACCTGCCAAATTAAATCAGGATTCTGGAGAAAGATTTGTGAACTCGTTGCATTGATGTTTACTTGTTTTAATTCTCTGCAGCTGATTACAGTGTGAAAATTAAGTCTAGAAAACACTGTTATGGAAACATTCTGATGTGGATCTAGGAAAGAAGAAGCCCCAGCACAAGTGAGGAGATTGGCGTAAAGCAATAAGAACCACAGCTTCTTCATTTCTTTCTGCACCAAAGTTATTTCTTTGGGTTACACTGATTTATGACCGTGGAAAGTAGTGGCTCTCATTATCACCTGAGTAGATTTTAAAAAGCATTTTGTAGAATGACTGGAAGTTAAAAGTTAGACAGAGATCTCATGTACTCTTCACCGAGGTTACATCTTACAATACAATATCAAAACCAACAGACTGTGGTATGATGAGTTCCATGCTATACATGTATGGTTCTAGGGATGCCTCCATTTTATAAGGTGTGTACATCCCAGCAACCAACACCATGATCGAGGTACATAACTACTCTATCAGCACAAGGCTTTCTATCATGCTACCTCTTTATGGTCCATCCCATCCCGGTCCCCTGAAAGCCACTAAGTTGTTACCTATTTCCCTAATTTTGCTGTTTTGAGATGTTATATAAGTGAAATCATTCCCTATGTGACCTTTTGAGATTGGCTTCTTTTTCTTTTCTCTCAGCATAATGCACCTACATATAGTTGAGTCACAGATTTTTTTAATCTACATTTCTGGTATACCTTTTCACCAGTGTGTGTAGACCCTTTACATTTAATGTAGTTGTTGATATGTTAGGGCTTAAGTCTAGTATTTTGGGTTTTGTTCTGTTTATTTCCTCTGTTTCTTGTGGAGTTTCTTTTTTGTTTGTTTTATTTTTCCTGGCTTCCTGTGGGTTGCTTGAATGTTGTCTTTTTAGAATTCCATTTTTCTTTATTCAGTGTTTTGCTTGTATCTCTTTATATAGCTCTTTTAGTGATTGGTCTAGGTATTGCATTATATAGACATAATTCGTCATAGCCTAATGGTGTCTTTATTCTACTCATTTGAGTGAGGCATGCAAATATATCTCCCTTTATTTCCTTTACTTTCTCTCATTTATAATATAATTATATTAAATACTTCCTCTTTATACCTAGAGAGTCACATTAGACAGTGTTATAATTTTTGTCTCTTTCAAACAAGTGAAAGCTCAAGAAAAGAGGAAAGGCCATTGTATTCACCAATATTTTTTCTTTTCTGTTTTTCTTTTTCTTCCTGATATTCCAAGATTCCTTTTTTAAAATTATTTTCTTTCTATCCTGAGAATTTGATTTAGCTATTTCTTTTAGTTTTCCTTCATCTTAAAATGTTCTTATTTCTTATTTACTCCTGAAGGATATTTTTGCTGGATATAGAATTCTGGGTTGAGAGTTCTTTCCTTCCAGCATTTAAACAATGTTATGCCATTACCTTCTGGCCTCTGTGTTTCCTTTCTTTATTATCTGTTGTTGTTGTTGTTGTTGTTTTTATAGCTTTATTGGGCTATAACTGATATTTTTTAAAGTACACATTTTTATTTTTAATGTATACAATTTGATACATTTGGACATCTGCATATACCTGTAATACTGTCCCCATAAGCAAGGTAATAAATGTATCCATCACCTTCAAAAGTTACTTGTGTCGCTTTGTTTTTATATCATATTTAACATGAGATCTACCCTCTTAATAAATGTTTAAGCATATAATGCATTTTTGTTAACTTTGGGCACCATATTGTCCCATAGATTCCTCAAACTTACTCATCTTGTATAACTGAACTGCAATAAGTCCCCAATTCCCCCTGCCCCTGCCCCTGATAGCCACTACTCTCTCTTCTGCTTCTATACATTCTACTATTTTGCAGGATTGGGGGAAGGCACACAATCCTGGCCATCTTGATTTCTGAGGAGAAATCTACTGTCATTCAAATGGTTTTACCCAGCAGGTAAGGTGTCACTGCACTCTTGCTACTTTAAGGTTTCTTTCTCCAGTTTTCAGAAGTTGATCTATACTTTGTCTTGGTATACATTTCTTCTAGTTCATCCTGTTTAGGGTTCACTCTTTGCTTGTTTGTTCCATGTATAGTGTCTAGAGTTTTCAGCTCTACTCTGTGGGAATAGGAAAAAGTATATCTACTCCATTTTTATGGACTTGGAAAGCTTCCAGTAAATGCTATGAGATTTTGTTGAATTGACTAGCGGGGGCTCACACTAAGTGATTCTATCTGCATCAAAGGTTGAGAACCACCAACAGATCTCAGAACTTCGATTAACTGAAGTTAAGAAAATCAACAATTCTATTGAAATGAGTGCATCATTTGACTTAAATTTTATCCTGAAGAGCTTTTTTTTTAAACCAATGTTGTTGAAAATCTTTCTAAAATGTACCTTTGTACCTTTTTAAATAAGTTGACCTAACTGAATCCTATGAGTACCAAGAATTCTGCATCAATATGTCATTTACATTTGAACAATTCTTTGAGAAAAAATTGAGATATAGTAGACACCTAAGTGTAATTTCAAAACATCCCTGGAAGTTTGGTATATTTTATATAACTACACCAAATTTATTTATTTCCTTTTGATACATTTTATTCCATAACTTAGATATAAAATCCAGTTTGTGCAAGACTTTTTATTAGTTTAATTCACATTAATTGAAGTGTTAATCTTAGAACAATAGTATGGTGATTTTCAAAAATAAAACATTAGGTAGTATAATTTGTTTGCTAAAATTGGTAGAGTTAGGGAACATCCAGCATATTTCTTGTTCTTGAGTGAGATGACAAAAGGTTTTATAAATGACTATCGCTAAGTGGTTTTTTAAATGTTTTATTTATTTTTAAGAGAGAGAGAGAGCAGGGAAAGGCAGAAAAAAAAAGGAGACACAGATTCCAAAGCAGGTTCCAGGCTCTGAGCTGCCAGCACAGAGCTCAACGTGGGGCTTGAACTCATGAACCATAAGATCATGACCTGAGCCAAAGTCAGATGCTCAACCGGCTGAACCACTCAGGTGCCCCTAGCACTAAGTGTTTTAACTAAGTATTCTCTCTGTGCAAGAGGGAAAAAGCACAATAGTGGAAAAGAGCACCAGAGGCTTTAATGTGGGCAGTCACCTATGAATGAGGCGATCAATGAAAGCCAAACAGCATAGTGCAAGAAACATTTTGAAAGTTATGTAAACCAGACAAGCATGTTATGAAGAAATAGTTCCCTAACTTTCTACCATTCTAGGGTCAAAACTTTAGGTGGAAATTTATCTAAAGAACATAAAACTTCTGCAATCATATCACCCAGTGGCTGAAAAGTAGACAAGGTTGAGGAAAATTAGCCTGACAGCTGCAAGGCACACGTAAAAGAACTTGGAATTTTGATGGCCCAAGAATTAATGGTAAATAAAATCTCAGTCATCTGTTTGTATGCCCTGGCATTTCTTATACAGACCACTGTGTCCTCTGGGTTAATAAAACAGACCATATTTCATTCAGTATTTATTAAAGTCTAAATACTACATTCCAGAATGTTCCCTAGAATGTGGCCTAAGCCATTATAGATGCTCTGGTACTAAATTGTTTATGTTGAAGAGTCTCTAGAATGATAAATGGAATTCTGTGTGTTCCTGAGCATATCTCTGATGCCTCTCCCCCCCCCCCCNATCTTCATTCTTAGGATATTGTGAAGGACAAATCAGAGCCTGCCAGTGAAACATTCATTAAGTTCATCTGTTGAGGCTTAACAAACCACCCCCCAGCCTAAAACGGTGATTTGTTATTATCTCTCACCAGCTGACTGGGCTCTGCTGGAAGGTTGTCATTTGGGGTTCCTCGTGTAGGCACCATGAGAATGCCTTGGCATAAATTATTTGAAGGTTCAGCTGGACAGGAAGTCCAGGTGGTATCTTCATCCACATGTTGGGCCTTCCAGCTTGGATGGCAGGGCCTGGCCTGGCAGGAATTGCAGTTAGTCATCACAGGAACTAGCCATAGGTGACACTCTAGAAAACATATCTGGAAGGCAGAGCTCAAGGTGGACCTGATCTGACAAAAGGCACTGAGGTCTGAGTTCTAGGTGGTGAGGTGCAAAGGAGTAGCGAGGGATGTGCTGAAGAAAAGCTGGGGAGGGTGGCACCTTTAAGCCTGGACTACCACGGTAGGTAGCACTACCCATAATCCCTCCCCCTCCCCCAGTCTTGGCACATTTCCCTCTCCCATTAACTTTGGGCTGGGGGATATGCCATGCTTTGAACTATAGGTGTGAGCAAACAACTTTTCCAAGAAAGAAGCCTTAAATCTGATTGCATTTTATGTCTGTCACTCTCTTGGCTCGACACTCTGCCATGAGAGAATAAGATTTGAAAGATGCAGGACACTCCTTCGGTGAGCTTCCTGGAGTAAAAGCAGACTCATAGTCTACCAGTAGCCTGGAACATGGCGGCAGGAGCACAGAGCCACAGCCTTAGAGCCAGCTGCTACCAGCTGTGTAACCGGAGCAGCAAACACACCTTGCTGTTACCAGTCACTAAGATGGGGCTGATTCTTATGCAGCATCACCACAGCAATAAGTGACTGACACACCTATGTCACTGTTGGTCTGAGGCCACTCCATGCATGCTTTACTCTTCAAAACTCTTCCAACTAAACCCATTTTGAAGGTTGCATGTGTTTCCACATATGTAATAGTAATATTTTTATCATCTTAGAACCTTCCAGACTAAGATAGTCTTAAGTTTGAGGAAACAAGAGAGCTCCTCGTTTAAGAACAGCTGTGCTAACATATTGGCCAAGTTCTTCTCAAGGAATAATGATAAATGTAGCATTAATATTTCAAATTGGTCCTGCTGAAAGGTTAGTCTTCTAACACCCTTCCAGCTTCCCAATATCCTGCAGGGAAATTAAAGGAAGCTTAGACTTAGCAGGACTTGGACTGAGTGAAATATCTGTAAAATGTTATTTAAAAGATGTGACGGACAATACGCAGCTAAGCAGTTAAAGCAATAATGCCGTCATAATACAATAGCGGGCTGGAAAACGAAACTCTTACAGAAAGGTTTTGTGGCAAGAACTTTATGATTAAAAAAGTCATTTGATCCCATCCTCATGGCTTTGGTTAGATTTTTGAAACCAAAGGCTCAAATTCAACCCTATTTGTACTGTCAAGATGAGTAAATGAAAAAACAGATGAGTCAGGATGCAAAGTAAATGTAAGTGCTTGTTGCTGACTGAGGTGGAAATAGTGCCCGAGCAGAACATAATTTTTTAATGTTAAAATAACTGCAAATGAGTAAGGTAGTTATATTAGTTTTTATTATCTTGATACAACTTGCAACTTACAAACTGTTTCAGAAATAATACAAGGACCCCCTTCAGCCTGATTCACCAAATGTTTACAATTGTTTACAAATGGATTTACCATTCTCTCCTTAGGTAGGTAGATGGATGGATAGATAGATAGATAGATAGATAGATAGATAGATAGATAGATAGATAGATAGATAGATATTTTACTTTTCTTCTGTACCAACTGAAAGTAAATCAGAGACCCATTGCATCTTTATTTTAAATACTTCAGTGTATATTTTCTAATAAAGACAGGTTTCACATAAACACAGTAAAATTGTTAGAATTATGACATTTAACATGAATATGCACCATATCCCACATCAGATTTTCATCACTGCCCCTCCCTTCTCTCCCATGCAGACTCCATCCTAGGGTCTTGCACTTTGTTGTCCTGTCTGTTCAGCATCCCTTAAAGTGGAAGGGTTTCTTTGTATTTCTTGACCTTCATGTGTTTCAAGGTTACAGGCTGGTTATTTTGTATGAAGTTGCTCAACGTGTGCTTATCTGGTATTTCCTCAATATGAAATTCAGATTATGCATTATTAGCAAGAAGATTCAGAAGGAACATTGGGGTCCCTCTAAGGACAGATGACCCTCAATTTGCCGTGGTTTAACTTGGAATTTTTTTACTTCCTGATGGTGCAAAAGCGATGCACATTCAGTAGAAACCGTATTAGGAATTTTGAATGTGGATCTTCCTCTGCCAGTAACATGCCGTCGATCCTCTCCTGCAATGCTGGGTGGCCCCAGAGCCCAGTCAGTCAGTGATCTTGAGGGTCAACAACCCACTGACAACCATTTGCAACCACACAAGCATCTGTTTTTCACTTTCAGTACAGTTTTCAGTGCATTTTGTGAGGTATTCTGTACTCTGTTATCAACGAGGCTTTATGGCATATGATTTTGCCCAACTGAAGGATATTATAGATGTTCTGAGCACATTTAAGGGAGGCCAGTCTAAGCTGTGATGCTCGGTAGGTTAGATGTAGTAAGTGCACTTTTAACTTACAATATTTTCAACCTATGATGGGTTTATCAGGACGTAATTCCATCACACTTCGAGGAAGATCTGTATATCACATGAGACACCATGACCTTGCTTTGTCTGTACATAAATGATGTCCATTTGATCACGTGCTGTCTGCCAGGTGTCAGACTGGAATGGTATGATTTTTCCTTTGTAATTTATGTGTAATTTGTAGGGAGCTACTTTGCTACATGCCTAGCCCATTTCTAATCAAACTTTTACCCCCACTAATTTAGCATCTACTGATAATTTTCTGACTCCTTTATTTCTCCCAAACTTATTGGATGGCAATTCCCATAAGGAAGAGAGTTCTCTTCTGTCTTATTTATGTGTGATCATGTGTATGTATCAAAGCATGTATGTCTGTGTACATATATGTCTAGCAGTGTCATCTTACAGAATATTAAAAAAAATTAAAATATTTTCCAAGTGAAAGGAACTGAAAATTACAGACTAGGACTGTGAGGTGTCACAGGAGCCCACCCAGCTGGAAAGATAGATCCAAGATAACACTGAGATGCGGCCATTAAAAATAAATAGCAAAATGTATCACAGCTCTACCTCTCAAGCTGAGACTGTCCCTCAGCCACATGGAATTACAAACATCCCAACAGAAAACTATCCCTGGACACTAGAAACTCAGATTACACTTTCACAATGATTTATCACGAACAAGTATGAAATGGAAGTGGTGTACCCAAACTAATGCCTTCATTGAAAGACTCAGAAATTAGTCTACCTATGGGGCGCCTGGGTGGTTCAGTTGGTTAAGCGGCTGGCTTCAGCTCAGGTCATGATCTCGCGGTTCGTGAGTTCAAGCCCCGCATTGGGCTCTGTGCTGACAGCTCAGAGGCTGCAGCTTGCTTCCGATTCTGTGTCTCCTTTCTCTCTGCACCTTCCCTGCTCATGCTCTGTCTCTCTGTCTCTCAAAAATAAATAAACATTAAAAAAAGAAAGAAAGAAATTAGCCTACCTCAAGGTACTATATATAGGCCAAGTATCCCAGTCGACATTTGTAAACTCTATCTGGATGCACCATCTTGCCCTACATATTGCTTTGGCATTGGGATATCCACCACAATGTAGAGACAGCCTTAAATTCTTGTCCATGTTTGTTTAACGTGTGGAAAAACTTGGCTTCCATCATTCACTGGTTTTTACTCTCCAGTAGTATAGGTGGACAACTTGGGGCCTGTGCCTGTTGGTCAATTGAATGCATTATTTGATTGTTGATCCTTCAAGTTCAAGGATCAAGACTACATGTCTTTAAAGAAGGATATCTGCTTACTTTAAATGTCAATGACTGTTGAATATGTTTTTTAAGACTTTGAAGAGGGTTGTGTTTTGTAACATTTGTTATTTGTGTTTCTGCATGATGAGTAATCTCTTCTATTACATTCTTAGCTCATCAACTTGGAAGGCATAGGAAAAGAATCAGGCCTCTATAGGATTTGATGCCCTGTAGTTTCATTTCTAGAAGTCCAGAAGAAAATTTAAAAGACGCTGAAGAAAAGAGAGAAATCACTGTTGACACTACATTTTACCTAACAGCCCAGTGTTGTTCATCAGCATAATAAAATGTGCCAATACTTAACACTGCTCTAAACTACACACTAATAATATATAGAGATACGGGGCAGAATATGGTCAATGATGAGATAGGAATTTACGGCTCTGGGGAAAGAAAACGACAAGGCACCTCACAAAGGACAAAGTTGGCTCTGCATAAAACTGAGGTCTTTTCTCCTTTGGTAAGTATCAGATGAAAATAGCATTGATTTTGTTGTTGTTATAAAATAATTTTGCATGACAAAGAAACAAACAAATTTCCAGGATATACTCTTTGGCTCCTGTATTTTCCAACTTCATTTTTTTTTTTTTTTTGGTGCATGCTGNATGCTTAAAAAATTAATAGTTTTATTTGGAGGATAGGGCCAACTATGGTACATACTAAACATTGACTTAAGGTGTCAACCACAACACATTCTCTCCTCCATTCCTTAAAGCCAAAAGCAAAGAAAAACATCCAAAGTCAATTCTCTGCATTTTCCTCAACTAAATATTCACTCTCATCAAAAGTGACTACAATTTCAAGATTGCTTATCACCTACTGACGGCAAAGTCATAGGCTCCTACTTCCCTTTCCATCTGCTGCAGTAAGTTAGGCTCCTGTGAAAAATCACTTAGATCATTGATGTGATCATCTGAAGTTTGATATCATGGTTCTTTTACAGCCTCTGCTGGGAGCTTGATATGCAAATATTAGTGTCACATCTTCCTTTCTTCCTAACAATCTCTAAACCCAATTTCAAACTTTTGGAATACTGTTGTCTTGAGCTTTTTACAACTCACAGTGCAGCGTGATCAGTTCACATGCTATGTTCTGTTGATTCTCCCAGTACAGGCGAGGTAGACGGCACCCATATCCACTGAGCTTGAGCTTGCTAAGTTTTTAGTTGTTTTTTCTTGTACATGTAATTTTGGAATTCATTATCTGTTATATCTCCTGAGCCTGACATGGTTCGTAGCGCCAGACGCATGTAAATTATGAGCCCTGCTGACATGCTTGCACTTCAGTAGTTTCAACATCCAAATTTACAATCATTGATAAATAGAATTGTCCCAAAACCACAACCACGATAGAACTCTTTCCCAATGCAAATGCATTCGTCACCTCAACTTCATTCCTCCCAGAACTAAAATGATGCCTTTTACGATAGAAAGTAATAGCAAACAAGAATAATCGCTAATTTTTGTTAAGCACTGGGCGTGTGTCAGGTGCTCTGCTATCCCTTACATACGTTTTCCTTGATAATCCTCACAGGAAACTCGGGGAATATATACTCAGTAAATGTGTGCTCAGTCACAGGGCACCAGTCATAGTCTGTCAGCCTCAAAGATGTTGTTATATTCTCATAGGACACTGGACTTCAGGCTTTTCTAGGTACATGATGCTCCTACCCTCAGGATGTCACACTGCATCGTCAGAGATAACATCTCAAATAGTTATGGAGAGAGGTGCCTCCAAAGAGTTTAAATACAGTCCTCTAGACAAGGAGCAAGAAAACCACCTTGGACCATCTACCCCAGAAAAGTGAGCATGAATGCCCTTGAGTCGCATGCAGGGGCTCTCTTGGACCCTTGAATGATCCTCATGTGATGGAGCTCCCCGATCAGGAGGATGCGACAGTCTCGCAGAAAGAGATGAAGGTGCTCCTCTCCTTGGAAGGTGCCTCAATTCTATAGACAAGGTGTGGATTGAGACACTGTGTTTGGATGGTTTGGCAGCAAAAGAAATGTCTGACTTATGCCAGGGGTTCTCCAGGATGGTCAGTGGGTGGGTGCCTGGCTCCATGGTGTGGCGCCCACCTTCTCCTCTCCCGGCCGGCTCGGGCCCACCGGGTGCCTGGAGTATGAGTGACAGCAAAGATGCGGGCTAGGGGCCTGCAGCATGAGGAGCCCAGGCACAGAGCTGAGCCCAGCACTAAGCACAAGGAACAGCCTTCTTTCAGAGAACCAGTCCCCCCAGGTGCCCCTGGGACCAGCCTCAGCTGGAATGAGAGGGCACACACCTTCCGGGGTACTGTGTGGCAGGAGGTGTAACTCCAAACCCAAGTTCGCTCCCTGCTAGAGTGTTCAACGCGAAGTCACCCCCTTTCACCAATTCCCTGAGGATTTGGGATACGGTAGGGCTTTCTGACTATACGGCATGTGGGTCCTTGGGCACCATTTGGCATCAGAGCCGGTGGCTCTGTTTGCCAGAGCGAGTGAGTGTCAGGGCACCACAAGGTTCTGCAGAAACACACCCCATGACTGAGAAAGTTGAAGGGAATTGGTGGACACGAGTCAAAGAGCCTTCCTGAAGGGATCCCAAAGGGAAGGTCATGGCGTGGCAGCAGTCCAGGAAGGAGTGGGAAATCCGGGCATCCCACTCTTCTCCAGGGAAGACCCTGTGAGAGGGGACAAGACTTAGTCACAGAGGAATTAATCAATCAGGACAATAAGTCAAGTATTTTGACTTCTTCAGTCCATAAGCAAGGTGATCCATTATAAACAGTAAGAATAAAACAAGTTGGGGCACCTGGGTGGCTTAGTTAGTTAAGCATCCGACTTTGCTCAGGTCATGATCTCACTGTTTGTGACTTCGAGCCCCACATCAGGCTCTGCGCTGACAGCATGAAATCTACTTAGAGTTCTCTCTCCTCTTCTCCCTCTACCCCTCCTTGGCTCTCTCTCTCTCTCCCCCTCTCCCACTCTCTTTATCTCTCTCTCAAAATAAATAAATAAACAAGAATAAAATAACTAATACATTCTATGTCAATTATACCTCAGTTAAAATTTTAAAAATGAAAACAAAAGGCTAAAACATAACCTATTGATATCTAACTCAACAATAATGATGGCTTCTTCCGGAAGAGCTAATCTTCTGCTTCAGTATTGAAAAACTCCAATAGTTCGATTGTATTTAAACTTCAGGAAGGACTTGCACTTTATTCAACTGCCTCAGAGGCTCTCAGGAGAGATCCTGAGGGAAATCCTGGGCAATAGGGCTTTGTCAGGAGCCTTATTGGAGGGAAGGTGCCGCTCATATTACCTCAGAAGAATTGGATGTCACCTCTGTCACTGAAGGAGAGAAGGGAATGTTTTCAGGGGCTCGTGGACCCCAGAGAGGCACCCAGTGCCACTAAATCCAACCCCAAATTCTAGGTGTCTGTGAATTTGCCCACGACTCAAACTGTCATCAATTTTTCAGGGAGTTGTGTCACCAGGAAACAACAATGCTCAGGCACACCTCCCAAAAGATTTTTGCTTAGAACCCGCTCTTTGCTGGCCTCTATTTATTTACAAAAGGGATATCGGCTTTCACTTTTAAATTCCCACTGTTTATTTTATTCTATTATTTTTTTAAAGATCAACAACAACTCAAGGTGTGGAAAAGACAATTTTTAATATAAAAATTAAGGCTATTCCCAGGGCTATGAAGAAAGGTGCCAGTTTAAAAAAAAAAAAAAAGATTAAAAAATAATAACCAAAGCTGTATGTGTGATCACTCCAGGTAAAAATATCTTATGAGTAATATAATCATTGTCTCTGGTTCTTGGCTACGAGGAGATAAGTGTACCCAGCGCCGTGTGATAGAGGGACATTAACACTTTCACACTGACTGGGTACAGACTTGAAAATGAGTTAAGACTCACTGGGTCATCTAAGTGGAGGATTATTCCATACAGAGGCCCCTAGGTCAATTTAAATTATTAAATTTATCTCAGTGACCGCAGGGGCCAAGATATCCTTGTGTTTGCTCTTTATCTCTCAGTACCATTGAAATGGGCTTTGGCGAAAAGGGATCAGAAATGACAGCGGAAAAGAAAAAATTAAGGAAGATCCAAAGTCCAGCTTGGGCTATATAGATGGTTAATGATTGGGTCACAAGGAATCAACCTTGTGATGAATATTTTCTTGCTGATTGGGTTTACAAGGTGCTTTTATTTTTGCTGGACGTTGACACATGAGGAGTGTGGTTGATGGCCAGGGAGGGTCCACACGTGAGGGAAAGGGATGGTGCATGGTCGTCGGGGATGCCTCCTCCTACATTCTGCGCTTTCATGGGGCTTCACCTCGAGTCGTCTGTGCGGGTCGGCATGGCCCTACCCAAGGGCTTTACTGCTCAGATGTCCTGTGTCCCTTGACTGGGTGCCTTTTGACATTAAGTCCTTGTGCTTGGGGCCAGAGCTTGTCAGTGTGTCCGTGAGGGCAACACCACGTAACCGATCCCAACAAGCCCCACAGGATGCGACTCTGGAAAGAAACCAAGACGAGGCATCACCGTACTGTGCAAATTCTGAGTAAGATGGGCCTGTCCCCCCACGCATTCAAAAAGCGTCCAAAGCATAATCTGTAATCTTTCTGCAGTGGAAAAACACTTCTCAGCCCACGCCGTCCTTCTCAGTCCGTCCTTCTCGGGATGCGGTAAGGCAGGGAGGGAGATAGCAGTGAGCCCCGGCCCATGTCTTACTGTGGACAAACCACTCACTGACCAACCCTTCTTCCCCCCACCCCGCCAGGAGGTCACTGCAGGCTCCAAAAATATGGGACTTGCTCCTTTTATTTTAGCAAAGACGTGTTGATTTGCTCAAATGCCATTTTCACCCTCATGTTTTACTTCTTACTTCCTTTCTCAACTTTTTCTTTTTTTCCAAAAGGCTCGTGGATGTCTCCTGCTTCCGGTCCAGGCCTGAGATGTGTGTGCCTCGTGGGCATTATCCCATTAGTGCTCACATCTGCCCTGTGAATTAGGACCCATCCGTGTCCCCCCATCCTGCAGATGAGGAAATTGAGGCTAGTGACAGCAGGTCAGTGACAGTAGGTTAGGAAACCTGAGACGACCTCTGTCCAGCTGTCCAAGTTCCAGGGCACCACCCGAGACCCCTGGCTGTCCCCACCGCTGCGTGCGCCCAGGCCACCACACCACCCCCGACCTCACCCCAGCACAAGCTGTAGACGACCAGCTCTGGAAACTTACCACCCTGAGGACCTGAAACCAGCTTTTATTTTTGATACACAGGGCAGCTTGTATCAGAGTCAAGGGTCATGGCGTGCGCTGGGGGCTCAGTCAATTAAGTGTCCCACCTCGGCTCAGGTCGTGATCTCGCGGTTCCTGAGTTCAAGCCCTGCATCGGGCTCTGTGCTGACAACTCAGAACCTGGAGCCTGATTTGATTCTCTGTTTCCTTCTCTCTCTTCCCTTCTCCCATTCACGGTCTCTTTCTCTCTCAAAAATAAATACACATTAATAAGCAAACATTCTTAAGGATTTTGGAAATCCTGATACGGTCCTTTCTGCCCCTGAGGAAACACACACGCCTCTGGGGCCCCGGGCCCCGCCTCCGGAGCACGTCTGCCTAAACTTCATCTTCACAGAAACCCGTCAGGTCTGCAGATGCAGCAGGACACCGGGCGCCCTGGGTCTCGACGCCCCCACAGTGTCCACCCTGACCCAGCGGGGGCCCTCCCTGAAGGCCTCGGCCACACTGCACAGCGCCGCCATTCCCAGAAGGCCCAGTGCTCAACCTTGAGATTCCCCCCGGCCCCGAGGCGGGTTGCACACCACCCTCCCAAAGTCCACATCCTCCCAGATGTGATCATATTCGGAAATAGGGCCTTTTCAGGTGTGGTTAATAAGGATGGGGATGAAGTCATTCAGGATTAAGGTGGCCCCTGAATGTGACAGCGGTGGCCCTGTATGAAGAAGAAAGGACACACAGAGGCACAGGGCCAGCAGCCACGAGACGCCGAGGCCAAGACAGGAGTAACATCACCACAAGCCACGGAGCACCGCAAGCACCATAGCCGGGCGGGGAGCCCTGAGAGCCCTGCCCCAAACTTGATCCCAGGCTCTGGCTTCCTGAGGTCCGAGGCGTTCAGTCCCTGTGATTCTCCGCCGCTCAGCCTGTGGTACTTGCTGACTGACGGCCGCCCCAAGACCCAAGACCCTCCACTCGAGTCCCACCCTCTCCGCCTCCGAGCTGTCCGCCAACCACCACCTTGGCCCTGTGTCCTGCCAGCCCCCGCACCTCTGTCACCGGGACTTGTGCGGCCATGGGGCCCTGACCCGCCCCTGCCTCTGTCCCATCTGACCTTTGCAAAGCAGACGGTGTGACCATTACGTGACTCCCTTGTTTGAATCACGGGTTGGTTCAGCTCGGGCAATAAAACTCAAGATCTCAAGGTCCTCAGCATGGCCTGCGGCTCCCGCCTCATCCCCGTTCCAGAAGCCACAGTCCCCCTGGCCTCCCTCCCTCGGATCCTGCCTGGAAGTCGTTACGTCCGCCCTTCTCCCTGATGGGGACACCTGCCCCTCCCATGTCTGGTTAATCTCACTTTCCTCAGGTCTCTGGAAATCGTTACTCTTTCAAGGAAACCGTACTCTCTGTGGGGCCAGAACGACAACTCCTCTTGCCCTTAACCCTCGGTAGCTTTTATCATGTGTCATTGTCATGATCATATACTGACCCCTCCAGTGACCTGGCTGATATGTCCGCCCCTAGCAGGCCCCATGCCCAGAGACAGGGACTGAGAAGCATGTGGTCATGTCACAGACATTTGCTAAAGAGGAGGAAGTACCCACGTGACCCTCCACTGGCGAGATTTTAGCACAGAGGCTCACAACGCCCTGGGGCAGAAGCAGGTGCCTGGGAAACAGGAAAGAGGGAGGAGAGTCACAGGGGAGAACAGAAGCGCATCCAGGAATTCGGCGGGGGGGTGGGCTGTGCTGAGAGCTTGGGTCTCCACCAGGGGGGGCGGCCGACAGTGAGAAAGAAGGACAGGCCCTGCCCTGCACAGTTAAGGGGCCCCCCTCGCTGCTGCCCAGAGAACAGTCTCCAGGGGACGGAACAGGGGGCTGGTAGGGAGGTGTCTGCAACAGTCCAGCTCACATGAAGCACGACGGTGGCCACAGGGACTGTGAGACGCGATTTGATTTTAGTTATGTCAGTGTTTGTACGGCTGTACAAGTTGAAGCCCTGATCTAACAAGCCCAACATCTGGGCCCCCTCAAAGGTGTTTTCTGCAGCTGCTTCTTCACCTACGTGGAGCCATGCTCACCTGCTCCTCCGTGTGTCCCCTACTAGTTTGCTGAAACCCAGACACTTCAGATAATAGAACTCAGCCCCCCAACCTCCAGAGTTTGTGCTCACAGTCACCTGTTGAGTTCTGTAGAATCTGACTTCTCTGTCATGGGCGATGACCAAGGTCTCTGCCTGGTTCACTTTCCTGGAATGTCTAGGCCAGCAAGTCCTCGGGCTCCTTTTCACCCTTTGTGTGTGCTGGGGACACGGGGGGCATGAAGGCCACTTACAAGTCTTCCTTTGACCCCTCTGCCCTCTTGTGCAGAAGCCAACCAGCGGTGCATCCCTGGGGACCTTTTCAGGTCTCTGCCAAGCACACGTACAGCCCTGTGCGTGCAGACGGCTTTCCAGACCCCCAGGAATAAGTCAGAGTTTTCAAAACCCACTATCTTATTCCACATATATTCCAGATATTCATTTTAAAAGATTTAGCAGAGGTCTTCTTTGCCCCAACTGGTACGGCAACTTGAGGCAGGTGTAATCGTTTGAAGTAACTGCAGCTAATTATTTTTGACAAATGCCCAGAATATAGGACCTTTCCAGGGAGCTCTGAGCTGGGTCAAACAATATCTTGTGCATAAGTGCTTTTCCAAGGAGTTCTGAGGCAGACAGGACAGTGACAGTACTTTGGGGATGGGTCTTTCTCCAGGCCCCCAAACCTGCTTGCTCCAGGCAGCTGGCCACCTTTCACAGACACTGTGCGTGTAGACCCCTGGGCTTTGAGGCTCCGGCAGAGTGAAGTGAGGGCGACCGGGGCATGAACGCCACAAGCCACTGTCTTACCAAGGTCAGCAGGTTCTTGAATAAATGCTTTCCAGATTGTTATAAGGCTTTGATTCGTCTCCAGAGTTCTGGAAGAGGATGCCGTAAATAATTCTGCCAGGATTTTCATTCCTTTCTTGGGTGTGTAGATTATGGAAGCTCTCATGCCCCTTGAAAGCCCCACCCAAGAAGCGATTTGATTTTACAGATGTATATGAAGCAGAGTCAAAGGGATTTTCCATAGATCTGGTTAAGGGAAATGAGACAAAGAAAGGAGTCAGGATAATTACAAGGTCTGGGTCCTAAAAACACTAGAAGATTAAAGTTGCTATTTACTGAGATGGCCACAAATGAGAAGAAAGCAGATTTCTAGAGGGATAAGGTGAGTGGATTTGGGGGCATATTGAATGTTATGTGTAAATCAGGCCTCCGGGTGGACCGGGCCGGCGGCCTTTGCAAACACAGGCCACAGTAAAGGGAAGGCATCACCTAGAAACGACCTTCCCAGCAATGGAACGGAGCAGCAGACCCAGACGGGATGGGTGATCCGCACAGAGGTCCCAGAACTAAGCCCTGGGGCATTCTGACGCAGGGGTGGGGGGGGCCAGATGAGGGGACGCAGCACAGAAGTTGGAAGTGACACAGAATCAGTACAAAGAAAGGCCAGCCAGCGACTGTGTCAGAACGGGTGGTGGCTTCGGCGGGAGGGAGCCCAGGAACCAGCCTTCAGATTCAGCAACCGGAGACCGTATGTCATCGTGAAAAGCAGTGGGGAAGAGCCGTCCACGTGGATGCCACGGACACAGCTCTGCAAGAAGTTGCTCTGCACGGGCAGCGGAAGGGGGGGCAGGCTCACGAACGAACAGCCTTGCCGCGCGGGTGGCTCAACACGCACCGTGGGTGGCCGTCGCCAGCACAGGGGCAGTGGTTCTTTCCAGAAGCCTCCTGGAACTCTGTGGCACTTGGTTTGCGCTCACACCGCGGCCAGGCAACGACTCTTCCTGCACGTGCGAGGAGACTGTAACCTGTCCCGGTCGCTCACCTTGACCTCAGGCCCCTGTGAAGGAGAAAGGTCTTCAGGCCACACGGGGACAGTAGCGTTGGAAACAAAGCATGCCGACAGGATTTTAGGACACGGGAGGGTGACACCGCCACGGACTAAGCCTGAAGTGACCTCCCAGCAATTGTGCTATTCGAGGCTTGGCACAAACGGCAGTGAGGGCAGGGGACTATTCCACCCTCAGTGAGCACGGGGACAGGTGCAGAGGAGGGGCCCCAGCCAGGGGGCCGCAAGGGTCCAGGCCGAACCAGAGGAGAAGCAGCCCTCCACAGGCCTGCTCTCGGGGAAAGAAGTGAAATACCCACGATGCCTCTTCCGGCTCCTCCTTGGAATTGCGGACACGTGTGACGAAGTTCTAAGGGGTGACACGCACTTTCGAGGCGAGGCGCACCAGGGGACTCAAGGCTACGACGTCCACCCGGGAATGGTCGGGGGTGCAGCCCACAAGCACAGTGCTGTCTGGCTCCTGCCTTCTGCAAACCAGGACCGTGGCCGCCGGCCGGCCCGTCTCCCCGCGGGACGTGCCCCGCGGTGCCATCCCTCCTCCCATCAATCTCCGCTGAAATCCAACCGCCAAGCTTTTGCCATTTGGCATTCCCAAAATGTGTTCCGTGTGGGTGATCTTGAAGATCCTTTTTTGTTCCCCCAGATATTCTTAAGGATGTTTTTATTTTCTCTAATCTCAGAAACCAGAGCAAAAGGTCCAAGCTGCCTTTCCTCCAGACAGACAGAACCGACACTTCGAAACGCCGGAGAACAGGCAGCTGGCCGTATGCCCCCAGGCTTCTGACCCCCAAGCCCACCCCACCCCGGCCCCCCCCAACCCCAGCCCTAGGCAGGCCCTACCCTGGAGTTTTAAGTTGCCTTCCTACAATATATAGTTAGTCTTAATAAATAAATGGCTTGGACCGCGCATTATATATCACTCAAATCCACGAGGACACAAATTATGTACAGTACATCGGCTGTGTAATTTATTTATTAAGCAAAACGTGGATTTTGCACGCCTGCGTTTGGAGGCGCGGTCTGTCGCACGCAGCTAAACGATGTGTTCTTATTAGTCCTACTCAATTACCAAGTCATCCCTCTGCGCCGCAGATCTGTTAATGACGGTGCCACAGCGCTACACCTACAATACCTGTGATTTTAGTGATTCATAACCGCTCACTAAAACTGTGAAAATGATAAATTGACTGCCGTTGATTAAATGCCGCCAACAGTATGTTTCCTCGGTGTTTGTCGCAGTTCGGAGTGAGAGGAACAGCACTGCTCAAAATCATTTGAATATCTAATTAAGCCGAACTCTCGCTAGATATAAAGAACTCATCAGAAGACGAGAACGCAGAATAAAAGAAGGCTCGGCGGGAGAAGAGGGCGGAAATGGAACCCTCAGTCTCGCGGCCACATTGATTATGAGAAAATTGTCCGAAGAACCACTGGAAAGAGACAATGCCCACATTTAAAGGGCAGGGGTGTCCGTCCCTCGGCGCACCAGCAAAGCTGTCTGATGCCCTTGTCCTGTCTTGGGGTTCAGTCGTGGACAACAGTGGGTTTCAATCACATCTAAGCAGCCCTGGGTGATGGCCTTTGAAACAGGAGCAGATTCATAGAGGCTTGGCAGGCAGGGGTGGGGGGCTGTGGAGGGAGAAGAGGGGAGGGGGTATTTTCAAGCAGCTTCAAATGGCATCTCTTTGGCTTCTACCACAGTGAGAGGGTGTTTTAATGCTTCCGCATGACGAATGGCAGCAGAAAGGAAAATATCATTTCAAACAAAGATTAATTATCTTTATGGCTTCAGCTAACTTTTTCTCTCCTTAGATGAATCCATATAGAGCTCTTATAGCTAATATTCAAGCCAAGCACCGAGGACTCTCTTGCGCCAACACGGCTGCTAATTCATGCCGCTAAAGTGAGTACAGGATAATAAAAATAGATACGCAGTGAAGCTTGGTAATCTTATTAAGAGCAACGAGGAGGTGTTTATTTTCCTTTTTTGCAATTTTGAAATCAATTGAGAAATGTAAGCAGAAAATGATTTCTTTTGGAAATCAATCTTCCTAAATTAGACCGCGTCCCTGAATGTTTGAAGCACGGTATAAAACAAAAAAGGGGGGGAAAGGAGACTCTTTTAAATTTCAGAATTTGAGTGTCTTTCATTTACGCTGAAAATCTCTGTTTTAAATTTTCCTTACATAAAGATAAAACTTTGCACAACGTCCCCATGGTGGCTTTAACCCTATTGTTTTAAAATGAAGGTGGAACACTGATTCTTAACAGCACAGAGCTATGTAACTGACCGTGAAGGAAGCACCATGTTTTAGACTGCCTTCGCCAATGCCAATTTCACTCTTAAACTTAGACCTCTGCAGAGGGCGTTATGCTGAAATCTTAGTCCTTTGAATGGCTCACAAGAAACTTCATGGTATGAACTTTTACAGGCATAACAGATTTCAAATTCTAGGACAGAACCCAAGCGCCAACAAATAGGTATCAATTTAAACATATTTAGTCTTGAAAGATGGGATGATTTCCTTTATGTCAAAAATCCCTGGTGTGCTTTTTAATGACGTTTAAAAATTTTATCCCCACATCTGAAAGCAATTCCATGGTGTCCGGACAACCAGGATCTCAAGAATGTTGTTTGAATCCCTCCTAGTTACTTGAGCCTTCAATAAAATGCCTCACGTGGAGTCACAGACAGCCATTCACGTGGTTGAAAGGGCTGAGTTGGGCCTATTTGTTTCTTTTTGCTTGCGCTTCTACCGCAAAGTAAGAGTGTGAATTTGTTTTCCGAGGAAAGAAACTCATGGACATGCAGGTTCACAGGACGGTCAGAAGGGCCCAGCTGTGGAAGGGCTTCTCCAGAGAGACCCTCCCTCTAAGAGCCCCTGCAATGAGGGGCAGAAGGATCCAGTGTCCCCATGGGTCCACCTAATTAATGCAAGGAATTCATTCTCTGCACCTTAGAGTCAACATCTCTAAGATGACTACGCTGGGCTTGAAGAGGGTCTGGGTCTCCATCCTTACCTACCTTCTAGACTCTTCTCACCAGCCCCAAGACCCTCTTCACACCGGTGTCCTTGGAGAGGTTCCCGGTGCCGAGCCGGCAGCCAGCAATCCGTCAGCGTGTGCTGGGCACACTCCGGTGGCATCCCAAATGAGAGTCGCTTCTGAGGTCCCTGATCCAATGTGATTAATTGTTCACCCACCAGAACACATGCATAATTTATAGCGCTCTGGGGATGGCCTCCACTTCCCTTCTGTACCCCTTCTCTGGCGCACTTTGCTGGGTAAAAAGCCTACTCACTCTGCACATCTCTACCAGGTGTTCTTTGAATAACTACCCTGTGATGGTGTGATTTCTTCAGCCAACACCCCTAATATTTACTCGCATGTTATTAGGACCAAAAAGTAGACAGAGAGGGCAGGTTAAAGTTGTCACAGGGGAGGGACCACAGAAACACAAAGGCTCACGATACCTTCTCTCAGCCCTCACTAGACGAAGACCTAGCCAGGTAGTCATTTTCTAGAAACTTCTGCTCCTCCATCAGCGATGTCAGGAACCCACCCTTCCCAGGTCTCCTGCTTTCTTCACTAGACTTGTAGGAAAACTTTTAAATACAAAATAGATTGAGGGGAGGGGAGGAGGAAGCCCCTGAATTCTGTTAAACAAAAACCCCAGAAGCACGAAATCTCCACAAAGGAAGTGGTGAAGCAGGCCTCTCGTGAGGCAATTTATACAGTGGAATTTAAATGCAAAGTTTCTTACAAGATTTTTCAGCTGTAAAGAGTAAATCTGTGAAAACATCCTTTTTTAACACCGGTGATGGTTACACAATTAGAAAGTGTCTGTTTTGCCTACCAGCTGTGCAGATAAGCAAATAAGAAGATATCGAGCCCCTACAATTACAAGCTGATTTTATAATAATGGCATTCTTAAAAAGTCCCTGGGAATAATCATTGTGTTAGTCCTGCAGCGAAGTCTCAAGGCATAATTTTCGAGATAAGTTTTCGCCAGAGACCTCAGGTTTCAAATTTAAGGGCAGGGAGCTGGAATGTCTCATTATTTCATAATAGCCTAGAGTTGCAACAGACGGGCGGGGTTTCCCTCCTGAGGGTCTGAGGCGCTCCGCGAGAAGGGGCTTCCACGCAGTCTGCAACCCCGACCCCGCACAGGTGCGGCGGAAGTGCTCCCCGGGGGGCTTCGGGGTCCGGTCGCAAGCGCTCAGGCTTCCACCGGCCCCTGGTGAGGCCAACGCCACCTGCTGGGGTCGGGGTGGGGGGAGGATGGGGGACCCAGAAGAACGATGGCTTTTGTTTTTTATTGTGGGATAAAGTGACTTAGGATTATGCACCACAAATGGGAAAAGATTTTAAAAAGACAAAAGAGACGAACACCTGACTCCAAGCCGCAGAACCCTTTCAAGGAGGCGGCGGCCAGTGTACTGCAAAGGTTCCTCTTCGCCTTCTTGTTAGAAGAGAGTGTCTCCAGGACCCTGGGGGGCCGGCCACGGTGACGGCCGCAGTGCCCTGCGGGTGAAGCAACGGGACCCGCAGGCACCACGGGGTCAGCAGGGTGGACAGTTACAGGGCATCCCTGAGACCGGAGTCAGGTGGTCACCCCAGATGTGCCGGGTGCGTCGCTTCCTCTGAGGACCCCAAACACCGCGTCTAACTGGCGGAGAGAAGAGTAACAAACGGGTGAAAGTTCTGATAAACAAGAATCCCTGAAAGGCAGACAGGAAGGGGACAGAGCGGGGAAGGAGGAGAGGGAGGGGTGACAGCTGCGTGTGCCGCGGTAGTCACCGCCACAGGGCCCCGGGTGGCCACGGGGTGGCCGGGTCGTGCCCCCGAGGAGCCGCCCTGGTAGGGGTGCCAGGCAGCCAGTATGAGAAGTCACCTGGGCAGCCTGAAGGCCCTGGGGATTTCGGAACAGAGACACCTCCGTGCTTTGCTGCCCACGGGCACAGACACCTGTTCAGGACAGAAAGGGACCTGCCGCCTGTAACATCGGCCCAGAATCACTAACGTGGGGGAGGGTCGTGTTAGATGCCAGCAGAACGGGGCGCGCCTCCAAACGTCAGCCAGAAGGGGGGGTGCAGCGAGGGGCACGGTGCACCCGCAGCGCGGGGCTCCCCGGCCGTGCACCTACCTCCTGCAGCGCGCCCAGGGCAGGGCCGGGGAGCGAAGCCGCCCGGGGTCACAGGCGCACACAGCCTCCATGACATGACTTCCAAGGGTCCCCAGTTCGGACCTCCCGGGGCAGGTGGGAGCAGACAGGCGGGAAGGCCGCCCGGAGGAAGCGGGCACGGGACTGGAGGGGCAGGTTGGTCAGGACACCCGAGCAGGGTCGCGGCCGAGAGGAGCTGCTCCCCACCCCCATCTCAGACTCGTCTTCCGGGAACCCTGGAGGTGCCGCGGACAGGAAGGGAGGTTTGTGGTCTCGTGCGGCAGGAAGACTCGAGGCCCCCCCCGAGTCCCCTGGGGCTCCCGGGCCTCACACACACACAGGGACATTCGGGGTTTTCTGTCTCCGCTTCGTGCCCAGGGCGGCCCTCCTTTCTCCCGACGGCCCTGGGGTCCCCGGCGTGCCCCGCCTCCGCGCGTGCCCCACGCCTACAGGGCTGTTCCCCGAAGCCAGGGGGCCAGAGCCGAATGGGGTTCCCCCGACGCTCGCCCGCTCCCTGAGTGA